>NC_074727.1:7184341-7503924 GCF_947242115.1 Biomphalaria glabrata
TGATAAAGTTGTTTGTTTTTGTTGTGTACAACTCACTCTGTCTAATACAAATCTTGTACACGTTATTTCTTCCACTTTCCATTATCATTTCCCTAACTATACACGAATCAATTAAACATATTTAACAATTAATTCATTAATAAATGGTAATATATTACTTTTCTTTGATATAGAAAAGGGAAATACACTTTTAAAGTATTGAGATAGGCCTACATAGTGTTAGACACCTTATTTATATAGATTAGTTATTTAGCGACGCACCATAGAAGACGCATATTGAACGGGACTAGTGACGTTTGGGATATGTTGGGTTAGAGACCGGAAAATCAGTTAGCGATATAATCCTCTAGGGTAATGGCGTGTTTAGTGACAGAGACGTTTACTGTGGCCTTTTCTTAGAATAAATACATGTTACATTGTTCTTCAGCGTTGACATATCTTTACTAGTTAAAACCGATGTGTTTGTTTTGTCTGGATTGTTGATCAACTACACGGAATACACCCGAACAATAACACCCAAACGCTTGCAGAGTAATTGGTTGAAATTCAACAGTCATCCATAGTTGACCTCAAGACAGCCTGAACAAGCAACATCACAATAGCTGTTAATGTGCAGTTTTTTTTTCTCCATTATATAGGCTTTTTTTTAAATTATTATTTTGCTTGTTCGGGTCTTTGAAAAAAAGGCGGCTACTAATATCTACAATGAATTTAATGAAAATTTTGAAAAAAAAATCCTTTTTTTTTTGGGGGGGGGGGGGGGGTAGATAAAGCATATAAAAGAAATTTGAAATTACTTTTATTTATCTAAAGAAATATAATAGATTTCTTTTAGGCTCCAGATTAGCTTTTTTTTTTTTATCGAAATAACAAGCAAAATAAACTATGACCCACTTGAGCTTCCGTAGCTCTACAAAATATTATTTTTTTAAAAAAAGGGATAAAAGGTTTTTGGCTGTGGTTTTGAAACCGCAATAGGTTTTTATAGGCCTAGAATTTTAAAACCAATGGGAAGTGGAAAGGGGGGGGGGGGGCGTTATAGCGGTTTAGAAATTGTATAAAGACCTGCAATGAGTATAGTATTGAAACAACTTGAACATACATGGCCATTCAGAAGCAGAACTAGGTGAAAAAAAAAACAACATACGTTTGTAGTTTTTCTGTTTTCATTTCTGAGGTATGTTAAAGTGTTATTACCTGAACTTTTGAATCATTTTGCTCCGGAGGGGGGGGGGGGGAGGGGGGCGTAACTCAAGCTGCCATCGAGAAAAAAAAACAAATAGAAAGGGGTTGCAGGATGGAATGAATATAGTATTGGGGGGGGGGGGGATGTGGGGGAGACGACTTGGGCCGCGGGCCGTAGTTTGCCCAACACTGGCTTAGTGTCTCGTCTTCTCCCATTAGCAAAAAGCGTAAACGAACATGTAGTCAAGTGCGTAAACTACTTTATGCATAAATCTGTGACCATTTTAACAAGACCAAAAAAAAATAACTCCTTATACACATTTCTCTCCCTCAGAAAGAAATAGAAGATACATGAATACAAAAAATATGGGGTAAAAATATTACATATATATCTAGATTTTTAAAAAATTGGGATTAGATCTAGTTATTATTTCGTTCCTACTCGATTCTAGCTCTAGAAGTAAAATTGAGTTTTTTAAAGGTATTAACATTTTGAAAAACAGCGGCATCTTACCTTGGCCTAGCGAAGCACTGACAAAGACCTGTTCAAAGAAGTTTCAGCTCAGACACAATGGATAATTCATTAGGAGAAATGTATATGATACAGCCAGAAGTATGGCTGGATGTCATAGCGGACTGACAGCAAGAGATTAGTTAGGGTTAGGCATGATGTTGAATCACAACAATGTGATGATGTGAAATTTTATAACATTTCAAGCCTTGAGCCACAAAACGTATATAAGAATTTTCTGACAGAGTCCCAATCTATAGAAGTTTTATTCTAGAGGGAAGTGTGCTGGTGAGGTAGAGGAAAGGTTCTACAACTTTTTTTTTTGATGAGGTATGAAACTGAAACTCTTATGTGGGAGCAATGAAAACTAGTGCCTCAACTTAACGAACTTTCATGATTGTGGGATGCGGCTTTTAAAAGGGACATCACATCCTATGGCTCCTTTTGTCTCGAAAAGCAATGGATGCGCCCACACGAGTCACTGGTTTCGGTCTGATACTCCCAACGCCTAAGGGGCTTCACTCCTGATTTCTGTTTCTGTAGAACATAACGTCAAACAGCATTATGAGATCAAAAGCATCAATATGGCGGAATTCTTAAATTGTGCCGCGAAGAAAAGATTTCAAATTGGCGCCTTTTTAGCATGACAATTAGAAATCTCACTTTAAAACTAAGAGATTGAACAGCAGAGTTCAAAATGTTTTCTATAGCTGCCGACATTCCACTCAACTCTTGGTACTAATTCACGGTACGAAAAGCAATTTTAAAATCACAGAAGAGATAGCTACTTGGAGGAGCGTGCATGGGACCACCACTGGCAAAGACCTGTTCAAAGAAGATTCAGCTCAGACACCATGGAGATGCTTCTATTCATTCAACGGTGCCCCCGCTGCGGGGAAGAAGAGGATACCGTGCCTCATATTCTGTCTGACTTCCCCAGACTTGCTGATCTCCGTCTCGACAGGTCTGGGAAACCCAAAATTCTCGACCTGTATGGTGACATTTATGCGCTACGCAAGACAGCAGGGTTTCTGTCCAGGGCTTTTGCAAGAGAGGATTTGAGCCTCTCAAGCCCTCACTCTAATGGAGTTTGATTATGATGATGATTCATTAGGAGAAATGTATATGATACAGCCAGAAGTATGGCTGGATGTCATAGCGAACTGACAGCAAGAGATTAGTTAGGGTTAGGTATGATGTTGAATCACAACAATGTGATGATGTGAAATTTTATAACATTTCAAGCGTTGAGCCACAGAACTTATAAGAATTTTCTGACAGAGTCCCAATCTATAGAAGTTTTATTCTAAAGCAGCGGTTCTCAACCTTTTAAGCTCGGCGACCCCTTTTTACAATCCCCCACACTGCCGCGACCCCCTCCCCCCGACACACACATACAGCAATAGAAGAGTAGACAATAACAATCCATATTTTTGATGGTTTTAAGCGACCCCTGGCAAATGGTCAATCGACCCCCCAAGATTGTCGCGACCCACAGGTTGAGAACCCCTGTTCTAGAGGGAAGTGTGCTGATGAAGTAGAGGAAAGGTTCCATAACTTTTTTTTTTTGATGAGGTATGAAACTGAAACTTTTATGTGGGAGCAATTAAAAACAAGCGCCTCAACTTAACTCTTTCTCTTCTTATCGACGTTACAATCGTTGATTTTGACCTCAGTAAATTAAATTAATGTTTAATTTTTTTAAACTTGACTTTGAATTATATAAAAAGAGCATACATTTCCATTTAATTCTAGACCAAATAAAACATTTTCTGATAACAAACAACAAAGCTATTGAAGCCCAATCATAACAGGGGTAGTGAAATAGTAATGAGCAAAATGAAGAATTCTTCAAAACGTGGGAAAATAACTAAGGAGAGAAAGAGTTAACGAGCTTTCGTGGTTGTGGGATTCGGCTTTTAAAAGGGACATCACATCCTATACATATGTGGCTCCTTTTGTCTCGAAAGGCAATGGATGTGCCCAGATGATTCACTGGTTTCGGTCTGATACTCCCAACGCCTAAGGGGCTTCACTGCTGATTTCTGTTTCTGTAGACCATAACGTTAAGCAGCACAATGAGATCAAAAACATCAATATGGCGGCATTCTTAGCTTGTGCCGCGAAGAAAAGATTTCAAAATGAACTCAACAACAAACTACAAGAGACACAAAAGAAGTCGATTTCGCATATAATAGCTGACATAAAAGAAGTCGATTTCGCATATAATAGCTGACATAAAAGAAGTCGATTTCGCATATAATAGCTGACATAAAAGAAGTCGATTTCGCATATAATAGCTGACATAAAAGAAATCGCAACTCTTCATTTAGCAGGCTGAAAGGGGTGAAACCGAACCGAACCATACTTGTCATCGAACCGAACTCAAATCTGACCGAACCGAACCAGAACTTCGATTCCCATCTACAGTTAAAACTTGACCCATCGTGAAGATTGATCTAGCTCGCAGCGCATAAAATACAAGGCAGCCATTACGTTATAACACGTTGGAATCTCATTCAATGTAACACGGCCAAACATAAGTAATAGGGGGGTTTGCCTATGCCTAAGGCCGGCCCTGAATGCAACGAACGCACTTAATACATGTATTGATATAGATCTAGAGTAAATGTCTTTATAAAATCTACACGATTATTCTAAAACACAATTAATGATCAGTTTAAATTACTGTAAGTGTAAGCACTTTTAAGTTCTCTATTTAAAAAAAAATAACTAGAGCTAGATCTAGATCAACAATATATGTAGATCAAGTGCAATCAAAGGCCTTGTTTTGAACTAGAGATCTAGAGTGTATCAGATAATGAGAAAGCCTCATAACCTCTTATCAACACTTACCGAAACCGAATCCCATACAAAACACTTTAAGTGTAAAGTAGCACTTTAATCAACTACACACTAATGCGTAAACAAAAGCTTCCAGATCGCTGGACACCTCTAGTACAGAAGATCTGCGTGAATGGAAGAAATAAAAAAATTATCGAACTTAGTCACGTGACGAAACATGTTTCCGAGAAAAACACGTTTCTTGGAAATAGTTAGTTGAATAAATCTTTATCAACATTGTAGTGTTCTATTCGATGATGGGCACTGTTAAAGAGACCACAATGAATTTCGTTACTCTATAACGCAAGTAGTGACAGAGAATGAGAATAAATATTTGTTTATTTTAATAATAATAATAATGTGCAATGAATTATGTTTTCATTTAACGCAGCTTGACCCTGGCAGTGCCGGAAAAGAAAATTAATTCATAATAATATTAATAATAGACTTTGCTTAATCTATATCTCCGCGCTGGCAAGCTAGACAGACGAAGATACACATTCTAGTTATTTCCCTTTATGATTATATACAAAGCAAGATAGAAGTCAAAAAGATGTCAATGTTACTATTTTTAGAACAGATTCGTTTTTAATAAAAGGCTAGTCTAGTTATATGCTAAGCAGAAATCAGTGTTACTATCTATCCTGTTAGCAGACGAAAAGGTCTTTCAAGGATAAAGGTAATCAAACCTTTTATTATGCAATCAAATCCTGCAATTACTAACACATCTCCCACGTGTGTTCGTGTGTGTCGATGTGTGTTCAGTTCGCGCATTTTTTATGGGTCACACGGGTGTGCTTGGAAAGACGCGTTTTTGTTATACAAAGTAAGGGTTGTCTTGGCCTCATGAGGCAGGCGTTTTATAACAGACGTATTATCATGGCAATGATGTGTCCTGATTGTACACAAGTGGAAGGGGGCAAGTGTCATAAAAGGGGGCGCATATAATGGATGGGACGCACGTAACAGTAATGGGGCATATCATGGTTAGGTTAGGGTTCTTGTAGTTGTAAAGGGGCGCATGTCATAGTTGGGGCGCAAATCATGGTAAGGGCGCATGTGGGCATATAGACAGGCATATTTAATTGTATTGGGCGAATGGAATAGTAACCCAAAATGGGTGCATGTAGTCGTGCTGGGTAGAACTAATGATGACAGTATGGGCGGATGGGACGTTTTGGCACAGCCATTTAAGCGAGAGAAATTTTGACTATATTTTACAAAACATAAAATTTTTTATAATAAACATTTAAAAACATGTAAATTTAAAACATGTAAAATTTTGACTATATTTTACAAAGCATACAATTTTTTATAATAAACATTGTTTTCTTTTTCACTATATAGTGTGCATCCTCCCCCCCCCCCCATGACTATTTTATGTATGCATATAACTACGGAGGGGCTGCCTGGTCGTGTGCTTGGGACGTGTGGTCTCGATGGTCCCGGATTGAACCCTGCCCGCTGCATTCTTTCGCCATTCCATGAGAGGTTTTTGATTCTGATGGAGCATCCAAGACTAGTGGATCATACCACCTATAAAGAGTCGGATTCCTACCACAGACCTTGACATTGACACACTTTTTTTCTAATGCAGTGTGGATGACTTTGGTCTTTAAAGGAGAACAGAATGATAGTCATCTTTTTCTTGTATCTGTTTAGATTGAGGTACTAAACATGAAATTAATAATTTTCGTGTCAACAAAAAAAAACTGCGTTGATTTTTTAGATCATTGTTGTTGTTTTTTTTTGTTTTTTTTTGACAATATTAAAACCTGCATACATACATTGTAATGTTAGTTGCACAACAATAATCAAAAAATAATCTTAAAATCCAAATTTAAAGTAATATGAGTAGTAAATGAAACCTAAAGGTACTGAAAATTGTAATAGAATGGGCCAATGTAATAGAATGGGCGCGTTTAATGGTAAGCTACAGCAAACGCATACATCAAAGTGAATCAAAAAAAAAAAAAGGTCCCATGTGTAAGTCACTGCTGTGTAAGATTTGCACACGGTCTTTTATAGTTTATTTATATCCTGTTTCAGGAAGGTTGGAGGAAGGGCGGGTCCTTCAAAGAGCGGGTCTGCAACGCATCCACACAATCCTGATGCAGTCCCAACTTCGATGGGCAGGACACGTCTGCAGAATGGAAGACCGCCAAATTAAGGCCAATTGAAGGAAGGACAGCGTTCACAAGGCGGACAAAGAAAACGCTTCAGGGACACCCTCAAAGCTTCTCTGAAAGCGTTCAGCATAAACCCAGCCACCTGGAAGACAGAAGAGCACATGACAGAGCATTAAGGTCGTCGCGCTTTGAAAACTGTCGCTTTGAAAAGAGAACAGCTCTGGCAGAAGAAAAGCGCCAGAGAAGAAAAGCAAGGCCAATGACACTAGCTTCAGCTGGGATAACCTGCCCAGTGTGCAGCCAAACACACCGGGCTCACATAGGTCTCACCAGCCAGAACACACTCATCTACTACTCAATGCCAAAAAGTGGGTCTCCTGAGAGATCGCTAAACAGCTAAAAGGTTTAATCTCACACTTTTCAACAGATCGTAATTCATATCTTCGTAGCAGAGGCGTAGTGAGGGGGGGGGGAGGAGGGGGAACGATACCTCGGTGGCCATCCACCTATATTTCTATGTGATATTCAAGAAAATTGGGGGGGGGGGACCGCCAGTAAGGTTCCTTGCCCCGTTTTGCTCACTACGCCTCTGCTTCGTTGTTCGTCACCATATAGAAGAAGACTAAAAGTCGGTAAAGTAAGAAATAAAATTAAAAAGCAATTTTTTCCAGTAGCTCCATTAAGTAAAATGAAAGGCACGCCCCTGTGGAAGCGGGGCGGGGTATACTCAAATCTGTGACTAACCTTAAAATCTGTTCAATGATTTTATTTGTCTATCTTAAAGGATAGCTGAACAGTCTGCACCATGCCCTTTTCAATGTCACAGAACTATTTTGTGAGGATTATTGTAAACTAAATTAAGTTAAGGTCAGTTCCAATTGCACAATCAATCTCTTCCCTCTGGGAAATGTCAGAATAGACAAACAGACACAGATTAAGGCGAACAGTGAACAAAGAACGTAACTGATCATTTGGTAGTACTCTACACACACAACTGAAATGATCATGATGGAACAGTCTAGGGCAGTGTTTCTCAAACGTTTTCCTTAACGGAACACTTCGCACATTCTGAGTATTTAGCGGAACACTTCGCACATTCTGAGTATTTAGCGGAACACTTCACACATTCTGAGTATATAGCGGAACACTTCGCACATTCTGAGTATATAGCGGAACACTTCACACATTCTGAGTATATAGCGGAACACTTCGCACATTCTGAGTATTTAGCGGAACACTTCGCACATTCTGAGTATTTAGCGGAACACTTCGCACATTCTGAGTATTTAGCGGAACACTTGGCACATTCTGAGTATTTAGCGGAACACTTGGCACATTCTGAGTATTTAGCGGAACACTTGGCACATTCTGAGTATTTAGCGGAACACTTGGCACATTCTGAGTATTTAGCGGAACACTTGGCACATTCTGAGTATTTAGCGGAACACTTGGCACACTCTGAGTATTCAGCGGAACACTTGGCTTATTTTTTTTAGAGAGATTAATTCATGTGGTGGCCTACTAGTTAATTATTTCAGCAGTTCGTAGAACACCCATTCAGGCCTAGTGGAGCACTATAGTTCAGTGACAGTTTGGGAACCACTGGTCTATGGCATTGACACATCTTAATCGTTATGTACCAATTTACAGTATAGGACCGCCTTCACACAATTACACTCTTTCTTTAACAGTTTGCATTGGACACGCAACTAAAGATTGCTGAAGCTGTGCTTTCATTAAGAGTATGCGACCGTTGTATATAGGCAAGTGATCTGATGTAATAGTTACGGAGTGGGAGCTTGTTGCGTCAGTTGTTTGGAGGGCATCTTAAGCGCGAAGCACTTTTGAACATGTTGCGTTTTATATTTGAATTAACTTCAACTTCCAAGAAAGAAAGGAAGAAAGAAAGAAAGAAAAATAGATTGATAGATTGAAAAAACAGATTACGATTGACATTTTTTAAAAATTATTTAAGGAAAAGAACCGCTAATTACTATCATTTTCTGATAATTACAGGGTTTAGCTCCCTTTCTGTTATATAAAACAAAATTATTTTTTTAGTACTAAATGATTAACTAATTGGTTAATTTCGGATTGATTCGTGTGTTATCATCGACAATGAATAAGCATGCACAATTTCAACTTGATCCGAGAATGGGAAGTAGGAGTAAAAAAACGTGTCAAAACGTAATAAGGGGATTAAATCCATACATACATCCACATCTCTCATTAACTACATTTATTCCCCTTACTTCCATATCAAACAAAATAATTAATCACAAAAATTAATTAATTGGTGAATTTTTTTTTATTGAATTATGTCTTGTCAGGCACAATGAATAATTGTGCAAAGTTTTAACTTGATCCGAGAATGGGAAATGGGAGAAAAAGACACGTTTAAACTTTTTACCAGACAGACAGATTGACAGACTGACAGAGTGAGTGGGTATAAGCTTTGTAGACAAAAAAGTGCTCCCAAAAAAAATAAATGTCTTTAAAAAGATATAGGTCTAGTATATCAAAAGGCCTACTTCAGTATTCTGTACACGGATATACCATATAGCTTGCTACTTATGGATATGCCTCCATTTCATGAAAATCTCATTTACAAAGCTTTGGAGCAGTGGCGTCACTAGGGTGGGTGTCACCCGGTGCGGACCGCACCCCGCTAGTGACGCCACTGCTTGGAGTAGGGAAGACGGGGAGGAGAACAGAATAAAAAAAAACAGTTTCGTACATTCGGTACATTTAGTTCATTCTGTTTGATCCACTCCTCAGGAAAGTTTGACACCACAAGTTATGTATGAATTTGCTATCTTTTATTGACTCGATGGATTTGGGTGTTATCATTGCTATCAATCAGACTTGTTTTGTACCGAGTGATTTATTTGAAGGCGTTCCGTATCGAGTTGGTCTAGATCACATACATGAATCATAGAATGCAGGAATGTAGGGGACATAAATCGGCAAAGTATTTGTACACGCAATCAAACAGTTCATTGATTAAGACATAAGCAAACAAGCAAAATAGGCAAATATACTGTTGAAAAAAAAAAAAGCTTATATTAAATGTATCAATCAGTTTGGATCAGCCATGTCATTAAATTTGTAACAAGCCTCAATCTATAAAGGGGACTAATTCAGCCTAAACCACCACTTCAGTCAAGTACTATTTCTATTTGAGATACCAAACAAAATAATTTATTACCAATAGTTGAATAACTAATTGGTCAATTTTTTAAAATTGATTCTTGTGTTGTCAGGTAAAAGAAATAATTGTGCAAAATTTAAGCTTGATCCGAGATTGGGTGTGGGAGAAATGATGTGTACAAATTTTTTACCATACAGACAGAGTGAGTTGTAAGCTTTGTAAAAAAATATTTTCCTAATACTTTCCTAAAGTGGAAATTAAGGGAGACATCCTTGAATACTGAGGTAACGCTGTATCTGTTGTCTCTTTCTTGATAGACAATGATAACAGTAAAAAAAAAAAAAAAAACACTATCAATCTAATAGGCTGGCGCGGTGGTCAGGTGATAACTGACCTTACAGACATCTTCGGGGCTCCAAATATAAAAACAAAGATTTTTTTATGTTGGTCACAGAACGGTACTGCTTCCCTCCCTTGATTATGATCATAGCCATGCATTGAGGCTTAGTGCTGGGACTTGCAACATTGTACGGAAGGTCCTCGGTAAAACACTGTTAAGGGGAGACTACAGTGAAATTATTTTTTTTCTGTTTTACATCTCAAGATCTGGCAGTGCTTTGGGCTAAAACCGCTAACACATTAGCTATAATAAGTAAATTGATTTTTAATAAGAATAGCAATAATACTAACAATAATTAGATTGAGTAGTGATGACAAATACACTATGTAGTAGCCAACATTTAGTTTAGTTTATTGATATACAAATCAGGTAAAATGATATGTTTGTTAAAAAGATGTGCAATAGCAGTACAGCGGAGACAATGAGCCTAAATGTCAGGTTTCAAATGCAGGGCAAACAAAAGACAATGTTGTCCAATTTAATCAAAATTTCAAATTTAAATTAAACATTTAAAAGTTTAATCGATGGCTATAAATTTTGTGAAAAAAATTTGGTAAACTCTATATGTAATCTTATTACTCTTACTTAAGTAGAAATCTGATCAATATTTCAAAGTTTCACAATTGTTAACATTTTGGTCATTATTTCTATGATAGCTCTCTCAAGTGGAAGGAATATCATAATTTATATATATGCTAAATTTTGTTTTGGTATAGCGTTATCGTTTCAGTAGTTACGCTGAGGTGGTCACTTGTAGTCAAACTGAATTTCCGTTTGATCGGACCAATACAAATTATCTTATCTTATCAATTTCCAGCAATCTTCTAGTTAACTCTAAAGGTTTCAATTTTCGTGGCGTATAAAAATTGTTATATCCCCTAATTTAATGCTGATTATCGCCATCACCTGGAGTTTCAATAATGAATGACCATTACATTAATGACCATTACCAGTCTTCTTGCAAGTCACGGAAGATGTGTATCGCTTTTAGTTTATTGAGTGTTGGTGACCATGTAAGACAGAATTGGACATAAACATTTGCAAGAGAAAGGCTCAATATTCTACAAACACACACCTTTTTAGAATTAACAAATTATTGATATATCTTCTTTTCTTGTATTGTTTCACGGCACTCATAAGAAATGTATCCGTTGCAACTGATTAAAGATTAATATAAACTGTGCAATGACAAAAAAATTAAAAAATAAAATAAGTATGAATCCTATTATATCAAATGTTTGAAAAAAAAAAAAGCTATATCAATGAATGTATATTTTTTCCATTTGAATATGTATTACAGCTTCCTTGAGGTACGCATGTGTTTGGCTGCTTTTGTTATTTGGCGGTGCCCAGTGTTTGGAGACAATGTGGACGTAGAGTTGAATAAATCAACTATACTTACATTCTAAACAACAACAACAACAACAACGAAACAATGAACAGAAACAGAACTAAAAAAAAATGTTCAAGAAAAAATCTATTAATTTTATTAAAGGAAGTACATCACTATAATTGCAGAATAGTTTACAAGATCAGACCAATTAAAATGTGCATATAAAATAGAGTTCTAATTAAATACCAAGAAAGAAACATTTAAATCATGCTGCCAGTATGGAATGATTATAGAAGGAATTTTACTTTGTGTCCAATATTGACATTTTAATATAAACTCCTGTGAGGAAATATATAGGCCCCCACACAGGACCACATCTACATTTCTCACTCTAGTTTATCGCAATCCAAATGTTTATTTTATATGGAAGTGGTCGCCATGGAGATATGTAAAGTTGTTCATTCTCTCAAGCATCCAATGAGTCTGTTCCACACTTGTCCCCCACTTATTATGCACCTGTCCCACACATAGTCCGCTCATGTCCCACACATGTTCCACACTTGTCCCACATGTTCCACACTTGTCCCACACACGTTCCACACTTGTCCCACACACGTTCCTCACTTGTCCCACACATGTTCCAACATGTCCCACACATATTCCACACTTGTCCCACACGTTTCAGAACTTGTCTTTTCATCTCCTGGACATTAACATAATTTGAATTGTTATTACTTGGTGACGCCATCATGACGTGCACGCCCTGCAGCCCATTCAGCTAAGAAGCGAGTTTTAATAACATTTAAGGAATAAAAAAAAGTTAATCTTAAGTCCCCTCCGTTTCAATAGTAGGCTGGCTAAATTAGTAGAGGAAGAAAACTATTGTGGAATTTTAGGAGAATTCGGGACGTGGCAAACTTTCCTACGACACAAATATTAAACAGAAATATTTTGACAAATTTGACACGTTGTTGTTGAATATAAATCACATTGAGAGAAAAAAGGTCACAATCGACAAATGATCCCCAGTAGATATCATCTTTAATTTTTGAATCAACGTAAAATACTGCATTGTTTCGTAAAATACTGCATTGTTTCGTAACCTTTGGGCCTATCATAAATAGCTTTTGGATCCAAAACCTAAACAAATTACAAATGGTGCTTTAATGGCAGATATAAATGGACAGATTTACATGTTTAACAATACATCATATATTTGTAGTTTTTTTTTATAAGCTTGAACATTCCTAAATAAATAAAAAAAAATAGAAAAAAAAATTGGGGAGATTAAAGCCCTACATCAAACCTCATACTGGCCGTCCGTTAGCCTGGGGTTGGAAGGGGGGGGGGGGGAGGTGAGGCGGGAATGATTTGAACCTGATACCAACCTGATAACAGATTTATAGTGTTTAGAAAAATAAAATATCATTCAACCCTTCCAATTTGTTTAATCATTAAAAACAAAAATACTCATTAACACTTATTACTACAGGTGTTTCTTTTTTTTCTTCTACAAAAACTTTAGTTCAAGGCTCTACTATAACAGCAGAGTAGAAAAGGAAAGAGAAAAAAATATATTAGAACTATAAGTGTTATTTTATAGAGTGATTATTTTAAGCTGTGAAACCTGGATTGGATTCTTATTTTGTATGTAACCTAAAATTAATTATTAATGTGTATAGCTTAAATTAAGTGATACATCAACTAATTAATAGTGCTGTTTAGCTGTAATTTTACAATGAGTATTATTAAGTTAATACCAATGTAAACACGCAAAAAGAGAAAACAAAACTAAACAGCGAAAACGGGGAAAAAAATCAAATTACAAACCAATTCTAAAAATAGATTTAAATGAATTGTCTCGTATGTAAAGTATCTAACAGTTTTAACACTGCAACGAACAATCTATACATCAATTCCTGCGAACAGAATACATACCCGCCAATCCCATTAAAGTCATTTTTTTTTTGTTTGGAGCCATTCGGTGTACTATATTTGGCTCATTATTATAATTAAACATGCATTTCATTAAATTAATAACAAAAGTTTAAGAAACACAGTGCTTTTTTTGTGACGGTTACGCACCGGTATGGCGTACCGGCACTTTTTTTCAATGTGGGGAAAATATTATTACTTTTCTTGTATTTTAACAATTATTATTAAGTTCATAGTAGTTAAAAGTCAGGCCATCCATCACTGAGTACGGGCACCTATTTCCTTACAAAAAGAAGCACTAAAGAAATATATACTCAAATCATACATACTGCCTATTTTTATATCAGATTTTTGTCAAGAGACTTTTAGAAGAAAATATGTACAAGGTAGATGACAGTAATAGCTGAAAATATTGAACACTTGTAACAAAAAAAAAAAGTCATCATAAATAGGAAATTGCTTCAAAGCAAGGACAAAATAAAAAGCAAAACATTTTGAGTTGCATTCAAAAAAAAAAAAAAAACTAATAATTTAACACAAGCAAAATGAAAAGTGATAATTTGAGATGTGAATAATAAAAATATTTCAAAAAGATCACTACTGACCAGTGGCGCAGCTAGGAATTTGCCATCATTTGGAGGCCCAGGGGGCTTGACCTTTTGGGGGCCCGTGTATTTTGCATAAATTTAATAATGTAAAAAAAAAAACACTCATTAGGGGGCCGCCGTCAAGTGGGAGCCGGGGGCTATTTTCAAATTCTCCCCCTCCCTCCCCCACCATAGCTATGCCTCTGCTAGATAAAACTGACAAAATAAAAACGCAGAAGCAAAGGTAGACAACTTTGTTATATATAGAAAAAAAAAATTATATACAGGAACCACAGTGGACACAAGAATTATTCTTAGACGAAATAATTGAGACCCCTTATTTTATTCTTGAACTCTTTAAAATTCTGGACCGTTGATACTTAATTATTGATAATTAATGTACTTAATTGTTCATAAATTGTTCACTGTCCACCCAAAATCTTATCAATTTTCCTTCAGGATTTGAAAGCTAATTTGTAACAGACATTACTATCAGTAACTAAACCAATCAAATAATATATCTCATGCTAATAGCTTATTGACCACAGCATATTCTACCATATCAAAACCATTTTAAAAAATATGTGTTTTTTAAGTGTATATATCTTATTCAGTGCTTTCTCCACAAGAAAAAGAATTTAGGCAGGTACAAACTGAACTGATATAGTCATTAGTGTTTAGGGGATAACTCCAAGTTCAATGATAACATTCTAAATGGAATAAAAACCCTAATGCCTAACCCATTTTTTCATTACTACCTGCAAACTTACAATGAACTTTTTTTTTTGGAATTGAAACCAACATTTATAAAATTAAGAAAAAACACTAGTTTTATCATGAAGAGAAATAGGCAAACTAGAATTCATACAAATTATTTTTAAGGTTTAGACTACAAAAAGAGCAAAGTTAATACTCCCAGAAATACATAAAACTTGGACAGAAATTGATTTCTTTGAGCTGAATTGTTATTATTTCCTGATGCACCATGTTGGTGCTCATAAACGTCTGAGTAAGCTGGTGCAGCTGTTGTGGTGGGCACTCTTTTAGTTGTAGTGGTTGCTACAGACGTGGCAGCAACACACGTGTCTCCATCCAGGGTGTCTTCAGCCTCTGCGCAGCAGACAGTGTCTTGGAATTGGTTGCAGTCTCGCTTCTTGTAGTTCAGAAACTGCTTGGAGCCGATGCCGCAGATAGAGCACGGCAAGCATTCCCAATCACACTCGCATTTCCGCCCTCTGTAAAAGTCAGCTTTGCAATGGATTTCAGCGTCTCTCGTGCTGCTACATTCAGCCACTAGCTCTTCAAGCTGTTGAGAGAAAAAAAAAGTCTGTTTTTTTCTTTTGGCCTTAACAAAGATTGCCGAAGTACATTGCTAATAATTTGTAAAAGCATTAGGGTAATAATTCTGAGACCTCTTTCTTAATAACGCAGCTCGTCCCTTCTTAAAAACTATGATTCAACAGACAGGACACAGTGGTTTACTTATCTTATATAATACAGACGTTACTTCAAAAACGAAGATTACGTCCTACGCGCCATGCATTTAGTCATGCATATTAACCAATGACTTAAATTCTGCCAAGTCACTGGTGTTCCTGGCTAGCTCAGGCAATCCATTCCATGCTCTAATAGCACTAGTGGGCGTGGGCTACTTTTTACGTGACCTGCAGATGAGATTCTTAATCATACACCAATCAGACTCATCTAGATTATGAGGACTTTAATAATCTTGGTTTAACAAATAATAATGTCAATAATAACCTCGTTTGCTGCCACATACCTATATATATTGTTACGATATTCTCTATCAGGTCTTCTGCAAACACTGCTAAACACTACTAAACAGCACATCAAACACAAGAACTTGACAACAAGAGCTTCAAGTAACAAAGTGGCGGTTTAATTACAATGACATCGACAGCCAATTCAACACAATTGGCTACACTAACTTCAAATGCTTTGCTACACACTAGAACTGCCTAACTTAACATTACACGTCTCTCTTGTTCGTACAGCTACATTCTCGAGGACTCAAAGGTACCACAAGTCCTCGCTGCTTTGCTGTCCTGGACTCAACTGTCCTTTTTTACACAATTGTCTCTAGTCCGTGAAGGCTCTGGATCACATGACCACAACATGGGTCATATTTGCGTGAACTAGCAGTACTGTCCCTTGTCTATCGACAGCCGTTGACCCGTTGACCTGTGTGATTGGCCTGAGTCGTGTGTATTATCAGGGGGCCTCACACACATTAACCCTTTCAGTCCGCCACTGGAGTTACTACAATATATTATATCTAGACAGGACACAGAGATGTTCTAACACTACACAAAAATTGTCGTGAAAAACTTTTTTAAAGCTGAAACAAGACGTTGTTTTTTGTATAATTAGATCGACTTCCACAAGTAGGAAGGCAGGAGAGCCGCTGGTCGTCCACTTTGACGGTATACTGATGTACCTAAAAGCAACATGAAGCTCTTCACTTGCAGCTGGGAAAAAGTGGCACTGGATAGATCCACATGGAGAGCGAAAGCACACAGGAAGGGTTCCGGATTGCAGACGCAATACACACCAGAAGTAGAAAGAAGGGTGAAAATACAACGGCGCCTGGTGATTACAGATGCCAAACCTGTGGACTGCAGCTGTGTAGCCAATCTTTAGTCACATAAGAATTTGCAAAGGGAAAAGATTATCTCTCGAGACGTAAAATGCCACATACTTAACAACATAATCTTGTGTGAACTTTAATATTGTCAAAAAAAAACAAAAAAAAAAAAACAATGATAGAAAAAAAAAACTAATCTTGTTCACTAAAAACTGATTTTTAAATTATGGTTTCTTCAACGTAATATTGACTACAAAAAACAAATATGAGCAACATATAAAATACTTTTTTTTAAATCTTATAATAAATTCAATTGTATCAGATAGTTTGGATCAGTCAAGAATAAATATATTATTATTATATTGATCTAAATGTGTGCGACTAACAATAGTTTTACCAATTTTTTTGTTTAGCTATCTCAATGCTCTATGATCCTATCTCATGTCTGGGCCAGTTGTAAAAGGGGGAGGGAAGAAGGGGGTATCTTGGTGAATGTTTTTTAATGCATAAAACAAAATTCTCTCAGGGCTCGATTCCTGAAGGGGACTAATTCAACTTATAACACCACATCTGTCAAGTACGATTTCTTTCCCTTTTTCAATATACCAAACAAAATAATTACCAATAGTTAATTAACTAATTAGTTCATTTTTTAAATTGATTCTATTGTTGTCAGATAAAAGAAATAACTGTGCAAAATTTCAGCTTTATCCGAGATTGGGTGTACAAACTTGAGTGAGTTGATATAAGCTTTGAAAAAAAAAAAAAAGGTCAACTAAGGCTCAATGTTAAACGATTATCAGATCTTATACAGACTTTCGTTTACAGTACAAAACCAGGAGAAAAGACAGAAACGGTCAAGGGAAACACTGAATTCCATGACATCACACTGAAAGAAACTCTATCTATGTACCTTGAAACAAGAGAAATTCACAGGTAAGGACAGGACAGGTAAGGACAGATATCATATACGTATCATCGTTCTTGTGTTGTCAGGTACAAGAAATAAATGTGCACAATTTCAGCTTAATCCGAGATTGGGTGTGGGAGAAATAGCACGTACAAACTTTTGCCAGACAGGCAGACAGACAGACAGAGTTGATATAAGCTTTGTAAAAAAAAAACGTTGAATGACAGCCTGTGCGTCGCACACTTCGCTTCCATTTATGGGGGCAGGGTAGGTGTAAGATTGTTGTGATGTCAGTTAGGAATTGAACATAAAGTTCGAAATATATAATCAGGAAATAGTCAAAGCCTTTATTTAAAACTTTTTTTTTGGGGGGGGGGGGGAATGTACTTTACTTTAGTGAAAACTTATGTTTATTATAAAAAGTTAAATATAATTATAGCTTTTATATAGCGCTGTTTTCATGCTTATAGCATGCTCAGAGCGCTTTGGTCCAATCTCAGTTGTGGACCAGTTGGGGGGGGGGCGGAGAAGGGGTATCTCGGAGAAGGTTTTCCGTGCTGCCTTAAGGCGCTCAGTTAACACAACTCTGCTCGAGTCGGGTATTCAACCTCCAGCCCCTTCCTAGTTAGCCAAGACAAGCCAAGTTCAACCGTACTTAGCCTCTCGACCACGTGGTTTATTTTCACTTTCTCAGAACTTCTCGCGCCAAACGACACGGCACGCGCGAAGACGTCTGGTATCGCTGCTGTTGACTATTTGACGACAAGTAACCCTTTTAAGGATGTTGTATCACAAAGGGATTCCATGGGTTAAAAAAAAAACCTTTACATCTCGGATCAGGTTCAAATATTATTTAAAACTAAAATTAACTAAAACTTACATCGGGCATCTCAACCTTAAGGCAGGCCGTGCAGAAGATGTATTTCTTTGTCTTGGCCATGGCTGCTGTCATGAATGTCCCTTGTAAACAGGGAACGCATAGCTGCTGGGAGTTGATGTACTTCCCCGGTCCGCAGGACTTATCCAGGATAGCATTGTCTCTGTACCAGTCTTTTGGTGTTTCTCTTGAAGGAATGTCAGGGTCACACTCCGTACACACTGACGTCACAGAGACTGGTATTAAAAAGCAAGCTATAATTAACTGGACGGGCGTCATTTTTTAATTTGTGGCAGAATCATATGTTGCTTTCACTCTGAAATTAAACAATGGAAAAAAATGTGTAATATATATATATATTGTTGTAACCCTGCCTTGCACCAGTGCTTGAGATGCGCACTAGCGCACTGTTGAACGTAAACAAGAAGACACTAGAATGGAGAGAAGAACAGTGCATCAGGGATTGTGAAGAGTCTGAATGTTTGGGAAACTAAGAGGCCAGCTTTTGTGATGCCTGAAGGTTGTAGTAGGGACCTGGAGCGAAGCGGGGAAGGCTTGTTGGTTTACATTCAGGTTAAGTAGCAAAGGACTGGTATACTTAGTAGTAAGACTCTGAGGAAGCTGAAGTATGTTATGTGTTTGTCCTAGTGAATAAACACAACTATTTATTTCCTGTTAAACTGTGTTGAGTTGCTGCCTTTTAGATGAGTGCCTAACCTAGAGTTGCAACAATATATAACGAGGGATTATGTTTTAAAGGTGTATGTCTAAAGTTAGATCTATATATTATTAAATAGAGGAATGTACTTTGGTGGATTTTTACATAATTTGCACAAACATATTTTAAGTCTTAAATGATAGTATTCTGTAAGTAATGTGGAAGGGAAGGCAGCCGCGCTAAACAATCAGTCAACTATTACAGTTCACACAGACCTGGTATTAAACAGTTCACTAAACAGATTTAACAAACTATATGCGCCATGTATATCTGTTGCACTCTATGAAAAAAAAAATATTATAGAAGATTCACACATGCATACTAAGTGTTGGAGTAAAGGCTGAAAATAATATCGTAGGCGACCTTTAAGAATCTGTAGTTTGGTAATGGTCAAATGCCAGACTGGTATTTTTAAACAGGACCAGCAGGAAAGTACCAGAAAAAAGAAGAGACAGAGAAAGCGATGGGAAGACAACATAAAAGAATGGACAGACCTTCTATCAAATGCAAAAGAGAAGAATGGAGAAAGACAGTCGACGGATCTTATGTGGTTCCTTAACGGTTCAACAGACAAAGGGGAAGGTGAAGAGAAAGTAAGAGAGACAGTCTTTTAGTATGGCTATATTTGTATATCGCTGTTAAATAAAACGAACATCCTATTCTTGTTTTTAATAAAGGTGTATAGATTATTGCATAAATTGTGTAGACTTAGTTTTTGAAACAAAATATGCACGTTCCTGCTAACCATAATAAGTTTATGCATCTAAGAAAATATACAAAACTCTTAGAATAACATCAAATGTACATATCTTCGAAGCTTTCTATATCTAAACCATACACAAAAATACAAATCATGGTTCCCTTTTATGGCATCTACCTCTGTGACTACCATAGTACAAACACGATACACGATTTCTTTTAATGGTTTATTAATACATTTAAAAAATGTATATTTAATTTTTTTTAAAGAAAATAATTGAGATTCAGAAGACCTTTTGTTGTTGTTGTTGTTTTTTTTAAACTCATTTTCTCTTTCACAAACTACTTATTTTACCACTGGGAATGACGTTTTTATTGTTGTTGGTTTTTTGCTAAGGTCGCCAGTTACAAGCAAGTCAACAACACACATACATAGTTGTGTTAAGTGTCAGGAAGTTGACTGACAAATGACACAGGTATTTAGGCTAACACTTGTCTGGGAAAAGTATGTAGTAGATTAGCTGATTCGCATCACTGGCGACCCCCACACCTCAACAATATGCACACCACTACAGTCAGAGAATCTAGCCCTACTGTATACCTTTTAATAAAAACAAGATTTTTGAATGAACGGGCCTGCCATTGAAAGAGGTTCTATCCAAGTAAAAAAAAACCAGATAGGAATGGAGAAAGACGGTTGACTAATCTTGTGTGGTGCCCCAACGGTTTATCAGACTAAGGGATGGGTGAAGATAATAATACTGGGACTAATAATAATTACTTATAAATAAAAAAAAACATTTTATGTAAAGTAAAAATAAAGTTCTCTTTCAGAACTTGCGTTCTATAAGTCAGATGATATTAAGGTCATCTGTTTCTATGGCCAACGGTTAACCGCCAGCTAAACGACTAAACGCCTTTACTTTCTCCACCTTAAGTCAGGTGCCCATTAGAGCTGGGTGGACTCAGGAACGCGCTAAAAATCCCGAGCTTCAAAACCCCAGTATTCACCGATATTCGAACCCAGGACCCCAGGACCTCGGAAGCCAAGCGCTGAACCACGCATCCACCCCCCCCCCCACTCCCCATTTTATGTATACACCGAAATGTGCTTGTTTATAAAGCGTTTCTAATGCCGAAGTATTACCTGGATCTCCTGATCAGGAAATGGCTTTTGGTAACTGGTACAGAGACTTCTGTCTTCAGTCTTGCAAAGTATTTGCAATAGAGGCACGCGAATCAAATAACTTTCTATTGAGACAGAGGCAGATCCGAAAAATGACGAGAGTGGACTCTTCTGTATACCTCCACCCCCCAGCCCACCTTTATCTTGTTTGGATCGCGAATGTTTCGCTGTTTCCAAGCCCTATCTTATCGACCTCATTAGTCATACAGGAAGTTGCAAAGGGAAAAGATGGTCTCTCCAGACTTAAAATGCCACAGAGACAAAGATCTTACTGAGCCCACTTTTTACCACGGTTCTGCTCCTAGACTTAGTTAGAGCGCTGCCAAACGAAGAGCTACTCCAACACAAGAGTTTCAACATCGTTTCCCACATTCCCAGGCGTTTAGCATTCTTCTAGCTCAAGAAACAACAAAAGGGAAAAGCCTCACAATGCAAATTTTGGCGCCAAAAATGGTTATTACAGCAGTAGCTAGTCCCAAGTTATACTAATTGTTATTGGGCTTTATAGATATTTGAGATGTGTCTTTCTCTGGCAACTAAAAGAACGTTTGATGTCCTAGAATTTTTCTAACTGGTAACTAAAAATGTTTGGTGGTCTAGAACCGTTTTGACTTCTTAACTCAAAGATGGCTTGGTTCCCTTACAAAGTTTTAACTCATAACTCAAAGATGGCTTGGTTCCCTTACAAAGTTTTAACTCTTAACTCAAAGATGGCTTGGTTCCCTTACAAAGTTTTAACTCATAACTCAAAGATGGCTTGGTGCCTTTACAAAGTTTTAACTCATAACTGAAAGATGGCTTGGTGCCTTTACAAAGTTTTAACTCATAACTCAAAGATGGCTTGGTGCCTTTACAAAGTTTTAACTCATAACTCAAAGATGGATTGGTGCCTTTACAAAGTTTGAACTCATAACTCAAAGATGACTTGGTGTCTTTACTTAGTTTTAACTCATAACTCAAAGATGGCTTAGTGTCTTTACAAAGTTTTAACTCATAACTCAAAGATGGCTTAGTGTCTTTACAAAGTTTTAACTCATAACTCAAAGATGGCTTAGTGCATTTACTTAGTTTTAACTCATAACTCAAAGATGGATTGGTGCCTTTACAAAATGTTAACATTGTTAAAGTTATGACATTGTCGTCATTTGGTCTTAGCTAGGACAGTCGACTCCAAAACGTGAAACTGAAAGGTTGTGTTATTGTAGTGAGTTAGATTTTGTTCAGAAATATTATTACTTAAGTCTACTACAGTTATTTTAACTTATACCCACTTAATTTTGTCTATATTATAATAAAAGTTCTATTTAGTCTTGTTCGCAGACGAAGTTACTCAAGTGATTTCAAGCTTTATTTGTTAAGATCTAATACGCCTACAGCGGTCTAGTTGTCTTACCAGCAGTTTTGGGTACTACATGTCAACGACCGTCGACAACACTAGTATACTGTTCCCTTTCGTTAAAATTAAACAAAAACAGTTCATACAAAAACAGGGGAAATAGACACTTGGCACAAAGACAACAATGAACTTTGCAGGGGCGTAGCTAGGAATTTTCCATCATTTGGGGGCCCGGTAGGGGCTTGACCACTTTGGGGGCCCCTGGTATTTTGCGTAATACTTAATATTTACTGTAAAAAACACTGATCTGATTCGCGTTTTCTGTTTGTATTATATCAAGGAACATTGTCATACTAAACCTTAAGCCTATGGTTAACTATATAAGTCGGTCAAGTGAATCTATCATAAAATTGTTTTTAAAAAGTAGCTATTATAGAACGAGTTTTTTATGTTATTTTATTATTCTTTAATTAACATTGTAACTGGATGGAAATCTTTACTGAATATTGAAGATTTCTATAAAATTTTAAAACAACCTTTTTCCTGGTTATAGTCAAACCACTTTTAGCCTGAAAGTGACTAAGTGTCATGAGCAATAAACTCTTTAGACGAGAATTAATTTTAGAACTGCTACACGGCTTACACGTCTCGCTTCGATGTTAAACGTTTTGATTATGAATTGTACACCTAGATATTGAACAAGAAATCGAGAAAGTCTCAAGCTGGACAACACATATAGCTGTAGAAACACTATAACTAGAGAAGCTAAATATATATATATAAGAGAAGTTGCATATATTTATACCGTTGTCGAACTTGAACTTGGATACCTATGAAGGGGGATTGAGGTTCGACACCCGACTCAAGCAGAGCTGTGTTTCCTTAGCACCTAAAGGCAGCATGGAAAAACCTTCTCCCAGATACCCCCTCCACTCACTGGTCCACAAATGAGATTGGACCAAAGTGCTCTGAGCACGCAATAAGCATGAAAGTAGCGCTACATAAAAACCATTAAAAAACCATTATATATATAATATATAATTAGAGTTACACCATTAGTAAAATCAATTAAACTTAGAGACAATTCTTAAACTTTCTTGGACTTAGATCCTCCCGTGTTGTTCGGCGCGTTGGGGGATCTGAGTGTGACAGACGGACAGACGCATATTTTGCACAAACCTAATAGCGGCTTTTCCACTGACGCGGGCCGCTTCGAATCACACTTTGGGTCAGGATTTTGTGATTTTACCATCACAAAAGAGATCCAAGACACCGATAGCAAAGACAAAAGGACACAAAAAGTATTTAGTTCCCCAGGCATAGTTCAGGAACAAAAGTTGGATTATTTGCAGCATTGTTCCAGCAAGAAAATTGAATGTTAAATAAGTCTAAAAAGTGATTTTCAATAATCGTTTCTAGTAAATTACTTTATTTTAAAATCCCGAGCTACCTATTATCGATATTTTTTTGAAAAAAAAAAGTCATTTGACATAAATTTGTTTTATGGTGAAAATGCGGAACAAATTTAATATCGATAATTAAACTATAGTGACGTATTTTCAAATAAAATAAGTGTAATATTAATCAATTTTGCGGTTTCAGACAATCATTTAACGTAATTTCCTTTGTATAAAACATTATCCGGAGCAACATTATAGTTAATGAAATATAAGTCAGTATAGAGATTTTCATTTAGCATTTACATGCTATTTACATTTTTTAAAAACCGGAACAACATATAATTGATCATGTGTTTTTTGCAACGTTTAAGCATGGAAATTAAATGTAATATAAGTTAGAAGAGCAAACATTGGCACTAATTTGTTTTTCACAAAAACATTCGGAAAAATCTATTATAGATACTTAAAACGATGTTTCGGAAGGAACATTAAAGGTTTAATCAGATTTTCAGTAGCTTTTAGTGTTTATCTTAACAAGACGGACAGACCGACCAACAGACAAAACGCACAAAAAATAAGTGGCTTTAATCCTAATGGGGGCACTAAATAAAAAATAAATAAAATCACTTGCATAATTAAGTTTTATAAACTAAACGGTTTGCTTTTAGAAAACAAAGAGTAGCCGTTGCACCTAAACTTTGCAAGCCGCATCATATGGTGAAATAATTTTTTCATTTCTCTTTTAGTTTTCGAGATCTGAGTGTGACAGACGTACAGACGGACCTTTTGCAGAAACCTAATAGCAGCGTTTTCCCTGACGGGGGACGCTAAGAATCATTTTTTAAGTCAGGATTTTGTGATTTTACCATCACAAAGGAGATAAAAGACACCGATAGTAAAGACAAACGACACGAGAACTCTTTTGTTCCCCAGGCAATCAAATCATTAAATAGAAACTTTCTGATATAAACTTTTCGCATGTAAATTATGAGTGAGTCTGGTGTGAATGTATATTTTGGTTTTCTATAGTTAAAATGTTTTGTTTGGTGTAATGCACAAATTGTAAGACGAATTTCCTTATGGATAAGAAATATTTTTTTATTATTATTAAAATTATTATTGACATGCATGATTTAATTTATAAATGTATAAGGGTCGGACGTCATTTTGTGAATGTGTTTAATATATTAAATTATTCATTATATTAAGATATACGCCAGTTCTTTGATGCCCATAGCAAGCAGACGAAAGTAGGGCCTAATAATACACCCATGCCCATAGCAAGCTGATGAAACAAGGGCCTAATAATACACCCATGGCCATAGTAAGCAGATAAAAGTAATATCAAGTCCATTGGAAATAAGTTCTTAATATCTGTCCAGGAAAAAAAAAATATTGCAAAGGGTCAAGGCCTAGACAAATTGTGAACGTATTGACAGGTATACGTGACCTAGATCTGAAAGTGCTGCACTTTCTTAGAAAAATGACACACTTGAATCTAGATCAAGATCAAACAGAAAGTAGATCGATGCCATAAAATGCTTTCATTGATTAATAACACCAAAATGCAGGCTATTCCATAGGCAGAAATAGATTAACTTACGAATTTAAAGAGTTAGCTATCAATCAAGAGACAGGTTTAAGTATCCATCATTACAATGTGTGTTTTGAAGTCTTGACACAGTTACACATCGTTTCCACCGGCACGTCTAAGCTAGCGACGAAGGAGTGGTGACGAGTCACACGCTCTGATTACCCTCAGTCAATGGTGTGTAGCTTTTTTTTTTTCTTTATTGGAACTCTGTCGATAAAAGAAAAACTATTAAAGGCTATGCCCGTCACCTAAGCTATTAACAAGGGCGGACTGGGTGTCTAAATAGGCCCTGACATTTACTGTTTCATACATGATTCTGTTTACTGCGTAATATTTAGATTGACGCAAAGGAATATATATATATATATAATCTTTTTTTCTGTTTTGTTTGAGAACGGCAATTGATATCATCACGGTCGTAATGGCAGTCCGAAGTGCATTCCCCACGACGAGGCATCTATAGCTTCTTAAATATGGTGATGATTGCGAAAGCAAGGGGACCTCGAAAAAGGAGAAGGGAAGGACACTTAGTTATCCTGTGATAAACATTTATGTTCACCATAGGCATCATGGAGAGTGGCGTGTTTTTGTCGAGGCCCTATGTTCCATGAGGAACTCAAAGGAGTGATGATGATAAGCATCATTATTAAGAAATAGGGATCAATAATCCCTCTACTTTGAGATACAATTGTTCTATAAATAGCCTGCATAATTCTCAAATTGATAGTCACCAAGCGTAACCGTTCTCACTCAGACATTCATATGCAAATAAAATATAAAGGTCATATATATATATATATATATATATATATATATATATATATATATATATATATATATATATATATATATATATATAGTAATATTCAGACTTCGAGAAGCTTATCTGTTTACAAAACTTTAATTTCTACCCGAGTGGGGGGGGGGGGGGGTGAGGGACTGCCATAATATAAACACTATCCGACACATGACAAAACTTTAAAATTGAACTTATAAATTACAGGTGTTTATTTAAAAGAGAAGATAATTACGCAATGGGTTAAACAAGTTGTGCATGTAAATTGGAGTCTATAAAGTCATTGGTTTTCCTGATTGATTCAGTCAACTCATTCCATCTTCTGAGAGCACTAGGTAAGAAGGAGTACTCTTATGGGTTAACCTTAGCAAACGAAATGTCGAGTTAACTAAGCGTAAAGTCTTGTCAAAATTGTTGAACTCCTCTGTCGAATGTTAAAATAAAGTCTTGTCAGAATTGTTGAACTCCTGTCGAATGTTAAAATAAAGTCTTGTCAGAATTGTTGAACTCCTCTGTCGAATGTTAAAATAAAGTCTTGTCAGAATTGTTGAACTCCTGTCGAATGTTAAAATAAAGTCTTGTCAAAATTGTTGAACTCCTCTGTCGAATGTTAAAATAAAGTCTTGTCAGAATTGTTGAACTCCTCTGTCGAATGTTAAAATAAAGTCTTGTCAAAATTGTTGAACTCCTCTGTCGAATGTTAAAATAAAGTCTTGTCAAAATTGTTGAACTCCTCTGTCGAATGTTAAAATAAAGTCTTGTCAGAATTGTTGAACTCCTGTCGAATGTTAAAATAAAGTCTTGTCAAAATTGTTGAACTCCTCTGTCGAATGTTAAAATAAAGTCTTGTCAAAATTGTTGAACTCCTCTGTCGAATGTTAAAATAAAGTCTTGTCAAAATTGTTGAACTCCTCTGTCGAATGTTAAAATAAAGTCTTGTCAAAATTGTTGAACTCCTGTCGAATGTTAAAATAAAGTCTTGTCAGAATTGTTGAACTCCTCTGTCGAATGTTAAAATAAAGTCTTGTCAAAATTGTTGAACTCCTGTCGAATGTTAAAATAAAGTCTTGTCAAAATTGTTGAACTCCTCTGTCGAATGTTAAAATAAAGTCTTGTCATAATTGTTGAACTCCTGTCGAATGTTAAAATAAAGTCTTGTCAGAATTGTTGAACTCCTCTGTCGAATGTTAAAATAAAGTCTTGTCAAATAAGCTGATCTCTCCTATTTACAGGTTTCCTATCGCAGTCTAGAAATAAAAAGTAACACAACCATCCATCTAGTGCAGTGAGGCCCAAAATACGGCCCGCGGGCCAGATCCGGCCCCGCGACGTGGTTTCATCCGGCCGCCGAAACGTCGGTACAAAGTGTAAAAAAAATTCCCCTTCCCTCCAAACAAAAAAAAAAAAGGTTGAAAAATGTTGCTTTATCAAAGTTAGGGCCACAACTTTTTCTCTGATAGACTGGTACCATGAAATGGGAGAGCCGAAGAAACAACAAGTGGATTCTTAATTTGGAGCCTACCAGGAAAAGTTGAAAAACTATCTTTACTTTTTTTTTTTGCGCAACAATTTAACAAGCAAATATATATTTTTTTTTTGTAAAGAGTGGTTGTTTAAAAAAACAACAACATATAAACAATATTATTAAAAAAATATCACGTCATTCTTGGTTTGAGCCGCGATTGTTAAACTACGTCAATGGGAATATTAACACAAAAAAGATACAAGAAAATTGGTCGTTGGCAGAGCAGCTACAATGATGCTCACATTTTAAGTAGAGAAATGAAGCCAATTTCCGACGCGTAAACAAAGAGAGATAAACTTCCAAAGTCCATTTAATTAATATAAGTACTAGATCCACACGTTTCTAATGAATTGTTTCAGGTCAATTTCATTTCATTTTTTGTACATTTTTTGGTCATGTGGCCCGCGACATGAGAGTCGGAAATTAAAATGGCCCACAGGTCGAATTAGGTTGAGCATCGCTGATCTAGTGGAAACAAAATCATCTCCCTTTACCTGCTAAATCTTTTATGATGAGATTCGAAAATGTCTAGGCTCCTCAAAAAAATGAATTTAAAAGGAAATAAACGTTCTGCTTCTACTTGGAACCATGACGCGTACACAACGTGACCTATATACAGGGCCAGCCTTAGGCTGGTGGACATAGTGCCCCGCAATTTACATTTAGCATATCACTGTCAGTTTTACAATTCGCCATATTTATTAGCTTGAAAACTCTTCATAAGTGGACACATATTTTGAAAACGGCTGTAACGATTTCCCGAGAAATTTGACAGTTTATGTATAGGTCAAATAGGCCTATCTTTGGGGACAAAAATACTCGCTCATTGGTCACATAGTGAAAACATTGATTTGGCAGTTAGAGTTTTTCACGATAATTTAAAATTAAATGTTTCTTTTAGTCTTTTTATCAATGAAATTGTTCCGATTGACATCGAAGAATCATGTGACAAATTACGTCAAACGGCTCTATCGGGAATTCCCCCTTGCAATAATGAAGAAATAAATGGAAATGATAGACCAATATAAGCTTCATACAGAAGGAATTGATTTTAATTTTATTGTTTTATTTAATTATTTAAAAAATAGAAAATATATGCACGCTTGCGTGTCTTTATATGTACACAATTAGGGAGATGTTAGATCTAATCTGTATCTAGATATGAAATTAAGAGGCCGATTGAAGTTCAGGAATAAAATTTAAAACTCTTATTATTTTAATGAGTAGGTAATGGCTATAACATTTCACGGGCCAAAAGTAGGCCTATACCATAGGTGTGGGAAGCATTATAATACAGGCTGTTACATTCATCTCATCTGTCCTCTGAGAGATTTCGTCTCTTCACAGTGTTGAGGGTTAACTTGAGGAATTGTTAAAAGTATTTCAAAGCAGTACATTAAATCGTGTCTTATGTAACATTGAAAATACGAGTATCTCGGAGGCTCGGACTCAATGGCTCATGTTCTAATCTTAAAAGAGCTGGTTATGAGGCATCTTGCGTTATGAGGCATTTTGGGTTATGAGGCATCTTGGGTTATGGGGCATTTTGGGTTATGAGACATCTTGTGTTATGAGGCATTTAGGGGCTATGAGGCATCTTGGGTTATGGGGCATTTAGGGGTTATGAGACATCTTGGGGTTATGGGGCATCTTAGGTTATGAGGCATTTAGGGGTTATGAGACATCTTGGGTTATGGGGCATTTAGGGGTTATGAGACATCTTGGGTTATGAGGCATCTTGGGTTATGGGGCATTTGGGGGTTATGAGACATCTTGGGCTATGAGGTATCTTGGGTTATGGGGCATTTAGGGGTTATGAGGCATCTTGCGTTATGAGGCATTTTGGGTTATGAGACATCTTGGGTTATGGGGCATTTAGGGGTTATGAGACATCTTGGGTTATGAGGCATCTTGAGTTATGAGGCGTCTTTGGTTATGAGGTATCTGGAATACTCAAATTATATTGTGTATAAACTTAACCTACTAGACTCTAGATTCAGAAATCAAACTTCTTTATTTATAGTCATTTATCGTCACATTCTATAACTCTGCTTTCGCTGATGATATTTGCATTTTGTGAAACCAGAGTTTAGAAACCAAATGTATTTAATTAATCGCGATACAATATTAAAATTTATTTAGTGGAATAGGGGCCCACATATTTCTGCTTAAAGCTAAATTACAAATAAGTGAAATTTGTGGTCAAAGCTTGTGGTCGGATGCTTGCTTTTAAAATGCCGTTTCAGTTTGTTCGCATTCAATGATTCTACTGAAGGAATTTCGTCCGTTTGATGGATAGTAATTTAAATAGTTAAAAGTGTTTAAACTGCGACAATTAAAATAAAATCAGTCTGATTCAGTTGTCTGCAAACGTATTCTCTTATTCAGTGTTTCCCAAACTGTGTTTCGCGGAACCGTAGTTTTCCGCAAGGCCTGAATTTGTGTTCCACGAACTAGAATAATGAACTAGTAGGCCAGCACTTTAATTAATCTCTCTTTAAAAAATAAGCGAAGTGTTCCGTTAAGGAAAAAGTTTGAGAAACACTGATAACAAAAAAAAAAAAAAAGTAACACCCAATGCTCAAAATTGTTTAAAAGTTTTACACGTTGGAAAAGACCCCCAGAAATTCCATATAATTGTTCCATCGTTCTTCTACTCCCAAGAGGGTCGTGACTAGATTATAAAACAAAAAAAAAAGACATAAGCATGTTAAGAACTATAATAATCTTAAGGATTACATTTAGGTATGCTTATGGTCTAATCATAAACCTTCTGTCATCTTTATATTTGAATTACACATTATTCGTCAGAAATCTAGAATCTATGCGTCACATTATGATGTCTGAAAATATCAATCAAAAGTTTGATCGAACACTATGACTAGTACTATAGCTTAAAGATTAGATCCTATTTAGTATTAGATCTAGATCTACTTCTATTACCTGTTTACATTTAAAGAGAACAGCTAGGCCTACATATGAAATACAAAACACGGGACTAGGCTGCAATCCCTTGTCACTGGATCTAAGACCAACGTATTTGTCGTACACGAGTGTGTCAACAGTGTGTACTGTCCCATTTAGTTCGTGTCTCCCCCATGTGTGCCCTCAGTTGATCTCTTACCTTCCTGTTAATAAAAATGAATTCTCTCCCTTTATATTATTTTTTTTTTCATTTAAAGTTTTGGTATAGGAGAAAATGTCAGTGATTGTAAGCGGACAGCCTCAGGCATAGTCAAACTAGGCAGCCGGGGTGACTAGGGCCTACGATTGCAAGGCATCCGTGGGCCCGGGTTCAAGAATATCTTGGTGGGCCCCCTTCTCCCAATAAGACGAATGTAGTTTGTGACAAAACAATTGAGTTATCGAATGTATTGGCACATTTACCAAAAGACATTCCAAGACAAGTAGTGTAGCCAGTGGCGTAGCTAGCCATGTGCGGGTGGTGCGGGCCGCACGGGGCATCAAGTTGATGAGGGGCTTCACACTGAGCATAAAATTTCTCAGTAAGAATTGCACACATTGACATACATGAACAAACACTAACTACTGTATTTGATTTAAAAAATTATTCATTTTGCCTTTGTGTAAATATTATTGGCGTTGCTCATGATTGATAAGTCTGGCTGTGGTCACTGATATCTAGACGGTTAACCACATCCTTTACAAGAGCGCATTACTACACCCCAAAAATGGCCATTTGTGTGAAAACGAAACTGGAACGCATGGCAAGTTGGTCCTGTACGGAGACAGGGGAACTCTGCAACGAATTGCCGCTTTCCTTGTCCGTATTATCAGAGAATAGATTTCTCAACACGGTGCCCTAGTGCGATGAGACTCACATGGTAGCATTATCAGCTTTTTACATATTTCTGACAATTGCGGAAAGTGTGGCTTTATGCGAGCGAAGTTTTTCAGACTTAATTAAGTTGATCATAAATTAATACCAATCAGCAATGCGTTTCACAAACTAGGCCATTGGTGGAAAACAGATTTCGATAAAATTCTTGATAGTTTTGTGACCAAGAAAGCTTGTAAAAGTTTTTTTTTAGTATATTTGGTTAACGTATAATGGCGTATTTTTACTGTTTTATATCGGGGGTGGGGGGGGGGGGGGGGGGAAATCATGAGGCGATGCCGCACTGGGCATCAAACACCCTAGCTACGCCACTGAGTGTAGCATTTTTATTTATATAAATAGGTCTAGTCGTGTCATTCGGTTTGATTTAGTTAGGACTCCCAGCAAGTAATAGTGTCTTTAAAGTCATGCTTGTACAATTTCTGAAAAGAATTAAGCGACTTATAGCTCCTCCTCCGTGGTCGAAGATGAGCATGTTTCTCATTTCCTATGGACTCGAAGATGACTGTAAAGTCCAATCTTTACTTTAAAAAGCCGGCCGCCTACGTGGCATGGGTGGGTTAGGATACGGTTAGGTCAATTGCAGATAGGCCTGCTTCTTCTCTCAGCTTTTTGTTGGTTCGGGCGCTCTTCGCCCTGGCCACTCTTCTTGCTTCAAATCTTGAGACTCCGAGACTCACAGCTTCACGCCATGAGGAGCGATCGAGAGTTAGTGCTTTCCAGCCGTGAATGTCGATTTCGCATTCTTAATGGTGTTACAAATGAATAAACAAATGTTTTATGAGTTCTATTTCCCTTTCAGCACATTTTGTTTCCGAAAACACATCTAAGTGTATAACTATAAAACAATAATACAAACTATTATCTGACATTTTTTAACAGTGAATAGATCTAACATTTATTTACTAACATTTTTCTGTCCTTCTAAGTAGAAAAGTCGGGAACTAGTGCATCTGTTACTAAGCTTTTGTCTGTTTCTAAGCTTTTGTCTGTTTCTAAGCTTTTGTCTGTTTCTAAGCTTTTATCTGTTTCTAAACATTTGTCTGTTTCTAAACTTTTGTCTGTTTCTAAACATTTGTCTGTTTCTCGATTGATCCAAAATTATTTACAACATATCTTTGACATGGAGCAATTTGACTTCACTTGGTCATCTTTCTAGCCTGGCTGTAAGTCTCTACTATTATTCAAAGTTATGTTTACCAAGTTTAGATCTACTTAGATTTTAGGAGACCATTGTTTTTTTCTTATGGTGAAATGTCGAAACATTGTTTGAAACCTGGTGATCATAAACCGTCCGTGAAGTACATTAGTGCTGTCGGCGCTGAAATTTAACTTATAGAAACAGAGCAGTTTATAACTATTAATTGATTTGATTCGCTAGTTTCGGTCTTAATTAAAAAAAAATTATATTTAATTTTGGGATCACCATATTCAATTGACCTAAGGCCTCCCTATTCGCTTCGCCTCCAATTACCTCAGGCCGGCCCTGTTGTGAGCGTGTAGCAGTATTGTCGTATGTACAGTTGGAGTTGTCATTACTTTTAGTGTATCCTTAATTTTTAACTCTTTCTCTACCAATTGACGATACCATCGTTAATTTGAGCTCATTAAATTAAATTTGATTAATGAATGTTTGATTTTATAAACTTGACTTTGTGTTGTATAAGAAGAGTGAATAAAACTTTTTTCTGATAACAAACGAAAATGTTATTGAAGCATAAATGAAGAATTCCGTCGGAGCGATGAAAATCATACGAGAGAAAGAGTTTTTAAAAAAAAGGCTTCCTTTGAAGCAGGGGTGGCCAACCATATGCTTCCGTACGCCGTTTTTTTTTTTTTTGTGTTGTTTTTTTTTGTTTTTACCTTTTCAACTTATAATGGACCTCATTCACCAATCTTAAACAAACAACATTTAGTCACGTGAGCTTATTGATAAAACAACGAAAAAAAAAACTGTCACGTGACAACCATCATGAATTAAACATGAGATCGTAAATTATATAGAAGAGATAGAGCACCACGTGGCTAAATGTTGTTTGTTTACGATTGGTGAATGAGGTCCATTCAGATGCGCCACACAAATGATTACCCCCCTCTCAGTCCTTAATTTGATAATATTGATTGATACTTTCTATATTTACTACTAATAATAGATAAACACTGTTGGCAGTTTAAAATAATTTTTAAAAATCTCATACAGGCAAGATAGCGTCACTAGCTTTAAAATTGCTTTCACCAAATCTGTAATATCAAGAGTTTAAATTCTTAAGTACTGTTTCCTGCAATAAAGTCTTTACAAACCTTGAGGATCTAGTGATATGGCCATACAGTTTTAGTCTGCGTTTTTCGACAGTGGTCAGTAGGTCATCGTGGGACTCAATCGTCATTGTGATTATATTTCGAACTTCCTCATTTATGACGTCTACTTTATACTGCTTTTTTTTTTTGTATAGGCCAAAGTCCATTTTTTTACATTTTTATTTTTCTCCTGAAAATTTCTTTCAAAGAAGTTTACTAAAGTTGTGAATGTTGTTTAGCTGTAAATTCTCGTCTAAAGCAATATCTGAGAATGAGTGACCCGCGGGGACGCCTAAAAGTTCGTGTAAACACAAACTCTCGTTGCCATCTTGTCTTATTGTTATTATATTCTCGAGATCACATCCATCTTTAGTGCTGCCATTTCCCCTCCAATCTTCACTGCTGACCATGGGACAGAAAATGTACAGGTCCTCAGTTTCACGAGGATGTCATGTTGCCATTTCACCCTCCAAACATCACTGCTGCCAATGGGACAGAAAATGTACAGGTCCCTCAGTTTCACGAGGATGTCATGTTGCCAGCACAACTCCAAACGTCTGCTACTTAGAGGCGCGCTGTTATTTTGAATTTATAAACAAAATCTGCCTACATCTGGAACGGCTAAAAAGGTGGGAGGAGGGGGTATAATATTCTTTTATTATCTCATAAGGAATCATTATCAGTCTCCGTTATCAACTTTACTGTCGAACAACGGGACTTATGGGTCATGGAACATTTTCATTCGAATCGTTAATACGTCTTTAAATTATATTAAGAAACATCTTCAGATAATTGTCCCCGAGAACGTGAGATAATCAAATCCAATGTTCACAGATGCATGCACTTAGCCCCTATCTAATCAGAAAGATACATTTTATACAACGAAGAGTCATTACAACCGTGTTGGGAAATAAGTAAGAAAAACTTCGTTTGTCGATATCAGGTGTCAGAAAATAATTTAAAAAAAAAGTGTTGGTTCTTGGTATTGTGGTACTTCCAGGTCATTTTACTCACCTTTTATATTTTTGCAATTTATCCGAAAAAATAAATTGAGAAAAGGCTTTTTTTGTTAATATTAGAGTGTCAACATTTCCAGCAGTAATCATGACATAATTGTGTACGTCAGTACGATCGTACCTTCTTCAATAGAGATTTTTTCACGATAATCTAAACAATGTCAAGGACCCTCAACTTACATTCAACGTTGCCAACTAAATAAAAAGAAAATTGAGCTTCAAACGGGAGACTTTAGAAAATTTGATTCTTTAGTGCTAAAATGTGGACAAATTTTGTAGTATATCGTTTAAGAAAAAATTGCATACCAACACATCTTTATTTTTGTACGCCTGATGCAACAATTACGTTGTATTTTTGTCCTCCATTGGTACAAATCTCTATCAATTAAAGCGAAAAGATTTTAAGATACTATTCGGCACTGATTATTGTCTCCTCTTTAGTATATATAAAAGTTGACAATATCTAAAATTTGAGATTATCGTAAGTTGTACTAAGGCTATTGAAACTTTTTTTGTATAAGGTAATACACACAGCATTAAACAGCTACAACGAACTATACTAGTTAAAACTGTTAATTGAATAGTAATTCACTTCAAAAATATATATGTGCCTGCGCCCCCTACCGCCCCTACCAAAATCTCGAAAACGCCCCCAAGGAGACCAGTGCTAAACACATATTCAGATTCGTCAGTGTGAAGGAGGGGTGATTGCCCTTTATAGAATCGGAGACCAATATATGACCATGATTGATTGCACAGCATTGCAACTGTAAATTTAAAAATAGATTTAAAATGTGTTAACAAAATCATAATTTGAAATGTTTTGATTCTAGTATATATTTTTTTGTTTTGCATTCGAAGTTTTATAAGTTTCTTAAAAAAAACAACATGTTTTTTAAAAAGTCACAATGCGTAACAATCTAAAGTTTGTAAAGAAGTTAATTCATATTATGATGAAATAGTACATATTGGAGTGTAAGATGTCTTCCATTAAAGAAGAAACGTGTTCAATATATAAGTTACAAGTTATAGCACACGTTTTAGACTTTCACACAACCAAACACAAACATCTACCAAAGTTATTGAAAGAAAAACAACAAAACTCGTGGGCAAAATATATTTTGACAGGTTTCTGCAAATTTTATTGAGATTTTTTTGTTCTCTCCCTTGGCATGCTTTTATGCGTTGCTATGGTTGCATGCTTGTAGCGTTTCATTGAGATAGACGGTGTATCCTTTTTTTTTTTACACTTACAAATAGGTAAAAACACTACAATGGGGAGTAACAATGACATTCTCCAAATAAATTATTTTTGGCGAAGAGGAAATGAATTACTATAGCAATGGTAAACAATAATTAAATCAAGAGTGAGAGAATGAGAGATAGAGAGACAGAGAGAGGAAGAGAGGGGGTGAGAGAGAGAAAGAGAGCATGAAAGAGAATGAGAGAAAGAGAGCGCGTAAAAGAGAGAGAGAGAGAGAAACACATATGTTGATACAAAGACACATACTGATACAGAGGCACATATTGATACAAAGACACACATTGATACATAGACACACATTGATACAGAGACACACATTGATACAGAGACACAAACTGATACAAAGACACATATTGATACAAAGATACACATTGATACACAGGCACACATTGATAGAGACACAAATGATATAAAGACACATATTGATACAAAGACACACATTGATACACAGATACACATTGATACAAAGACACACATTGATACAAAGACACACATTGATACAAAGACACACATTGATACAAAGACACACATTGATACAAAGACACACATTGATAGAGACACAAATGATACAAAGACACACATTGATACAAAGAAACACATTGACAGAGACACAAATGATACAAAGACACACATTGATACAAAGACACATGCGAAATTAGTACACACAATAACATGGCGAGATCAACAATGATACCAAGACTTGAACATCTGATACAAAGATGCAGCTTCCATGATACAGGAACAGATGCGATTATACAGAAGCATAACGATACAAGCATGGATACAATGATAGAGAGGCTGATAAGTGTAGATTTTTTTTACTCTAGCTGTTCAGTCTCAACACTCTTCGCAAAGAATTCAGCTCATGGGCTTTGAATCAATACCGCGACTTGATTCGCCTAGACTACCTCATTTTCCTTACACGACCGTAATAGAAGTATAATATTTTGAAAAAGTTTTAACTCTTTCCCTCCGAACTGACGATACCAACGTTGATTTGAACCCATTCAATTAAATTAATTTTTCATTTTATAAACTAGACCTACTATAACATTTCCTGATTACATACACAAACGTTATTAAAGTGTAATCATGACAGGGTAGTGAAACACAAATGAGCAAAATGAATAATTCCATCGGAACTTCGAGAATAATTAAGGAGAGAAAGAGTTAAAACAATAAATCTGTGTATTAAGTGTAATTGTATCAATTGTTTTATATCAATCCGGCAATAAATTTTAATAGATTTAAAATAACAATAGATTAACAATGCGAAATAGAAATATTTTTATCAATAGTTTGTTTTAATACCTGCTTAATGCGCTATGGTCCAATCACCAATCACTTTTGTGGACCAGTTGGAGAGGGGGGTGGCGTGGGAGGATGGGATATCTGGAACAATGCTTTCGAATCGGATTTTAAATAAAGCAATTAAAACAAGCAAAATATTTTTCAAATCCCCCTTTTTTTTTATTTAAAAAAAAAGCAACAAAGCTTAAAGGGGAAGAACTCCGTCCTTAAATGAACAATTGATTTGCCTTATTCGATATCAAACAAAATAATTAATTACAACTAAGTAATTGAATGATTGAGTATTTTTGTTTATTAATTCGTGTTTCGTTAGGTACAATAAATAATATATAAGTATCACCTTGATCGAAGAACGCGTGAGGGAGAATTGGCGTTGACAATTATTAATGTGGACTAAATGTAACAAATTTAGCCATATCTGGGAATACTAAAGTATTAAACAAAATAATTATCAATAATTAATTGCCTTATAGAAAGAAAACTATATGGAGACTGAACTGATCTGGAAACCACTGTGCATTTCATCTCATATATTGGTCTAGTCATCTGAATGCTCCAACATAAAAATGAGAACGAGGAAGAAGATTGTCTTATTGTTTACTTTTGTTATTGAATTATGTCTTGTTTATGTCAATGAATAATAGTGGGAAGTTTCATCAGCTTGTTCCGAGAATGGTTGTGGGAGAAATAACGTGTACACACTTTTTACTAGACAGACAAACAGACAGACAGAGATAAGCTTTGTATAAAATGTTTCTCGACTTGAATTCGAACTCAAAGGCTCAAGCCTAATTGGTGGAAGGCCGACACGCTGGCCACTGAGGTAGACAAGTGCTTAAGAAAATAGAAGGATGTATCGCTATCTATCGTTCGTTTCAAATATTTAGGTAAGGACCTAATTCTGTACACAAGGCTTATCTCCTTTTAGCTAGACTTGTCTCTATGTAATTAAAAAAAAGTATTACAAGTAATTGATAAAACAATATGGTCAAATTATCAATTGATTCCTGTGTTGTCATCGACAATGAATATATCAGCAAAGTTTCAACTTGATCCGAGAATGGTAAATGGGAGAAATAACTTGTAAAACAATTTGTTCCAGACAGACAGAGTTGATAAAGGCTTTGCAATGAACACAGAATGTTGCGTTGAGGAAACACTTGGAAAATTCATTTCATATTCAATCAATCAATTGAGTTCAGTCTCCAATAATCTTGCGTGCCTTGATTAACACATTGATACATGTACGCCCTAATTATCTTCTTCTAGTAAGGAACGTCTGTATTCGATGTTTATTAAATATAAATGCATAGCTGAAAACAGCTGGCAGCAAGGAGATCCTAAGAGAGAGAGAGAGAGAGAGAGAGAGAGAGAGAGAGAACTCTTTACAAGTGTTGCTAGACACATTTAACACCCTAAAGAGAAACTTTTGCCGAAGACATCGCAGACGGTAAACAGAGGATCATAATTGACCCGGCGGATAATGGCCTAGTCTGTAACAGGTGTGTCAAATTATGTAGGTTGCTATAGGGTCTCTGTATTCACGAGAAATACTACACTCATCCTTTACCTTCGGACTCGAAGGCAATGCCCATTATTTATTAAATGCATATCTTAAATGAATTAATTGAACACTATTTTCGATGATACACTGAAATATTGAACGTATGTATGTAAATATGGCAGTTTTAGCGAAGGCCTAATTTCCTCATGGTCCTTATATTTAATTGAACAAGAAAACTAAAAAAAATTACTTTTAAAAAAGCAAAGCTTATATTAGGCCTAATTGTATTAATTAGATTGGATAATTCATGTACTTTTGACATTGTGATGGCCTAGACATAATAAATAGGTGCGATTAGAAATATTTTTACCAATAGTTTTTGTTTAGCTTTTATCTTCCCATATGAATAATAATCCTATAACTTGTCTGACCAGTTGTGAAATGAGGAAGGAAAAGGGAGTTAATCTTGGTGAATGACCGTTTGTTTAAATGCATAAAAAAAAAAAAACTAGTCGACCGGAGGCGTATCATAAGCCGCTATTTTACAGGGCAACTGCAACCTATGCGACCTCAGTGGGCCCAGCACTTTTATAGGATCCGCGCTAATTTTAGGTGTATAAATTATTAAATTAAACCATTTTATAACTTATAACAGATTTCCCTCGGCCTCCTGTCAGGAGGTCCTGGGAATCTCCTGAAATTGCAAAATATACGAAAAAAGCCCTGGAAATATCCGGAAATTATTAAAAATCTTTTTGAAAACTCATACAAATCTCCTGAAATATACAGACGAAAATTCTCTTTTTTTTCGCTCTTAAATTACCTAGGATAACTCCCTCCGTCCGAGTTGCAAAAATAAAAGAGTGATCTTTCCATTGTGTCCAAACTTTTGAGCGTGCTTTGTCGCCTCGATAGTTACTACAAAGTAGATTACTCCCCCCCCCCTTTTTTTTTAACGTGAGGTAGAAATAATAATAAAAAGGGTGATATTGCAACGGTCCTGCCCTGCTATTTTGTGACTACGTGTTCTCCCCCCCCTCCCCCTCTTGTTTTCTCGTGGACTATCCGCAGAGTGATCTTTCCTTCAGTCCTTACAGCTCGACAAAACTCTTTGAGGGAAGAAGAGAATTATATATATAGATGTTCACTCAGAACTGAGTCCTCGGTGGGATTACTTCAACTTATACCACCACCTCTGTCAAGTACGATTTCTTTCCCTTGTTTAAACTAACAAAATAATTAATTACCAATAGTTCATTAAAAAATTGGTTAATATTTTTTTTATTCTTATGTTGTCAGGTAAAAGAAATAATCGTGAAATATTTCAGCTGAACTCGAGTTTAAGTGTGAGAGAAACAACTTATACAAACTTTTTACCATACCGACAGACAGACAGACAGGCAGATAGACAGAGTGAGTTGATATAAGCCTTGTAAAAAATAGATTGTCCTAACAATAAGTGACTATCAATCGACTAACAAATAAAAATTTATTTTTATTATTATATATGATAAAGTCATAACAAACTTACAATGTAGCAATATTGAGTCATTTGCTGCCACAGAACCATTTATATGTGGATTAGAGGACCGTAATAGTTGCCCGTGAAGGGCTGAAACATTTTTACCTACAGTGGACTGAGTCTCCCTGTTGACGTGGGTCGAAGTCGTTGTTACTGGAACGTCATCTCTATGGGTGCACTGACCTTTCCAGAGCACGTCGTGGGCCTCGTAACAACATAGGGCGTCCACCTCTTCTGTGCATGGGCGTACCTCGAAGTCTCGGAAGAGGTCAACTCCTAGACCGCACGTGGAGCATGCCTTGCATTGGTAGATGTTGTCTTCCACTCTCACTTTATGGTATTTTTCCATGCAGCCAATTACAGCGTTGCTTGTCGCGTTACATGGATGCCGCACTATCTTTTGTTTTTTAAGAAACCAAATAGTAAAATAAAATCTCAATCAATGTGGGAAAACTTGGTTTAAATTTCTTTAACAATATAATGTATATTTATTGTGAGTAAAGCATTATCTTAACTTATCTTAACTTATCTTATAAGCTTATGTTACAGACGTTTCTTCTTCACAGAGGATAGTTACGCCCTACGCGCGTCCAAGTGTGAATCTAATGGTGCGTCGTGCATGTCTGAGACTTAAAACTCTGATAAGTCATTTGGTTTTCGAAAGAAAACTATCTGGAGAGCTGCCTGATTTGGAAACCTCTGTGCAGTTCATCTCATATATTGGTCTAATTGCATAAATTATCCAACATAACAAGGAGAACGAAGAAGAAGAAGGGAAGAAATTGGTTTTCATGAGCGCTTGTAATAATTTGCATAAGGGATTAAAAATGTGCCATTATTATTTTTTTGTCTTTCTGAGACCTGAGTAATTTATGTTTTGTTAGTATTCTTCTTTGAAGTTGTCCTAAAAGTTGACTCTAGGACTCTTGGAACTCTAGGTCTACGCAGGCTTATCCCAATCTGCCTGTCTGAACAAAGATCCAAGCAGTTGTACTTTGTTACATCCCTATTATCGATGGATCGTATTCCAAGACGTTCGTGTTTGAAGCGAGGCCAAAGGGCGAGCACACCGCGAAAACTTCCCCATAATCCTTCTCTGTACCACATCAGTCATGGAGGGGTCCTCTATATAACGGTTCCTTAAGGAACGATGTGTGGATAATGACATGTTATTTGGGGCTTCCATCCCCGCCAATGTAATGAGCTCTGTATTAGGCACTCCAGGGAGGGGGTCTTTTTGGCTTTCGTAAATGCCTCCCCTAATGACCATTTCCACCCGAGCACTAATCTGATGCTGAGAAGCATTGCCAGGGTTTTCATTAAGTATTAAATGTTGGTAAGTAAAATTTTCGTTGTAGTTTTAAGACAAAAGTAAATATTCTTACTGCTGTGTCGTCTGCTATATCGCAAACTTGACAATGACCATCCAGCCTGGCATCCCGTGCCATTGACTCTGTCCTAAATGTCCCTTGTGGACATGTTTGGCACTGATTCAATGAGTCACTGAAGAACTGTCCAGCTAAGCAGTTTTGATGAGGGGACCTTTTTCTCGGTTGAAATATTATCCGATGCACCGGTCTGTGTAAGGCGCTACCTCCGCAGACGTCACTGATCATCGTTAGTGAAAAAAAAATTAAACACAGAGGGGATAGGAAAAAGGATAAATTCGTCATCTATGAAACAATTTCTTCCTGTAAAAAAAAAATACATGATTTTTTAATTTTTTTTTTAAATGTGAAGAGAAGGGACGGTTCTAAATAAGGCTTGAGTTATGCTTTTTTTTTAAAAAAACTGATTTGTGACTGGCGATTTGCAAATGTAGCTTGCAAAGCCTCAAACAACCGCCTGTGGGAATCAGTTCAACAAACACCAAAACGTCAAGAAATCAAATGGTGCAGATGTAGCTGGAGTGAGCTTATTAAATAAGGTTTGTCTTCGAGTCCTAAGGTTAATGAGGAATGCAGTATTTTCCCGTGGCTACGCAGCCCCAGCTGCGACCTACTTATTTTGCCACATATAGCACAGGCAAAACCATTGTCTGTCGGTGGGCGATTTAGATTTTCTTTTCGCCGTCTGGCCTTTGTGAGTGACCTCCAGCTGTCTCGCTCTGAAGCCGCCTGCAACCAGGTGCTCTCTTCTCTGTCAATAAAAGCAAGTTGGCGTCTAAGCTGGTCTTTACAAACTGAAAACAATGCAATACAGGCTCTAGACTAGAACCAACACGGGAAGACAATTGCTGGGAGACCAAAGCAAACATGGGGGAAGTCGGTAGACCAAGAAGCAATAATGGCAGTCTGGACATGGAACCATCTGAGAGGAATTGTCCAGAATGGAGTCCGATGGCGAAGTGCTGCTGCAGACATAGGCACACACTGAATGAAACATGATAAAAGCGAGGAATTGAAAGACCTGGTCGGATGATCTGTCATGTTATTGCTCCAACGGTGCAGAGGTGATTTAAAAGATGACAGAAAAAAATGTTTTTGGCCATGAGCTTTTTAATAATTTGTAGCATTTTCTATCGGGTGACGCCTTTGAATTTCATGAATCGTCTGACACCTTGTTAACTGTGACAATTCACTTGTGATAAACTACACTTTTTTTGGGAAGGGGGGAAGGTTGGTATAGTCTTGTATACGTTTTCTGAACATGAGACATCTCAAACAGAGAAAGCATATTCTAGTTATCCATCTGGAGTGATTTTTTTTATTATTATTATTTTATTTTATTTTTTTTGCATTTTATTTTCGTGTAATCACACAAAAAAATATTTTTTTTTAGTAATAATAACAATCTTATTGCAAAAATAAAATCCTACTTAATAAATTAGAAAGTCCTGGTTCCATTGATGTGGGCATTATAGCGTACCAGAAAATGCCAAAACATTTTTTAATCAATAGTAACGCATCAAGCTCTCGAGAGAAGTTTATACAGAAACTTTATATACACACTGACTTCTAGTAAATTCAAGATTGTACATTAAATAGTAAAGGGAGTTACTTAGAAATAGAAAGTTGTTAATTTTCGCTACATTAACTTAAATTAAAAAAAAACAAAAAAAAAACGTTATATTCCAGTAGTTTTTTTTGTTGTTTTTTTGTTATACTCATATTGATGAAATTATTTAAAAATCAAGCAAAATTATTATTATAAATTATTATTACAAATCATATAACAACATAGAAATAAAATACTATTTAACGTTTGTTAGGCCAATATTAGACTATGTATCCTTTGTTTGGGATCCCTCATTGTCAGAGAACAGAAAGACACTAGAACAAATACAAAATAAAACAGTGAGATTTATACGAAACGAATATTCAAATTTGATTTAGAGTAACACCATTAGTAAAATCCCTCACCTTAGTGGCACGCCAGGACAGAAGAATAAAAAGTAAAGTAGCTATAATACATAAAACATTGAACCATAATTTACAAATAGAAAAACAAAACCTAATGAAATACTCAGAAAGACCCAAAGATAGAGGCGCATTTCTTATTCCATATGCTAGAACAAATTGGTACAAGTACTCTTTCTTCCCTAGTGCCATAAGAGAATGTAATAAGTTGCCTGAATCAGCCAACGACTTAGCAGAATTCAAGTCATTGATTAATATGCATGACTAGATTGACTCGTGAAATGCGTAGGACTTATTTACCATTTTTTAAAAAAAAAGTAACGTCTGTAATAAATAAGTTAAGATAAAAGAAGCTTGCCTATGTTTCTTTTAAGTTGTGCATTAAGAACTTAATACGCCTACATCGGTTTAGCCAGGGGCGGACTGGCTATATGGGCATTCGGGCAAATGCCCGGTGGGCCGGTACCCGAATGGGCCGGTAGGGACACCTAAAGGGCCTCATGAATGCCATTATATAACGTATTTAACTTTTAATAACAATAATTATAAGTTATTGTAAAAGAGGCCGTCTGAGCGTCGTGTTTTTTTTTTAAATCTTTACAGACTCTATAGTATAATGAATAATGGTAATTTAATCTAACACACTTTCCGAAATAATGTAATAGTCTACATCCTTCATCATTTTAGGGCCCACACTTTTAGCGATTAAAAATCAACGTAAGGCCTGCTGTTTTTCGTAAAAAAAGTAGAGTTCATTGTATGCATGCGTTCAGTTATCGACACATCATCAAACTTAACAGAATGACTTTGAGGACAGACAGACCACGAAATGGATGTCCATCATATAATAAACAATTTAAGGGCCGGATGGTATAGAAATGCCCGGGCCGATTTTAACACACAGTCCGCCCCTGGGTTTAGCTGTAACAGCTGTTCGGATCTACAAACCAACGATCGAGCACCTACAGCTTAGCCATATGGCTACTGCAACGTGTTAACGAAGCGAGCCCTTGCATTTGACTTCAATATAAATCAATGAAGATTACAATCAAATACGATAAGATCAAATTCAAAAAAATGATTACAAACGAAAACAAAATATAACATGTTTTTACTATACATTTAGTTTCAGATGATAGTATGACTACAGCACTACTTAGGAAGCTAAAAGATATTATATGACCTATTACCTTTGTACAAGGAAGATTGGAACACACCGGTAGTCGATTTCGGAATGCGTTACACCGTACACGTTGTTTTTTTTTTCCAAGAAAAGTATATCCGGAAATCTATTTATAAACATAGGAATTTTTTTTTTTTTTAGTTCTTAATAAACTATATGGTTCTTAACATGTCGACTATATTCTTTTTTTTTATTTATTTTTTAGTCAAAGAAAAATAAATCAAAATTTAGTGATGTGTACATTTTGGAGAGAACTATTGTGTTCATATAAAAAGTTCTAGTTTAGCGATTGTATTCGTGCAGGTGCAAGGTCAAAGCCAAAAGCCTGTTCAAGTTTGGTGGTTGTGTTATGAAGGGCGGCCGGCGGGGAAGGGGGGGGGTATCTTTCTTGTGTTATCTAAAACCTCGACAACACATGCTCAAGCAAGTTTGTTAAAAGTAGGTCTAGCGGGACAATGTGGCCCGAATTTGACGAAACATGTTATATTAGCTTTTATGGGAAGATTATAACAGAAATATATTGGCATTAAACGTTAGGAATATATATTACCAACAATTTTTTATTGTCTTAAACTAAAAATAGAATGAAATCTTAGAGACAGCGCTGGCTTTAGGCCTCTGCAACCTATGCGACCGCAGTGGACCCAGAACTAACATAGGCCCGCGCTAATTGTAAGTGTAAATTATTAAATTAAACCATTACAACTTAAAACAAGGTTTCTGAATTTCCATGAGCTCCTGCGATTCTCCTGAAATTGCAAAATATATATATGGAAATCTCCTTAAATTATTAGAATCTCCTGAAATATAGACAAAATAAAAATGTCATTTTGAGGGGTTATTTAATCAATATGGAAAACTTCAATCCTGCGTGCAATTAAAAAAAAACGGCATTATACAATACCCGTAACTGTGGCATCTAGTGAAAGAAACTTCTCGCACCTAAAACTAATCAAGAATTACTTGAGGTCAACAATTCACGATGTGGCAACCAGAGATTGGTCTAAACTGCCCACAGGTTGTGACGTTGCAGGTCAATGTGGGGCCTTCTATATTGAGCTTCTAGGGCGTAGTGGCTGAATGTTAAAGCGCTTTGATTTCGAATTAAGGGTCCCTGTGAAGACTGGGAATTTAAATTTCGTGATTTTTAGGAGATCCCTGAGTCCACTTAACACAAAAACCCTGAAATAGGTACCCGACTTTGGTTGAGCAAAGTAAAGGCGGTTGGTCGTTGTGCTGACCACATGACACCCTCGTTAACCGTAAGTCATAGAAATCGAATACCTTTGCATAATTAGACCCATAGATATGAAGGTCTGAAAGGGAAACTTTATTTTACAAAATGGCCTTGATAGATTGTATGAAACGCAAGAGAAAAAAAGTTTTTTTAGCCTTTTTTTGTGTGTTTTTGTTCAAATTTGCAATCGTTGTGATAGTAGCCTACCTTTACCTGTCCCTTAGTCCAATGAAGCCCAACCTAATTCGACCTGCGGGCCATTTTAATTTCTGACACTCATGTCGCGGGTCACATGACCAAAAATGTACAAAAAACGAAATGAAATTAACCTGAAACAATTTTATCAGAAACTTGTAGATCTAGTATTCAAATTAATTGATTGAATACTGGAAGTTTCTCTTTTTTTACGCATCGGAAACTGGCTTCATTTCTCTTTTAAAATGTGAGCAACATTGTAGCTATTTGATCAACAACTAATGTTCTTGTCTCTTTTTGGTAATTATTGATCCATCAATCTCTAGGCGTAGCTTAACCTTAAACAATACTTTATTCGTGGCTCAAACCAAGAATGCCGTCATGTTTGTTTCATAATGTTATTTATATGTTGTTATTTTTTGTTTGTTTGTTTTTAAACAGCCACAGTATACAAAATAAATATCCTGGCTTATTATCATGTTTCACAAAAAAAAAAAGTAAAGCTCCTTTCACTTTTAATGGTAGATTTTAGATTCAGGATCCACTTGTAGTTGTATTTCTTCGGCTCTCCCATTTCATAAAGCTATAAATTTTAAATGGCATGGTACCAATCTATCAGAGAAAAAGTCAAAGCCCTAACGTAGGTAAAGATACATTTTACAACCTTTAACCTTTTTTATGGGGGGAAAAAAAGGAGTGAGAAATTTCTACATTTTGTTCCAACTTTAAGGCGGGCCGGATAAAACCATTTAGCGGGTCGGATCGGGCCGTATTTTGGGCATCACTGAGTCTTGTGGACCGTTGGGGCACCATGCAAGATTTGTCGACCGTCTTTCTCCATTCCTCTCTGTCTTTTGCCTTAGTTAGAACCTCTTTCAATGGCAGGCCCGTACTTTCTTTTATGTTGTCTTTCCAACGCTTTCTCTGTCTGCCTCTTCTTCTTTTTCCTGGTACTGTTCCCTGAAGGAAGGTCTTTGCGAGCCCCAAAGACTTTATAATATGGCCATAGAATTTTTAGATTGCGCTTTTTTACGATAGTTAGCAATTCATCATGGGGGTCCGATCGCTGCAGTAACCCAGTCTCTAATCTCTTGGTTTGTGATGCGGTCTTTGAATGTGATATCTAGGATCCTTCTGTACCATCTCAATTCTATAATGTGCCTCGTGATAATAAATGGGTAAAATAGAACGTCTGGGTTTTGACATGTTTTTAAATTTTTAATGATGTTCTTTTTCACGGTAGCTTTTTTCAACTCTGGACACGGATCTCGAAAACGATTATCCTAGAAATCTGACAGATGGTATTTATGTTCCAAATCTGTCAGATGATATTTATGTTCCAAATCTGTCAGATGGTAATTATGTTCCATTTTTTTTTAATGTAACATTAATTAATTTTTATTAAGAGAAAAAAAAATCACTCTATAAGTTGTTTAAAGGAGGTATATTCTTTTTGTTTTTAAAGTAATGTTTTTCTTATTTTAATTAGTTGTGAATCTTTTTTGTTGACAATTATCTAATTAAAATTACGATTCTGGATAATTTTTTAAAACTTTTAAAGTGGTGTCTAAAATGTAGAAATAGGTAGCCTTTGGGTCGAAACCTTGATATACATTTCATCAGCATTAGTCGAGTATCGAGAGTTTGAAAACCGCCATTCTGAATATGAAGAGTTTTCAAAGGTTCATTCTTAACCTTAAGTTGATGCAAGAAAACTGCACGGGACAAAAATTAAGCCCTCTCCCGCTTCAATTTTTTTTTTCACTTTTACTGCTGCTTGGAATATCATAACTAGCCTTATGTGACCCGTGCTGACCTTGACTGGCCACTGGCCCGTGCACCGTAACAAGGTTATATCTGACTGTGTAACACCCAATGTCAATCATTCGGTGCTTTGGCGGCCTGTTGGTAACACCGTGTCAAGCCTTCCACTGAAAACAAGTTGGAAATATCTTCAGCTTGAAACTGAAGCTCAAAGCAGGTAATTAGAATAAGTAGCCGTCATGTTAATGCCGCGGTAACTACGAAACTAAGCGATTATTAGTAGATGATTGCATTACGAAAGTATTTGATGAAACCAACACAGTTTGAGTACTTTACTATCTTGCAATATAGTGTTTGTATGCTGCTATAATAATAATGCTTGTCCGAAAGATTAATTGGGAGTGCAGTATCTCACGAGGCTCTGACTGAGTAGCTGAAAACGCTACTTTAAAAAAAAAAAAGCAAATGGGGTCACTGTAGCGTTCGCATCAGGATTTGCATACAATAAAGCTAACCCATAAATACCAAACGTTTTGGTGCATTATGTACAAACTATTAAAAATACGGAACCATCTATCAACGAAGCTTGTTCTCAATTTTTAACACTATCAGAAGTGGCGTCGCTAGGGTGGTGCAAAGATTGCGGACCACACTGGGTGCTTCCCATCAGTGGACAATGAATTGATTAAAAAAAATGATTATGAATTGATAAAAACACTAGTAATTATAATGAATTGATAAAACAGTAATTATAATGAATTGATAAAAACAGTAGTAATTATAATGAATTGATAAAAACACTAGTGATTATAATGAATTAATGAAACACTAGTAATTATAATGAATTGATAAAAACACTAGTGATTATAATGAACTGATAAAAAAACTAGTAATTATAATGAATTGATAAAAACACTAGTAATTATAATGAATTGATAAAAACACTAGTAATTATATTGAATTGATAAAAACACTAGTAATTATAATGAATTGATAAAAACACTAGTAATTATAATGAATTGATAAAAACACTAGTAATTATAATGAATTGATAAAAACACTAGTAATTATATTGAATTGATAAAAACACTAGTAATTATAATGAATTGATAAAAACACTAGTAATTATAATGAATTGATAAAAACACTAGTAATTATAATGAATTGATAAAAACACTAGTAATTTATAATGAATTGATAAAAACACTAGTAATTATAATGAATTGATAAAAACACTAGTAATTATAATGAATTGATAAAAACACTAGTAATTATAATGAATTGATAAAACACTAGTAATTATAATGAATTGATAAAAACACTAGTAATTATAATGAATTGATAAAAACACTAGTAATTATAATGAATTGATAAAAACACTAGTAATTATAATGAATTGCTAAAAACACTAGTAATTATATTGAATTGATAAAAACACTAGTAATTATAATGAATTGATAAAACACTAGTAATTATATTGAATTGATAAAAACACTAGTAATTATATTGAATTGATAAAAACACTAGTAATTATATTGAATTGATAAAAACACTAGTAATTATAATGAATTGCTAAAAACACTAGTAATTATATTGAATTGATAAAAACACTAGTAATTATAATGAATTGATAAAACACTAGTAATTATATTGAATTGATAAAAACACTAGTAATTATATTGAATTGATAAAAACACTAATTATATTGAATTGATAAAAACACTAGTAATTATAATGAATTGATAAAAACACTAGTAATTATAATGAATTGATAAAAACACTAGTAATTATATTGAATTGATAAAAACACTAGTAATTATAATGGAGAGACGCTAGTATAGGCAATGGAATGGATCTCTAGTATGACTAGACATTTAAAGCAATTATTTTATTACGTCACATCCTGGCTGGCATTCTCAAAACATTGTGACGTTTTCTCTGATCCATGGTTGGCTCCAAGGTGGTACTACAAATATATATATATACTAGCCTGACATTACCCGCGGCCTGCCGGTCTAAGTTTGTGTTCACTAATCTAGTGGATTGGATTTAGATGTATGTTAAACTTAGCTAATGATCCTTTCAAGTTTTTTCTCTTTCGCTACGAAAATAGCCAAAGCCGATACATTCATATCTATTAAAAACGGAAAGAGCGATAGCATTGTTAAATGAATGGGATTATAAAGTAAACAATTAAACGAAATAATTTTTAGTACGCGATTCATGAATGAATATAGATCTAGGCCTTTCTCAACTCGGCTTCGCAGCTTTCGTAAACGAATGTAGTCTATTAAAAATGCTTTAGAAAACCAAATTTGAATGTTTATTTGATCAAAATATGAAATGAATGGACTATAATTAGTATGTTCATGTGTTAAAGTATAAAACTATGTGTGCGAAGAGAAGTTTTATCATCTTAGAGTTGAATTAGAGTTTTAGATCTAGGGATGGGATTATAAAGTAAACAATTAAACGAATTAATTTTTAGTACGCGATTCATTACGGTATTGCCTAATGAAATAATGTTCGTCAGGAAATCTGTAGTCACAAATATAAGGAACTAATTTATGTAAAAAATGCAATTGAAACACAAATTTGAAGGTTAATTTTATCATATAATGAAATCAATAGACTTTCTTTTGTATTTTCGTGTGTCAAAGTAAAAAACTATCTGCGCAAAGTGTATTTCTTAAAATTAGATCTAGGTCTAAATCCTTTCGATCTTTTCTCATGTCAACATTGTAGACATGGCCTAGATCCATAAAATGCTATAGCTGTAATAGAGTCGGACAACTTTATTTTTTTTAGGGTTTTAAGTTTGTTTTAGGGCTACAATACATACACTACGGTCTAAGTTAGTACCCAAGGAACATTCCTGCCTAGTTTTATCAAGATTGATCAAGCGGTTTTGATGTCTATAAGTAACATACATACATATAAACATACATACATACATACATACATTCACCTCAAATTCTACTTTATAATATAGATATATATCTAGAGTGAACGCGTCCATCTCTAAACACTACGGACACATCGTGGAAGAGGGTGTTTGGTATATTAGTTATAAGAATGTTTTTTTCGAACCTAGCCTATATAACAGATACTAATACTATGCATGATATAAATTATGTGAAGTCGTAAATGTTGTGGATGGGTAGGCAATGACTTTTAGGATTAATTTTCTATTTTGCAAAATATAGAAAGATCTATTGAAATGTGGAATCTAAAATCACAAGATTATTGTAATCAACAGGCTTGACATATTTCGAATTGTCGAAACGCTGACAAAAACACATCTCCATGTAAATTAAAAAGGAAATAAACTTGTCATATATTTGCGTGAATAAATATTTTTGTTTAATATTTAAAATCCCCAAAAAATGGAATTGTATTTGTAAACCTTGAAAACTAAAGATCATTACTTTTCTAAACAGAAGAGCGATTTCCAAGAACCATTTCACAAATTTCCATGCAGCTTGAAAAACAGTTACGTACATAACGATCTGACACGAACTTTAGCTGTTTCCAGTCTAGTGTGAACATTTCTGTTTAATTCTGGCTAATTCTTCTTATATTAAGTGTTGATTAAACAGAATCATCGCACGCCGGAGAATGTATTAATTGATAATTCAACGAAGAAACATCTGTATTCTCTCAAAACTTCTTTAACTTCTTCAGCTTTCACATATGAGTAACTTCTCAATTCAATAACAACTTGACTTAATGCTTCATAAAATAAAACTTAAAGATACTTCACCTAGTGTGACTTCACCTAGTGTGACTTCACCTAGTGTGACTTCACCTAGCGTAGCTTCACCTAGCGTAACTTCAACTAGTGTAACTTCAACTAGTGTAGCTTCAACTAGCGTAACTTCAACTAGCGTAACTTCAACTAGCGTAACTTCAACTAGCGTAGCTTCAACTAGCGTAGCTTCAACTAGCGTAGCTTCACCTAGCGTTGCTTCACCTAGCGTAACTTCAACTAGCGTAACTTCAACTAGCGTAACTTCAACTAGCGTAACTTCAACTAGCGTAACTTCAACTAGCGTAACTTCAACTAGCGTAACTTCAACTAGCGTAACTTCAACTAGCGTAACTTCAACTAGCGTAACTTCAACTAGCGTAACTTCAACTAGCGTAACTTCATCTAATGGACCCGCAAATATATAAACTCATACTAAAACAAGAGCGTTACTAAGCAAAGACTGTTACTGTGCGAGGAACTATTGCTCTACAAAAACCATTACTATGCGAGGACCCCCAGACTAACTCACTTTCCCCAAATATACTCTTTTCTCAATCGTACTTTCCAGCATCATAAAAACTTCTACCCTAATTATTTTATTAAATGTGACCTTCTAGAAGCTGACGTATGCTATTTTTTTCCCTTAACCTCTTTCTTTGATTGGATGACTAAAATTGTTTACACTGGACAGCACAGACTTGACCTGGGGCGTCTAGAAACTGGTCGAAATAGGTCAATCTCAACTCGTGACACTAGATATCTGCGGGAGGTAATTTTTTAAAACAATATATATATCAACTGAACTGAACAACTTTTAAAATAAATTTTCTAACTTGAATTTTGGTTTTCCATTGCAGTCCTGAACAGCATTCAAGTTAAGCACCATTTCAAATTTCAAAATGGAACCGAAAAATGTCTTGCCAAGAAATCCACGTCAATTCATTGGACTTCATTCGTCAAATGTAGAAAATATTCGTATCATTATTGGTTCAGAAACTTTTTCAAGCAACCAATATATTCTTCGATCCTGCTCCAAATATTTTCAATCCTTGCTGTCTTCTAACACCAACATATCAGAAATTTTAAGATTGCTGATCAAAGGCATCGACGCCCAGACTTTTGCTAATGTGCTGCACATGATCACCAAAGGAGAAAACACAATGACTGAGAACAACGTGCTAGCTATGTGGCGCGCAGCACACCACTTGAAGATCGGCCGTCTAGTCGAACTGTGTGAACGTTACGTCAGTGCCCACGTGACAGAAGAGAACTATTTAAATATTTACCAGCATGCCATCGCCTTAAAATCAGAGACTGTCCATGAAAGGATTCTCTTACTGATGATCAGGAACTTTGACCGATTTATAAAGACTGATACTTTCCTAAACTTAACTCCTAAGACTTTAATAGAAATCATTACAAGTGGAGGTATCAAGTCACATGACAATGTAATTGCAGCCATTTTTTATTGGATTTATTATACTAGGACAGAGCGACTTCAGATCTGTGGCGAGTCGCCAAAGGAGGAAAACAAACCTAAAGAGAGTGCTGGCAATGCTGATTGGGACATGGAAGTCACTTTTAACGATATAGATCTTTTTTCTAACACAGATAATCATCCCACAAATAGAAAAGAGCTTCTGGGGAAACTGGTCAGCCTTGTCCAGTTTGACCTCGTCACCACGGCTGGACTCAGAAAGCTGCTGGACAATGATGATGTGATGGAGAACAGAGATGCAAGGAACACTGTGAGGAGAGCCATCTCCTCCCAGCTGGAAAATGAGAAACTTTTAAAGCTGCAACTCAATGCTGAAGAGATGACACCCGAAGCCATGAGTTTATCTGGTCTTACATTTGAAGAAATTTGCTCTGAAGTCGCTTTGGCCTCCCCCAAATTCCAGCTAGTAATCTTGTTCATAGACAGAAACCATAGACTATTTGCACTTAATCTTTTGAACAACGAAATCTGTCAGCTGGTATTTGATATTAAAGGAGCATACGAGAATATATTTCTTTTAGACAGTAAGTTGCACCTCTTGGTAAATCTGACATTTTCCCATCCAGAATATGATCTACGGCAGTACCAGATTTTAGACTGCCAGGATACAACCCAATTGAAGCAGATTTACTGTGGGTCAAAGTATAAAATAAAATTTACTATCAATGGCGGTTTTCATTATGGCTTCATCACTGTCAACAGAACATCTTTGAAGATCATTCGAGCGAAACGCAATGACCCCTTACAAATAAATTGGACAGACTTTGAAGAGTATTATGAAATTGGGGAAGTGACGTCACTAGTCAACTTTGAAAATAAGATTGTGGGGTTCTTCTCTAGCGAGGAGGGAGGCAAAGAAGCAACTAGAATCTTCTCGTTCAATACCACCAGTAGAACTTTTAACTTCACCGTAAGCCTGAATGGGAGTGCCAAAAATCTGGCCACTTTCACTTTCAAAAAGAGGCTGTTTGTCATCCAAGGCTGTGGGACTTTAACAGAACTACTTAGACGGGATGGATTTCTGCAAGCTGACTCTCACCCGCCACTGTGGGACATGCCATTGGAAATATTTGGAGCAGTGGTGTTAAACAAAACATTTTTAGTGATGGCGCACCTTGACAATGTCCAAAATCTACCAACGACTTGCCAGTTTGGCCGCATTAAGTTTGTTAACCTTACCAATGGTGCCAACATTTGCCTGTACTTACCTATTCCCAGTCACTGGCTTCAAAAGAATTCGAATTGATCCTCAACTTGTTTGCTCGCTTGATTCAGGACTAGAATTCCTAAAATTTTGTTGTTAAAACCAAAGTACATTTCAGTGTTACTTTTAGTGTCTTTTTGTATTTTTGTCAAAGCATTTTCAGCGAAACAATTTTCAGTTTTGTTTTTTATTTGACTTTTGTCTTGCCATTGGATTGTATTTAGGTTCTGTTTAAAATTGTAACTCCATTTTAACATGTCTTAGATTTTTTAAAATTCTTTTTTTTTTCTTTTTTTTTTCCCTCATTCAAATTTGCCTTTTTTTTCAAAATGTTTTTTTATCATTTCGTTTCTTGCTCATAGATTTATCAATCATTTGTAATTGGAACTTGACTTTTTTTAAATTTTGTAATCACTTTTTTGTCTAATCGGACTTTTTTTCTAATCGGAATTTTTTTCTATTGGACTTTTTTTCTTTTGGACTTTTTTTCTTGTAATCGTACTTTTTTTTGTAACCGTACTTTTTGTAATCGGATATTTTCTTTTCTGCAATAGCATTATTACTTACAGCATTGGCCAAAAATGTTTTATTTTCTTAGCAAAATCTTTTATTCTTAAAATTTATTTCAATCTTTTGAAACAAAACGATCTTCTAATTACTGCAATCCATCTGTTTAATTATTTTGTCCAACTTACGATTGAGTCACTTCATAGAATAACAAACATTTAACATTTTGCATGCCGTACCTTTGTCACTAAAATGTACCCTATGTTTAGTACTTAGATCGAAAAATTGAGATATTTTCTTGGTTTACGGTTTTAGCATAAAGTTTTTCGTCCAAAATGTATATATACAAAGACATGTACCTAGTTTTAGAAATCAAAGTAATACACACGATCTAGAATGCTTTTGGTGAGTTAATGTAGTTATGCTTTTTTTTTTTGTATTTGAAATGTGATGTTTTGTTTGTATGCAACACTGGAATGTACGAGAAACTTTTGACAACTAGAAGGAATAAAGATTTTCTTCCTCTCGACTTTAATTTTCTTTGTATTTTTATGTGTTGTACAAATCTTTGTGTCAATTCACTCAGTAAGGTAAAAAGTTTAATCTCGTCATTTCTCCAACGCCCATTCTCGGACTAAGTTGAAGCTTTACATAATTATTTATTGTACCTGACAAAGCAAGAATCAATTTTTAAAATAAACAATTAGCTATTTGTAATTTTGTTTGCTATCGAACAAGGAAAACTAATGAGCTTGACTAATTTTTTGCTAGATATAAGCTGAATTATTACTCTTTATACTTTGTGTATGTAGTTTGAAACTAACAATAGATAACTATAAAACTTGTAAGCTGACACAGTGGTTGGTGTGTTGGTTTATAGAGGCTTGAGCTACGATTTTGAAGTTAAACTTTTTTAGAAATGTATTTAAAAAGTGATCACGGTACCATTCACACAGATGACCCATTCTCTCCCACAAATTTCCCAACTGGTCCAGACAATTGACAGAATCGTAACCCATTGAGAAAGCTAAATGCATGACAATGCGCTATACAAAAAACAATTGGTAAGAATATTTCTTATTGCACAGATTAGTCTACAATAGTCTACATCTATTATTTAATTACATGACTGATTCAAACTGATACAATTACACTCAATATAAACTTTTTTTTAATTTTAATTTTTTCTAGTTGCAATATTTAGCTTAGTTGTAAAAGTTGAAAGAGGAAAGATAGTGGGTCAAGTTATTCTTAAGATATTAAAATTCAGATGCTAAAAAGTCTCTCCGTAATTATTTTCCACCTTCCGATGATATTCTCCATTTTGCTCATTAGTATTTCACTCCCCCCCCTTTTTTTTTTTATTAAGCTTTAATAGCGTTTTCGTTTGTTATCAGAAAATGTTTTATTTGGTCCAGAATTAAAGGGGAATGCATGCTCTTTTAAAATAAAAGTAAAGTTTATAAAATCAAACATTTGTCTTCACATCAACAATGGTATCGTCAATTAGGAGAGAAAGAGTTAAAGTTTATTAAAATGTGGTCAGCGTAACGGAACATAAACAAAATGTGTATAGCAACATCGTAAAAAAAAAAAAATAAGATCAAACAAAATAAAAAGGGGAACAGAGTACATTGGGCAGGCCACGTCGGAAGAATGTCCGAGAACCGAGGAGCAAAGATCGCTCACCGGCAAAAACCAAAATGCAGATGCCTCAAAGGCAGACCACGAGCACGGTGGATTGATGACGTAGAGGCAGATCTACAACAGCTAAAAGTCCGGGCATGGAGACGTAACGCCCAGGATAGATCAGAATGGAGAGATATGCTAAAGCAGGCCAGGGCCCCTCCATGGGCTGAAACGTCATTGAGATGGATGATCAAACTAAATTTGGAAACATCTGGAATATCTGTACATCTTGAAATATCTGTACAAAGTTTCAACGTGCTCTGAGAATGGGGAAAAGGGGGAAATAACATGTTCCCAAACAATTAGCTAGACAGTGAGTTGATATAGTCTAGGCTTTGTAATACTAAAAAATGAGGCTCCAGTCAATTTAAACATATAGCCTAGGAACTAATCAACGACCGTTGCCTATGTGCAGTGCTAGTTTAAAAATAAACGTCTAAAGTCTAACACAGTGATGACCAAAGCTTGGCCCGTGGGCTATTTCCGGCCCGTGACGCAGAGTTTTCCATTCCTTCGAAACTTCTGTCTTACCTGATGATGCGGTAAAGTTTTTTTTTCTTTCCACATATGCCGGCGCAAGCCCAGCTTTAAGTAATTGGAGGCCCTAGGAAAGGGAATAGAGTGGCCCGAAAAGAAATTAAAACATTAGGGCCGGAAAACACGCAAATGAATTAATGACCTACCTATATTTATATTTAAATCAACAAAGTTAAATTCTTAGAGCGCCAATAGCATGAATGTGTGTCATGGGCGATTCACGATTCAGACTAGAAATAACGTTTAGACATTTCACCAAAAGTAGAAACAACATATACATTTTAACAAGTAGATCTATACATGCCTGAATAGGCCTTAAATTATAGTAGAGACTTAAAGCTATGCTAGTAGACATAGAGTTATAGAGTCCTGTTACACTTGAGATTTGACCTATGTTTCGCAATATCTTCAATAAAAAAACAAGTTTGACTTCTGTGAGAAGCCCCCACCAATCGGAGACCCCAACCAATCGGAAGCCATAGGCGGCTGTCTAGTTTGCCTATACCTACGGTCGGCCCTGAGCGGCATAATGTTTTACTCTTTGAGTTTATAGAGTATATTAAATATTGAATAGTGAGAAGTAGAAATAAAGACGTGACCGTACACACTTATGACTACAGCGATTGGAGTGCACAAAATAGTGTGTCTTTATGCTTTCAACATGAAGCAGCGGAAACTGAGAGCCATATAAGTAAAGACACAGTGACAAGAGACGATCATCCCACAGTGTAAATCATCCCACAGTGTAAAGCATCCCACAGTGTAAACCATCCCACAGTGTAAATCATCCCACAGTGTAAACCATCCCACAGCGTAAAGCATCCCACAGTGTAAAGCATCCCACAGTGTAAACAGACGATCATCCCATAATGTCAATCATCCCACAGTGTAAATCATCCCATAATGTCAATCATCCCACAGTGTAAATCATCCCACAGTGTAAATCATCCCACAGTGTAAATCATCCCACACTGTAAATAGATGATCCTTCCACAGTGTAAACAGACAATCATGCTACAGTGTAAACAGACAATCATGTCACAGTGTATTGTGACAAGTCGGATTAAGATATTGGCCGTTTTGGGTGTCTAGGGGATTTTATAGTTTGAGAATCCTTACTTGCACATATAAACTATAAGCACAGCGTTATAATGCAGGCAACAAATACTATATTTAGATGTAAACTTATGTACAGTTTATTATACAACATAAGATAATGAAAGGTGAAATGCTGTACAGATGCTAGAATGGGATCTAGCGTATTTACATTAGGAGACTATCATCATCAGATATTAGAGCCAAGTGGTCTGAGTGTCATTAGGCTGGTTGCTTAGCTTTTGGTCCTGTGCTGCACTGGTGAGACGGGTGTGGCTGGTACTGATGCTGTCTGCTGGTGGGCTGGCGTATTCGATCCAGGCTCCGTTTGCAGTCCAACTTTGTATGGTTGCAGAGCTAAGCTGCGTCTACCAATCAGTTAAGCCAGTGACGAGTCTGTGGCTAGCGTTGTTACTTGGACTCTTGAAGGATGAGTAGGTCTAATGTCTACAGATCTGGTGGCAGCAAATCTGCTATCAGCTTTAGGTTGCTAAGATTTCAGGCAGATGTAGCCTATAAATAAAAGCTGCAACGATATGATGTATGCGTCGGTTTAGCCATAATGATAACACTGGGAGGTAGATGCCTTTCCGTGAAGGACATCTTCAGTCTGATGTAGAGAAACTATAAGCTAGTTTCATATTTATCAAAGGGACCTAACAAATGAATAAAGTGTCCCATCAAGGGAGGTAACAATAATAATGGGGACTCCCATCAAGGGAAATAACAAAAATATAAGTGACGCTCACCAATCACGGTGAATAGCAAGTACATACATCACTAAGATAAATGAGATGAAAGGGGAAGGGGAGATCAACGACTGATACTCGCCCATGTTCCCACATAAGTAAACATAGAGCATAAGTAAATACATACTCAGTAATAAGACATGTTTACAGAAATGCTTTGATAACTCCCTGCCAAGGAATTAATCAATGATAATATATCGAAAGCTCGTGCCGAGCGCTAATATATCAGAGTTCAATTAATAATAGTTAAAGAGCTAAATACATCTGGTAAGAATTGTTAATAGACTCTAGTCCAGATGTCTTCAACATTTAGCCACATAGTCATGATATAAAATATAAGTATACAGTAATCTACTTACATTATCCATGATAAGAAAGCACAAATATGTACACAAATAATGTAGTAATAAATGCACAAATATATATATATATTACTAAGTAAAATGGTTTTCAAGCACTTTACTAAGTTACATACCACCAATCCAAAGTGAAATAAGGGAATGAAAATAGTCTAGAGCTCAAGCAAGAGTTAGATGTGCTCCCTGTGGGCTCTCCAGCGTGAATGAGATCGGACGATGAAGTTTGTCCATATACACGTGGATAGAAAAGGGGGGGGGGTGAGTGGCGGGAGATAAGTGCAAAGGTGGTCTAGACTATCTGGCGTCTTTGACAAAGAGATCCTCGCTTGACCGTGACGGCGTTTCCGGGAGATAGACACCGCGCGAAGGCGCGAGTTGAAAGTCCAGGAAATCAGCCCAGGTGGTCAGGTGGATTATGAAGGGGAGATTATCAGAGCTGGGTACATCAAGGGAGATTATACCTTGATAAAGGCTAGTGCCAGACGAACAGCGTTGCCCGAGGCGTTGAGTTGAATGGGCACTTTGAAGTGACCAGCCGCTCCCAACAAGGGGGGGGGGTCAACGGATGTTTGCCAAGATAGGAAAAGGGGAGCATACTCTTGTCAAGGGTCTAGTGTAGCACGTGTCAAGGTGGGGATAGTAAAATGTGACATCGCTGCCAAAGGGGGTGGGGTTGGATTGGAGGGGTGGTGGCTGTGTTTTTAGCGCTTGATTGGCTAAATTAATAAAATTGATGATTAATAGCGAGTAAATAAATTAATTAAATGCTTAGACCTGAGTAATATCTTGAGTGAGCTAAAACGGTTCGTCACACACAGTGTAAACAGACAATCATGTCACAGTGTAAATCATCCCACAGTGTAAACAGACAATTATGCCACAGTGAAAACAGACAATCATGTCACAGTGCAAACAGACGATCATGTCACAGTCTAAACAGACGATCATGTCACAGTGTAAATCATCCCACAGTATAAACAGACAATCATCCCATAGTGTCAATCATCCCACAGTGTAAATCATCCCACAGTGTAAACAGACGATCATCCCATAATGTCAATCATCCCACAGTGTAAATCATCCCACAGTGTAAATAGATGATCATTTCACAGTGTAAACAGACAATCATGCCACAGTGTATACAGCCAATCATGCCACAGTGTAAACAGTTAATCATGTCACAGTGTAAACAGACAATCATGTCACAGTGTAAATCATCCCACAGTGTAAACAGACAATCATCCCACAGTGTAAACAGACAATCATGCCACAGTGTAAACAGACAATCGTGCCACAGTGTAAACAGACGATCATGTCACAGTGTAAACAGACAATCATCCCACAGTGTAAACAGACAATCATGCCACAGTGTAAACAGACAATCGTGCCACAGTGTAAACAGACGATCATGTCACAGTGTAAACAGACGATCATCCCACAGTCTAAACAGACGATCATGTCACAGTTTAAATCATCCCACAGTCTAAACAGACAATCATCCCACAGTCTAAACAGACAATCATCCCACAGTGTAAACAGACAATCATCCCACAGTGTAAACACACAATCATCCCACAGTCTAAACAGACAATCATCCCACAGTCTAAACAGACAATCATCCCACAGTGTAAACAGACAATCATCCCACAGTGTAAACAGATGTTGGAATTCTTCTACCAGTTTTATTAACCCTAACCCTAGGCCTAACCCTAGGCCATTGTAACCTATGTATCATAGTAACCTTTGTACCATTGTAACCTTTGTACCATTGTAACCTTTTGTACCATTGTAACCTTTGTACCATTGTAACCTTTGTACCATTGTAACCTTTATTGTCGTGAATGTATCGAACCGAGACCAATCGACATAGAAGGCCTGGACATCTTCTTATCTTATCTTATATAATACAGACGTTACTTCAAAAAAAGAAAATGATTACGTCCTACGCGTCCTGCATTCAGTCATGCATATTAACCAATGACTTAAATTCTGACATTAACCTGTAACGTCGCAACCTGTGGGCAGTTTAGACCGATAGCTCGCAGGTTAGGGTTCAGGCCTACAAAGACGATTAACCTCGGTCAAACTCATGTCTACACTACGGCAATAGTTCACAAGCGATAGAAGTCTGTGATTTGTTTCTATCAATACAAGTAAAAAAGATCGAACAGGTAAACACATTCATGTTTAAAAAAAAACAACATATAAACGGCATTATAAAACAAATATGACGCCATTCTTACATTGATCTATGAACGAATATGAATAAAGAAGGTTGAAGATTGGAGATTGGGGTATCGTTGGCAATATTTACCAAAAGGAGAAAAAAAAATGAGTCGGTGGTAAATGTATCGACAATGATAATCACTTTTAAAGCAGAGACGTGAAGCCATTTTCCGACCCGTGAAATCAAAGATAAACTTCAAATATCTCATTCATTGATTAAGTACTAGAGCCACAGGTTTCTAATAAAATTATTTCAGGTCAATTTCATTTCGTTTTTGTACCTTTTATTGCAAGTGGACCGCGGCACGAGTTTCGGAGATTAAAATGGCCCACATGTCGAATTAGGTTGGGCATCACTGGCCTAGACTAATAGCGTAGATCTTATAATGAACGTTGTTGAGTCTACTGACAGTATTGTTTTATATCTTTTCACGATTGTATCCACCTCTCCTGCCCCTCCTCATTCCTATTCATAAACATCACTTTTCACTCAGTCTTCCACACACATACACACACACACACAGTATTGGCTATAACAAACACATGTTCATAGTACGAGCTAGATCAGTGCTTCTCAAGTGTGGTTCTTTCGGGGGCCTTTGCAATTTTGTGGTAACGTTATGGGTCCTAGTCTTCTCACTGGTGATCCTTGAGAAAGTTAAAAAAAAAATAAATTCAAAAAGTGTTTGGACATCGTCTCTGTGGTCTGTAGAAAATTAAGAGTCACTAAAATATTGTTTGTATCTCTGAGTGTAGAGCTCTGGCGTTGGAACAAATAGAAAACTAAGAAATGTGCTATTGCACTACAAGCGATTAGTTTGTATTACTGTGTAATAGACATTTAACAGTAGTAGGGGCGAGTTGGTTATTATTAAAATGATCTGATAAACTAGTTTCTAGTTATTTAGTTATTTTATTTGTATACAAAATTTCATTTTTTTTCTGCGGACCCCCGATGGTCTCTTCTAGGACCCCTGGGGCTCCGTGGACCACAGTTTGAGAAGCACTGCAAAAGAACTTAAAAGTTGTTTACTGTAACATGATTTTAGATTTCTAATGATGTTCTTTGTTTAAAATAGTTGAGAGACTCCTTGTATGACACAGCTCTGATGAACTGCAATAACTGTAGCATTTTAACAAATCTGAATATGGTGTTTAGAAATAGGTAGCCATTAAGTCGAAACATTCAATGTGAATGTGGTGTTTAGAAATAGGTAGCCGTTAAGTCGAAACATTCATATACATTTCATCGGCATTATTCCAGTATCGAAAGTTTGAGAACTGCTTTACTGAATCTAAAGAAATACTGGCCTTGTGTGACCCGTGCTGACCTTGGCTGACCACTGGTCCGTGCAACGTAACAAGGCTATATCTGACTATGTAACACCCAAATCCAATCAGTCAGTAGTTTGGCGGCCTGTTGGTAACACCGTGTCCAGCCTTCCACTGAAAACAAGTTGGAAATACCTTCAGCTTGGTAGTAAAGCTCCCGTAAGTAGACTAAGTGGCAATGAATTTTGTAGGCCATGTTAACTACGAGATCAAGAGAATAGAAATAGCTTATTGTATTGTTATTGCAATTTAGCCTTTGTATTCTGGTATCTTATCGTATATACTACAGACGTTACTTCAAAAAAGAAGATGATTACGTCCTACGCGTCATGCATTTAGTCATGCATATTAACCAATGACTTAAATTCTGCTAAGTCACTGGTTTTCCTGGCTAGCTCAGGCAACCCATTCCATGCTCTAATGACACTAGGGAAGAAGGAGTATTTGTACAAATTTGTCCTAGCATATGGGACGAGGAATGTGCCTTTATCGTTGTGTCTTTCAGAGTATTTCTGGTATTTATTATAAAGTAATGCTCTTTAATAAAGAGCCAACTTGTCGAGTGAATTATCTTAAGACGTTAAGAGAAAAAAAAGAAATTATGGTATCGATAATAGTTAGAAATGTAATGTTATACGGGAAGTCTAAATATAGACACTTATTCCTTTATAACATGGGATGATCAGGGCAGGCCTTGTGAATTGCGAGACCCACTTTAATGGATGCTTGCGAGAGGCCCCTTTTTGGGGTATCCAATTGTTTTAGCAATAATATTTATAATCTGTACTAATTACATTTTTTATATCATTAATTTTACAATATGAATAGGAAGCAACTCAAAATATAACTTCAGAAGTGAATTGGTGTACATCTAAGCTATAATGTTTAACCAATTTAATAGCGGTAAAAAACTATTTAATATGTTGAAATATTCAAACTATTTAATAACGGTGAAACATTCAAACTATTTAATAACGGTGAAACATTCAAACTATTTAATAACGGTGAAACATTCAAACTATTTAATAACGGTGAAACATTCAAACTATTTAATAGCGGTGAAACATTCAAACTATTTAATAGCGGTGAAACATTCAAACTATTTAATAGCGGTGAAACATTCAAACTATTTAATAGCGGTGAAACATTCAAACTATTTAATAGCGGTGAAACATTCAAACTATTTAATAGCGGTGAAACATTCAAACTATTTAATAGCGGTGAAACATTCAAACTATTTAATAGCGGTGAAACATTCAAACTATTTTAATAGCGGTGAAACATTCAAACTATTTAATAGCGGTGAAACATTCAAACTATTTAATAGCGGTGAAACATTCAAACTATTTAATAGCGGTGAAACATTCAAACTATTTAATAGCGGTGAAACATTCAAACTATTTAATAGCGGTGAAACATTCAAACTATTTAATAGCGGTGAAACATTCAAACTATTTAATAGCGGTGAAACATTCAAACTATTTAATAGCGGTGACACATTCAAACTATTTAATAGCGGTGAAACATTCAAACTATTTAATAGCGGTGAAACATTCAAACTATTTAATAGCGGTGAAACATTCAAACTATTTAATGGCGGTGAAACATTCAAACTATTTAATAGCGGTGACACATTCAAACTATTTAATAGCGGTGAAACATTCAAACTATTTAATAGCGGTGAAACATTCAAACTATTTAATAGCGGTGAAACATTCAAACTATTTAATAGCGGTGAAACATTCAAACTATTTAATAGCGGTGAAACATTCAAACTATTTAATAGCGGTGAAACATTCAAACTATTTAATAGCGGTGACACATTCAAACTATTTAATAGCGGTGAAACATTCAAACTATTTAATAGCGGTGAAACATTCAAACTATTTAATAGCGGTGACACATTCAAACTATTTAATAGCGGTGAAACATTCAAACTATTTAATAGCGGTGAAACATTCAAACTATTTAATGGCGGTGAAACATTCAAACTATTAATAGCGGTGAAACATTCAAACTATTTAATGGCGGTGACACATTCAAACTATTTAATGGCGGTGACACATTCAAACTATTTAATGGCGGTGACACATTCAAACTATTTAATGGCGGTGACACATTCAAACTATTTAATGGCGGTGACACATTCAAACTATTTAATGGCGGTGACACATTCAAACTATTTAATGGCGGTGACACAATTTAGTGGCGGTGAAACATTCAAACTATTTAGTGGCGGTGAAACATTATCAATACGTCCATGAAAGTATCAGACTTAACCTTGAGCTTGAACGAGTGCCAGATTTTTCTAAGTGGAGATTCTCCTTTTTCAAACTTGAAAATAGTCATTTCTGTGAAGATATACTGTAGGTCTTGTAAAAAATCTTTTTATCCTTATTTTCGTATTTTAAATAGGTAGGCCTACTTTCTATTTTAAATCTTTTTAAATATGGAGGCCCCTTTATAGGGTTGAGGTTCTTTTCTTAATATGCCATGACAAAGATTTGAGACAACTTTATCAAATTGTTAGTCTATATTCTTTACATACCAGAGTGTCTCAACTCAATCTTGGCAATTCGACTTTTTAAAAATTAGTATGCATTTGGATATCAAGATGACGGAACCAGAAAACTCTACGAGAGAAATTTAAAAAAAAATAGACGAGTCTCCGTAACTTAAAGCACTTTAAGATGTGCATACATGGGGCATAATCCATAAATTTAATGATTGTTGGTGCATTGTGTAATGGCCATGTATTCACGTCTGAAGATTAAGGATGAGTGCAGTGGTTTTACATGCGCTCAAGTACAAACTATTTAAAAATGACGTAGCCTTAACACGCGAAGATATTCAATCACTTTCTCAATTTCTAGTACCGTAAACAAAATTAAGATCTTTCCCCTTACAGGAAAAAAGTAATTGGATTCAACAGTACTTTTAATATGGAGTCCTCAACCTTACTTTGATCTGTTTATTTCGAAATGTCTCGAGTTTCCTGACGTCCCCAAGACCAATAGAGACACTCTCGCTTATCATACACACTGCATATCCACCAACCAATCGCTGACTCTCACCGTCTACCAAAACACCCACACACACACCAGAAAACGAACACAGACATATAAAGCTTTTACTACGTCACATCCGACTAGTTGCTTAACAAAGCATTAACTTTCTTTTTTTCCTTATAAACGATTCCATCGTTGATTTGACCCCATTAAATAATTTTTTTTTGGTTTTAGAAAGTACAACTTGTTATATATATATGCAATTCTGCTAAAAATGTTTGTAAAATGTTTGACATGTTTCGGATGTTCCTTCAGAGCTGAAGATAATTACTTCCTAGTCCAAACCTCCCGCAGGACGACGGGGGATGGGAGCGGGCAGGGTTTGAACCCGGGACCATCGATAAATCTGAACGACAGTCCAGCGCGCAAACCGCACGACCAGGCAGCCATCCATACTATAATTCTATATTAAAAGTAACGTTTACTGGTTACAAAAACGTTGAGGTTTAAACATAACAGGGTAGAATTTACAAATGTGAAAAATGAACAATTGTCAGAACGTTGAAAAATAATTACTGATTTAAAAACTCGCGTAATATATAGTATTTCATCAAAGCAATTTTGATACTTTTTAAAGCAAAATATTGTGCATAGACTGGGCAACTTTTTATACATATTTTTAAAACTTGTTTTGTTTTTATTGCAGCCCTGAACAGCATTCAAGTTTAGCATCATTTCAAATTTTGGAATGGAACCGGAGAAAGACATGACCAACAATCTTGTCCAAACCAACGGACTTCCTTCGTCACGGGAAAAAATTAACATTCGTATCATTATTGGTTCCGAAGTTTTTTTAAGCAACCAATCTATTCTAAGTTCCTGCTCCACTTATTTTCAAGCCTTGCTGTCTTCTAACACCAACGTATCAGAGATTCTAAGCTTGCTGATCAAAGGCATCGACGCCCAGACTTTTGCTAATGTGCTGCACATGATCACTAAAGGAGACAACAAAATGACTGAGAACAACATGCTTGCTATGTGGCGCGCAGCACACCACTTGAAGATCGACAGTCTCATCGAACTGTGTGAACATTACGTCAGTGCTCACGTGACTGAAGAGAACTATTTAAATATTTACCAGCATGCCATCGCCTTCAAATCAGAGACTGTCCATGAAAAGATTCTCTTACTGATGATCAGGAACTTTGACCGATTTATAAAGACTGATACTTTCCTAAACTTAACTCCTAAGACTTTAATAGAAATCATTACAAGTGCTGGCATCAAATCCTATGACAATGTAATTGTAGCCATTTTTTATTGGATTAATTATACCAGGACAGAGCGACTTCAGAGCTGTGGAGAGTCACCAAAGGAGGAAAACAAAGCTAAACAGAGTTATGGCAATGCTGATTGGTACATGGAAGTCAGCTTTCACGATAGAGATCTTTTTCCTAACACAGATAATCATCCCATAAATAGAGCAGAGCTTCTGGGGGAACTAATCAGCCTTGTCCAGTTTGACCTCATCACCATGGATGGACTCAGAAAGCTGCTGGACAATGATGATGTGATGGAGAACAGAGATGCAAGAAACGCTGTGAGGAGAGCCATCTCCTCCCAGCTGGAAAATGACAAGCTAGTAATGGTGCCCGTCAATGCTGAAGAGATGACATCCAAAGCCATGAGTTTATCTGATCTTACAATTAGAGACATTAGCTCTGGAGTCGCTTTCTCCTCCTCCCAGGTTGAGCACAATATCGTGTTCCTAGACAGATGCCAGAGAGTACTATCACTCAACCTTTTACAAAACACAATATTTCAACTTACATTTGAAATTACAGGCTCAATTGAGGACATTCTTGTTTTGGAGCACAAGCTGCACCTCATGGTGAATCGCTCATTTGTCGATCCAATTTATCAGCTACGGCTGTATCAGATTTCAGATTACCTGGATTTCGACCAATCCATTATTTGCTACTTTGGACCCAAGAACAGAATAAAGTTTATCATCAATGGCTCCTTTTATAATGGCTTCATCAGTACTGGCAAAAAGTGTCTAAAGATCATTCAAAACAAAAGCTATTACCCTTTTCAATTAAACTGGGCCACCTTTGAGTTTAATGGTGTCATCGGCGATGTGTTGTCACTAGTCAACTACGAAAATGAGATTGTGGGGTTCTTCTCAGCCGAGAGGGAAGGGGGTGACGTAATCAACATCTACTCGTTCAATACCTACAGCAAATATTTTTATTTCATAGTGAGCCTGAAGGGAAGTGCCAAAAATCTGGCCACTTTCACTTTCAAAAAGAGGCTGTTTGTCATCCAAGGCTGTGGAGATTTGACGGAATTGTATAGACAGGATGGAGTAGGCAGACTGCGGGCGAACTCTCAACCGCCACTGTGGAACATCCCTTTGAAAATATTTGGAGCAGTGATGTTAAACAAAATATTGTTTGTGATGGCTCGTCTTGAAAATGTCAGACATCTACCAACGACTTGCCAGTTTGGCCGCATTAAATTTGTTCACCTGATAAATGGTACCAACATTTGTCAGTACATGGCTGTTCCGAGTCACTGGCTTCAAGATGAAATTTGAAATGATCCTGAACTTGTTTGCGCATTTGATTCAGGAATCTACATTTTAATCAAGATTTTAAGTTGTCAAAACTTTAAGTACATTTCAGTGTAACTACTTGAATGTCAGTATCTTTTTGTTTTATAGATGCACTTCAGTCTTTCTTTTTGTAGATGCACTTCAGTCTTTCATTTTGTAGATGCACTTCAGTCTTTCATTTTGTAGATGCACTTCAGTCTTTCTTTTTGTAGATGCACTTCAGTCTTTCATTTTGTAGATGCACTTCAGTCTTTCTTTTTGTAGATGCACTTCAGTCTTTCTTTTTGTAGATGCACTTCAGTCTTTCTTTTTGTAGATGCACTTCAGTCTTTCTTTTTGTAGATGCACTTCAGTCTTTCTTTTTGTAGATGCACTTCAGTCTTTCTTCTTTTTGTAGATGCACTTCAGTCTTTCTTCTTTTTGTAGATGCACTTCAGTCTTTCTTTTTGTAGATGCACTTCAGTCTTTCTTCTTTTTGTAGATGCACTTCAGTCTTTCTTTTTGTAGATGCACTTCAGTCTTTCTTCTTTTTGTAGATGCACTTCAGTCTTTCTTCTTTTTGTAGATGCACTTCAGTCTTTCTTTTTGTAGATGCACTTCAGTCTTTCTTCTTTTTGTAGATGCACTTCAGTCTTTCTTTTTGTAGATGCACTTCAGTCTTTCTTTTTGTAGATGCACTTCAGTCTTTCTTTTTGTAGATGCACTACAGTCTTTCTTTTTGTAGATGCACTTCAGTCTTTCTTTTTGTAGATGCACTTCAGTCTTTCTTTTTGTAGATGCACTTCAGTCTTTCTTTTTGTAGATGCACTTCAGTCTTTCTTTTTGTAGATGTACTTCAGTCTTTCTTTTTGTAGATGCATTTCACACTTCAATCTTTCTTTTTGTAGATGCGTTTCACACTTCAGTCTTTCTTTTTGTAGATGCATTTCACACTTCAATCTTTCTTTTTGTAGATGCATTTCACACTTCAATCTTTCTTTTTGTAGATGCATTTCACACTTCAATCTTTCTTTTTGTAGATGCATTTCACACTTCAGTCTTTCTTTTGTAGATACACTTCAGTCACTTATTGTAGATGCAATTGTCTTTGTATTATTGTACCTGCACTTGTCTCTTTCTATTTTTGAAGATGCACTTCAGTCTCTTTGTACTTTTGAAGATGCACTTCAGTCGTTGTATTTTTTTTAATGCACATCAAGTCTTTGTATTTTTGTTGATGCACATCAAGTCTTTGTATTTTTGAAGATGCACATCAAGTCTCTTGGTATTTTTGAAGATGCACTTCAGTCTCTATGTATTTTTGAAGATGCAATTCAGTCTTTGTATTTTTTTTATGCACATCAAGTCTTTGTATTTTTGTTGATGCACGTCAAGTCTTTGTATTTTTGTTGATGCACATCAAGTCTCTTGGTATTTTTGAAGATGCACTTCAGTCTCTATGTATTTTTGAAGATGCACTTCAGTCTCTTTGTATTTTGGTTGATGCACATCAAGTCTTTGTATTTTTTGTTGATGCACGTCAAGTCTCTTTGTATTTTTGTTGATGCACATCAAGTCTCTCTGTATTTTGTTGATGCACTTCAGTCTCTCTGTATTTTGTTGATGCACTTCAGTCTCTTTGTATTTTGAAGATGCACTTCAGTCTCTTTGTATTTTTGAAGATGCACTTCAGTCTCTTTGTATTTTTGAAGATGCACTTCAGTCTCTTTGTATTTTTGTTGATGCACTTCAGTCTCTTTGTATTTTTGTTGATGCACATCAAGTCTCTTTGTATTTTTTGTTGATGCACGTCAAGTCTCTTTGTATTTTTTAAAAGCTTTTTTGTATGTGTGAGAACACTTTCAGTGTATTTTTTTTTAATTGGAAATATTTTTATTATTACATTGTCTTTCAATTTTTTGATTGCAATTCCATTTTAAAATGTCCGTAGAGTTTTATGTCATAATATCTTTAAATTTTTCTTTCAGTTTTTAGATCGCGATCATTATGTCCTAATTTTTATTTTTATTTTTGGATTTTCATTATGTTCAACTTTTTTGTTTTTTCGTCTTTGAGTTTTAAAATCTCATTAAAACTAGATTCATAAAAAATTCATTAAAAACTTTTCATAAAAAAATCATTAAAACATAATTCCTTACTCTAACAATATATTGTTTAAGTTTTTTTGTTTTTTTTACTTGTAAAGGCATCTATTCATCATTTTTAATTGAAACGTTTTAATTGTGTAAATTTAATCGGATATTTTATTGTAATTGGATATTTTTAGTGTAATCGGATATTTTGTAATAGAAAACTCTTTGAAAATAGGATATTTTTTTGTAATTTGATTTTGATGTTGTAATTTGATTCAATTGTAATTTTGATTTTGTAATTTTTTTTTTTGTATTTTTTTTTTGTGTGTAATTTTTGTAATTTTTTTTTTTTGTAATTTGATATTTTTTGTTTGTAATTTGATATTTTGTAAACAGATATTTTCTTTTCCACACTTATTTACTTTATTGTCTTGTTTTAAAAAATGGAACATTGAAATGTTTTTTTTTATTTTTTAGATTCTAGCATACCAAATTTTGCCCTCTACTTTTACCTATACAGAGATTTATACCTAGCTTTTAAATCCAAAATGATAATGTTCTAGAATGCTTTTAGTGAGCTGTCGCTTTCTTTGAATTTGTTTCCATTTGAAATGTTTGCCTTTGTATAAAACACTGAAATGTACGAGAAATTTTAGACAATTTGAAGCAATAAAGATTTTTTAAACCCCTCAATTTGAATTTTTAGAAGTTTATACAATAGTTACCTTAATAGTTTATACAAAAGTTACCTTATTGGTTTCAACAAGCAAAACAAATGAAATATTTAGCCTAAAATCTTGAGAATGTATTGCAATGTCAGGAAAAAAAAGCCTAATTTATTTGAAGTATAAATTCAAAACAATCAGCGAATCAAACGCAAGGATATAATCAGTTGGGTAAAACCCGGGTTTCCATATTCACTAATGCTCAGAAATTGAGATAAGCTTTGAAACGTCTCTTCACTTTTTGTTTCAAAGTACAAGGTTGTGTGGTTTTTCTCTCGATATTGACGTTCGGTGGTATCAATGATCGCGGGTTCAAACCTTTCCATTTCCCCCTAATCCTGTGAGGTTTAGTCTAGGATGAAGTCATCTCTGAAATTTGCAGGTAAATCTGAAAGTAAATCTGAAAGTAAATCTGCAGGTAAATCTGAGGGTAAATCTGAAAGTAAATCTGAAAGTAAATCTGAAAGTAAATCTGCAGGTAAATCTGAGGGTAAATCTGCAGGTAAATCTGAGGGTAAATCTGCAGGTAAATCTGAAAGTAAATCTGCAGGTAAATCTGAGGGTAAATCTGCAGGTAAATCTGAGGGTAAATCTGAGGGTAAATCTGAGGGTAAATCTGCGGGTAAATCTGCAGGTAAATCTGAGGGTGAATCTGCAGGTAAATCTGAGGGTGAATCTCCAGGAAAATTTGAAAATAAATCTGAAAGTAAATTTGCAGGTAAATTTGAAAGTACATCCGAAACGTATCCAACATTTTACATTTTTAGGACACTCATTTCGACAAATCTGCAAAGAGATTAATAAAACAGAGCATTACGATTTTATGGATTATTTAAACTGAGGCCATGGCATCAGTCGTTTCTATTAACCACCTGACAGGTAAAAAACATGCCTACTATATAATTCATTGGAAAAATGAAAGACAATTACAAGCAGAATTATCTTTTAGGTGTAGACCATTTCGGTTTGACACATTAGTGATGGGCAAAAAGTGTAACTAAAAGATGTTTTACACATTTTTAAAGTATGTAAAAAAGCTTATTTTAAAAAAGAAGTTACATGTTGTTGATTTAGTAACAATCAAGGTCAAATACAAATTTCTCAAGATTTAAGTTGTGGTAGCAGTAGCGGCTGAATCGCATATCCCTATTTTTCTGCAAAGCAACTACTATGTCTGTCAACAGTCGAAGACTAATTGTCCAATATGCTGGTGGAGCACATGGAACATAGTGGTGTCAGGAAATTTCTCTCACCATTTTGCCAAAATATTTTGTATCAAGCTCTAGAAAGGCTTCACTGCAATGTACACGACTTTTACATGGAAGAGAAATACAGACTACTAATATCGCTTGTAACAGTTCTCTGGTAATATTTGACTTGTACCTGGAAAAGGAAATACATAACATCGCTTGTAACAGTTCTCTGGTAATATTTGACTTGTACCTGGAAGAGAACTACAAACTACTAACATTGCTTGTTACAGTTCTATGGTAATATTTGACCTGTACATAGAAGAGGAAATACATAACATCGCTTGTAACAGTTCTCTGGTAATATTTGACTTGTACGTGGAAAAGGAAATACATAACATCGCTTGTAACAGTTCTCTGGTAATATTTGACTTGTACGTGGAAAAGGAAATACATAACATCGCTTGTAACAGTTCTCTGGTAATATTTGACTTGTACCTGGAAGAGAACTACAAACTACTAACATTGCTTGTTACAGTTCTATGGTAATATTTGACTTGTACGTGGAAGAGGAAATACATAACATCTCTTGTAACAGTTCTCTCGCAATATTTGACCTGTACATGGAAGAGAACTACAAACTACTAACATCGCTTGTAACAGTTCTCTGGTAATATTTGACTTGTACGTGGAAAAGGAAATACATAACATCGCTTGTAACAGTTCTCTGGTAATATTTGACTTGTACGTGGAAAAGGAAATACATAACATCGCTTGTAACAGTTCTCTGGTAATATTTGACTTGTACGTGGAAGAGGAAATACAGACTACTAATATCGCTTGTAACAGTTCTCTGGTAATATTTGACTTGTACGTGGAAAAGGAAATACATAACATCGCTTGTAACAGTTCTCTGGTAATATTTGACTTGTACGTGGAAAAGGAAATACATAACATCGCTTGTAACAGTTCTCTGGTAATATTTGACTTGTACGTGGAAGAGGAAATACAGACTACTAATATCGCTTGTAACAGTTCTCTGGTAATATTTGACTTGTACGTGGAAAAGGAAATACATAACATCGCTTGTAACAGTTCTCTGGTAATATTTGACTTGTACGTGGAAGAGGAAATACATAACATCGCTTGTAACAGTTCTCTGGTAATATTTGACTTGTACGTGGAAGAGGAAATACAGACTACTAATATCGCTTGTAACAGTTCTCTGGTAATATTTGACTTGTACGTGGAAAAGGAAATACATAACATCGCTTGTAACAGTTCTCTGGTAATATTTGACTTGTACGTGGAAAAGGAAATACATAACATCGCTTGTAACAGTTCTCTGGTAATATTTGACTTGTACGTGGAAAAGGAAATACATAACATCGCTTGTAACAGTTCTCTGGTAATATTTGACTTGTACGTGGAAGAGGAAATACAGACTACTAATATCGCTTGTAACAGTTCTCTGGTAATATTTGACTTGTACCTGGAAGAGAACTACAAACTACTAACATCGCTTGTAACAGTTCTCTGGTAAATATTTGGAATAAGTAAAGTTTCCCTTTCAGATCTTGCGATCTATGGGGCGGATGATGTTAAGGTCATCTGTTTCTGTGGCCAACGGTTAACAAGCAGGGTGTTATGTGGCCAGCACAACGACCAACCGCCTTTACTCTCCCCAACTAAAGTCAGGTACCCATTAGAGTTGGGGTAGACTCAGGGGCGACCTGAAGATCCCGAAATATTCAAAATCCCAGGCTTCACCGAGATCCGAACCCTGGACCCCAGGTTCGGAAGCCGAGCGCTTTACGACTCAGCCACCGCACCCAGTATTTGGAGTGCCCATACAAAAAAAAAAACTCATGTAAGTGCAGAAGATTTAAAGGCAGACATAAGGAATTGAAATTAGCACACAAAAAAAAGCCTTTATTTTTAACAAATTTAACATCCTTTCTAAGTGGAAGTATGTTATTACTGATAGCGCTATAAACTTTAAGAAGAGCCCACACTAACCACTACAACCTATGCGGCCGCAGTGGACCCCGCACTTTCATAGGCCCCGCGCTAATTCTATGTGTACATAGAACATCCAGCGCAGGCGGTGTTGTCTGAGGACTGTAAAGATGCTGGGAATACCTGTTCGTGCAAAGATCTCAGTATTGCACACACCTTCTTTCCAAGTGATTATCATGATCCTTTGGAGACAGCGCAAATGGAATGAGTTTAGTTTTGCGCAGGTGGTCCAAGACTCACTGCCGTACAGTAGCGTACTCAGAACGCATGCCTTGTAGACCTCCATAAGATAAGATTAGGTAATAGCATTAATATATCTCCGTATCCTGTGGTATCATGTCGCCAGTAGGTCAAACAATACAACAGTATTGGCAGCACTTTTGTCTCGTACACGTCACTTCTCTTTGTTTTGGCGGAGAGAGATTTGTTGTTCTTGGTCGTCTGTAGTTCTTAGCTCCTGATATTCATACTGCAAACATTGAAACGTGTCTTTTTACCTGCATGAATGGAACACTTCGGGGGCTGTCTTCATAACCTTGGTGTATTTTTAAAATTGTTTTTAAAAAAGCGAGAACAGAAGCTTCTTCCAGATACCCCTCTCCCCTCATCAAGTTCACACGTGATTGGACCGTAGAGCATTGAGCACGCTAAAAGCATGCCGCGCTAAACAAAAAAACAATTGGGACATTTCCAATCGCACAGAATTGTTATTGTTAGTCTATATATAACAAATGACTTACATGGTTGATTAAAACTAATTGATACAATTTTACGTAAAATAAGTTGTTGTTGTTTTTATATTATTTTTTAAATATTTTATTTGTTTTTACTTTTGCCGACTGTTTCTTGTTTTTTTTTTTTTTTAATCATAATTCTCTAAAAAAAAAAACTGACTTCATGAGACCCGTGCTGACCTTGGCTGACCACTGGTCCGTGCACTGTGGTACGGCTATATCTAACTGTGTAACACCCAATGCCAATCAGTCGGTGCTTTGGCGGCCTGTTGGTAACACAGTGCCCAGCCCTCCACTGAAAACAAGTTGGAAATACCTTCAGCTTGGTAATTCAACTCAAGTCCCGTAAGTAGAAAAATAAGTAACTATCCTTTTATATGCTATGAGAACTATGAACTATGAGATCAAGAGAATAATAAAAGTTTAATAATAATAATTAGGGCGGTCAGAGGGCGGTACTGCTGCAGACCTGCCACATCACCAGAAAATTCCTCAGTGGAAACTGTTAAAGGGACTACGATGAATTTTGTTTCTCTTTAGCGAAACTCGACCCTGGCAGCGCCAGAGAATGACTACTCGTTCATTTCTAACATAATAATAATGAAGATTAATGAGGAATGCAGTATTTCCAGTGGCTAAGCAGCCCCAGCTGTGACCTACATATTTTGCCATATCCAGCACATAAACATTGTCCACAGGTGGTAACGGGTGGTAGTAATAGTTTATTGTATTAAAGTATTTGATGAAATGGACTCTTAATTTTGAGCGAATTTGCTTTTTAGTTTCGTAATTTCCTTTAGAAATGAAGTTCAGGCTTTCGGCAGGGAATGGAAGCGGATAGGACTCGGGACTACTGAGTGCGACAGTTTATAGCGCATGCGCTACACAATATGTAACAATTCCTATTGCCATTTTATGAACATGTAAAACTCAATGCGCCAAATGCTACAGTACCGATGGCGCCCTAACCTTGAAATCTAGCCTTTGTATGCAGCTATACACCTAGTAAACTATTGAAGTATTTTATAATAAAGTGCCAACTTTTAAAGTAACTTGTTGTATTGAAACCCTAGATCATAGACATGTATTTTATGTTGGTGATTGGAACTTTTAGAAGAAACAAAGATTAGGTGTATGATTATGTCAAACAGGAAAGTGTGGAAGCCCAAATCTACACGTATTAACTCTGCTAATTGTTTGGAAGGGGATGGTAAATAATTTCAACCGCAAATACAATAATTTTTTTTTCAAATTCTTTCAAGTTTTCGTTATATTTTACACTAGTATAAATGATCCTTGAAAATATGAGACTTGCCAGATTTTAGCAAAATTTCACAAGCTTTTTCATATTTGTGAAGATAAGCAGTAGGTCTACTTCAAAATTTAATCTATTTTCTTGCCTTTATTATGTAAATCTTTTTTGAAAGTTTTCAAAATAGGGCTCCCTTCAAAGGTGAGGCCCTGTGCGGCCGTAGTTTTGTACTTTCGTAAAAACGGCTCTGAACTGAACATTGAAAGGATAATTTAACTCAAGGCATAAAGTGGGTCATAAGGGTTTCTTCACTAGATACAAACCGAAAAACAATGATTTATTCAGAAAAACATTGTAACTTGTTTTTGTTAGTCTATAAAACTTGTATATTTATTTATAAATATATAGAAGCGTGTCTCAACTTAAACGAAACTTAGCACTTTGACATTTTTAAAAGTGTATACATTGTCATTTTTTAAAAGTGTATACATTACGAAATTTTTTAAAAGTGTATACATTACGAAATTTTTTAAAAGTGTATACGACATTTTTTAAAAGTGTATACATTATGACATTTTTTAAAGTGTTTACATTATGACATTTTTTAAAAATTGTATACATTGGCATTTTTTTAAAAAAGTATACATTGACATTTTATTAAAGTGTATAGATTGACATTTTTTAAAAAGTGTATACATTATAACATTTTTTAAAAAAGTGTATACATTGTCATTTTTTTAAAGTGTATACATTATGACATTTTAAACAAGTGTATAGATTAATACAGGATCTAGCTTCTTCTTGCCTTCGTACGTTTCCTGGTCTGTTAATGCAAAGAAATGAATGTATACCAGTAAATACAATGAATTAATAGACTTTAGCTTGTTGCGTTAACTAGTATCACCAAACTGCTGGTAGACAAGGAAGCCGCTGTAGGCGTATTTTATTTTAACTTATAAGACTTGAAATGACTTGAATAGCCTCTTTGGGAACAAACTTAAATAAAACTTTAATTACAATATGGACAAATGTAACTTGAGATGAAATGAAATATAAAGTTATATTTTATACAAATTTCACTCACAATAAAAACACGTCTTTGCACTCTGACATCCAGGAGTCTGGTGCACCCAAGACAGCTTACGACAGAGTCGCTTATCTTGGCTTGCATCATGGCTGCCTGGTCGTGCGGTTTGCACGCTGGACTGTCGTTCAGATTTATCGATGGTCCCGGGTTCAAACCCTGCCCGCTCCCATCCCCCGTCGTCCTGCAGGAGGTTTGGACTAAGGAAGTAATTATCTTCAACTCTGAAGGAACATCCGAAACATGTAAAACATTTTACAAACATCATTCAAACTGCATATCCACCAACCAATCGCTACCAAAAGCTCAGTCTACCAAAACACACACACACACACACTAACCACGAACAGACATTTATAGCTCTACTTTTATTACGTCACATCCTGGCTAGTAGTTTAACAAAGCATTAAAAAAAAATAACGTAATATATAACATTTCATCTAAGCAATTTTAATACTTTTTAAAACAAAAAAAAAACTGCATAGACTGTGGAACTTTTTATACACATTTTTTAAAAGTTGATTTTGTTTTTATTGCAGCCCTGAAGAGCATTCAAGTTTAGCATCATTTCAAATTTTAGGATGGAACTGAAAGACATCTTGCCCATCAATCTTGACCTAACCAACGGACTTGATTCGTCAAAGAAAAAAAACGATATTTGCATTACTATAGGTTTTAAAACTTATTCAATCAACCAATCTATTCTAAGTGCCTGCTCTAAGTATTTTCAAGCCTTGATGTACTCTGACACCAATAAATCAAAAGAAATGATAAATTTGCTGATCAAAGGCATCGACGCCCACAGTTTTGCTTATGTGCTGCACATGATCAACAAAGGCAAAAAACAAAATGACTGAGAACAACATGCTAGCTATGTGGCGCGCAGCACACCACTTGAAGATCGAATTTCTAATCGAACAGTGTGAAAATTTCGTCAATGCTCACGTAACTGAAGAGAACTATTTAAATATTTACCAGCATGCCATCGCCTTCAAATCAGAGACTGCTTATAAAAAGGTTATCTCATTGATGATCAAAAACTTTGACCGATTTATAAAGACTGATACTTTTCTAACTTTAACTCCTAAGACTTTAATAGAAATCCTAACAAGCGGAGGCATCAAGTCACATGACAATGTAATTGTAGCCATTTTTGATTGGATTAATTATACTAGGACAGAGCGACTTCAGAGCTGTGGCGAGTCGCCAAAGAAGAACAAACCTAAAAAAAGGGGTGGCAAGCCAACGGAGAAAAACAAAACTAACGAGAGTGATGGCAATGCTGATTGGGACATGGAAGTCAATTTTAACGATATAGATCTTTTTTCTAACACCGATAATCATCCCACAAATAGAGAAGAGCTTCTGGGGAAACTAATCAGCCTTGTTCAGTTTGACCTCATCACCGCGGATGGACTCAGAAAGCTGTTGGACAATGATGACGTGATGGAGAACAGAGATGCAAGGAACACTGTGAGGAGAGCCATCTCCTCCCAGCTGGAAAACGAGAAACTTGTAAAGCTGCAACTCAATGCTGAAGAGATTACACCCGAAGCCATGAGTTTATCTGATCTTACAATTGAAGACATTAGCTCTGAAGTCGCTTTGGCCTCTCCCCAGACCCAGCACGTCATCTTTTTTATAGACAGAAACCAGAGTCTCTTGGCACTCAATGTTTTGAGCAACACAATACTTCAAGTCAGCTTTGATATTAAAGGAACATTTGAGGATTTATTTGTTTTGGAGCACAAGTTACACATCTTGGTAAGTCGCTCATTTGTCAGTCCAGCATGCCAACTACGTTTGTATAAGATTTCAGATTTCCAATCCATCATTTGTTACTTCGGGCCGAAGAACAGAACAAAGTTTATCATCAATGGCACTTTTCATTATGCCTTCCTCAGTTGTAACAAAAAATCTCTAAAGATCACTGGAACTAAACGCCCTGACCCCTATCAAAGAACTTGGGCAACCCTTGATTACTATCATGACATTGGGGAAGTGACGTCACTAGTCAACTTTGAAAATGAGATTGTGGGGTTCTTCTCGGGCGAGGAGGAAGGCAAAGAAGCAACTAGAATCTTCTCGTTCAATACCACCAGTAGAACTTTTTATCCCATCGTGAACCTGGACGGCAGTTCCAAAAATCTGGCTTCTTTCACTTTCGAAAAGAGGCTGTTTGTCATCCAAGGCTGTGGGACTTTGACAGAATTATATAGACATGATGGATTTCTGCAAGCTGACTTTCACCCGCCGCTGTGGGACATGCCTTTGGAAATATTTGGAGCAGTGGTGTTAAACAAAACATTTTTAGTGATGGCGCGCCTTGACAATGTCCAAAATCTACCAACGACTTGCCAGTTTGGCCGCACTAAGTTTGTTAACCTTACCAATGGTGCCAATATTTGTCAGTACATGGCTATTCCCAATCACTGGCTTAAAAAAAAATTGAAATGATCCTTAACTTGTTTGCTCACTTGATTCAGGACTTAACAATATTTTAAAAGGTTCATGTTGTTAAAACATAAGTACAATTCAGTGTTACTAGATCGATTATAAAATCTCTCTTTTAGGAAATGCATTTCAGTTTAGTTTTATAAGAGACTTTTATTTTTCATCACAGTTAATCTTAAATTTCAATACCATTTTAGAATGTCTTTCCAGATCTGTCTCAGAATTTTTTTAAAAAATTGTCTTTTACTTTCTAAATTTTCATCTTTTTTTTTTTTTACCATTTATTTTCAGGCATTTTTTTTTTCCATTAAAGTTTAAATTTTCAAATGTCATACAAACTAACCATTGATGTTTCATCATTTTTTTATGTGGAATTTTTCTATCATTTGTAACTATTGGAACATTTTATTTTGTATTCAATTTTTGAAATATTTTTTGGTAATCAGATCTTTTTTTCTCTTGTACCATTATTACATAATAATTCAATTTTTTTAAAAATGACATCTAGGAAAAATGTCTATCATTGTGACAATCTACTCCATGCATTCATCAAATTTTCTTTATTGTCCTCATTTAAGTAGTCTGAATGGAACAATGAAGTATTTTTCTGAATTTTCAGTACATTCTATTATGTCTTGTCCTCCAAAAGTATCTGATCTACTATACTTTTTTAGTGAGTTGATGTAGCTAGAACAATTTCTTTAAAATTTTTTCTATTTAAAATTTTAGTCTGTGTTTATATATAACACTGGAATGTATGAGAAACTTTTGACAACTCGGAACAATAAAGATTTTATCACCTCCTTATTTTGAATTTTCAATATTTTTTTTTTGTTTTTATAATATTTAGCTTGTTTTGTTAAATTTGAACTTTTTCAACAAATATATAAAATATTTCATCCCAATGGTGAAAGATTTGGAGACAACAGCTGTATTTGAACAGCCGTCTTTGAATGTAGTGGCATATTCTCTAATCAGCTTTACCAAGCCTAAGAAAAGCTTTTTGCCAATTACATGAATTAAATATCCAAGACAAATTTCGCTTGTAGTTCAAATCCAGCCAGTCAGCATCCTTTTCCTTACTGCGAGAGATTGACTAAAGTGTCATCATCTGTGATTCAGTTGTAAGACCCGAAAGTGCAAGAAAATACTATGCTTTTTAGGAAAAATAGACTACAGAATGAGGGCAAAACATTCCTTCCCCCTACATGCACATGTTAGTGCAGTGAATGTTACATAGCAGAGAGTTTTTGGTGATTGTCAGCTAGCTCTAACGCTATCTCAGAACAGAACAATTAAGCTTGCTGGTATAGGCTTCATACTTCCCTGGCACAAAGACATCTACTAAATAGGGTAATTAAAAAAAGCATCCTATATCACTGGAACACGGTACCATCAGTGAAAAACTTCCAAAACCCATTGGCCCCCTGGTTAAAACAGTTGTTGTCAACTGGCCCTGGTTAAAACAGTTGTTGTCAACTGGCCCTGGTTAAAACAGTTGTTGTCAACTGGCCCTGGTTAAAACAGTTGTTGTCAACTGGCCCTGGTTAAAACAGTTGTTGTCAACTGGCCCTGGTTAAAACAGTTGTTGTCAACTGGCCCTGGTTAAAACAGTTGTTGTCAACTAATCTCCAATAATGCTAGAACAAAAAAAGATTAACTTTTTTAAAAATAATAACTTGGCAGCTGTGTCTTGTTTTAAACATCCTTCAGAGTCAAGGATCATTACATCCTAGCCCAAACCTCCTGCAGGGAGTGTGAATATGAGCACATCGAGAAAAGACAGTCCATAATGCATACACCATGACCATGCAGCCATCTTATCATGCCTGTTTACTAAGCAAATAAACTTGCAAAGAATCAATGCATTTAACAGTCTCAATATCAGCACATTTATTAATATCTAGATATTATCTTCATAAATGCATGATACAAAATATATTAAGTTTTAAAGTAAATGTATATGTTAGGATTTTTAAAAATTTGGAATAGAATGTTTAGATGAAATAATAGAAACAATAGATTGTGACTTCATTAAAAATAAAAAAGTTCACAGGCAGAAAAGGTTTTCAAAAGACATAGCAACGTTATATTAAAATACTTTTAAATTTCAAAGGAAACAAACAAAAAATCTTTAGGAATGTCTTATAAAATCTCTAGGCTGTTACATTTTTATAGACACAACTTATTGGTCAATCTAAAAATATAATTAGGACATCATGACAAAAACGAAATGACAATCACAAAATGTGTAATGCCTTCGACTGCACATGTAAATCAAAGTCAAAGAAGACAACAATAACAGGCATTCTATTTGTTGGTAACATATCGGTTGTAGCTTCAATAAGTCAAAAATGGTGACCTGTTTTGTTGTAGCCTACACACTTTTTTTTTTTTACTTTTTCTGAACTTTAACAAGGAACAACAAAAACAAAACTTTTTCCATCAGGCTTTAAAGAAAAACAAGTGACAAACAATAATTGAAAGTGAAACAAAAAATAAATAAGTACTATAAATGTGTCAAAAATATAACTTCTATGATACAATTTAATATATATATAGAAAATGTGTTTAAAAATGAACAATGTACACTGTTTTCTTATTAAAGCTTCTGAACATTGAAACTCTCAAGCAAAATTATTTTTTTTCAGTAAATAACAACAAAAAAATAATGAAAACTTACTTTACAGTTTATACTCCATAACTTTGTTATAAAATGAACAAAGCTGAACTGTTAAGAACATTACTGCTACAGATTAGAAGGACAGTCTAAGCTGACCCAATGAAAAAGAAAGAAACAGAGATATGACAGCTTAGACTTTTTGTGTATTTACAGTTGGTTAGAACCTCACTGTTTAAAAACACTGAACTGTGACAAAGACGATGAGAAAAAATTTGGCTCAAAAGTTAATCACATTAACAGTAAAGATCCTTAAATTGTGTGATTTATAGAAATTAGATTATTTATCTACTGCATATCTATTTGATTATTACAAAATGCCTTAATGGGAAGGCAACTCATTCGGATTCCAAACGTAAAGACAGCAAGGAAAGCTTGTACGTAGTAGTCCTAGCATATTAGATAATGAAATGAAAGACATGTAAATAATAATAAAATAAGTCTTTCTATATTAAACTAAAGCAAGTTACAGCATTGGAATAAATATTTTAAAATTTCAGCAGTGTTGCAATATTAATCAAAATATTACACATTTAGAATGGCTTCAATTGATTAGCAAACCAAATTGATTCTGTACATGAGCAGAAATAATATCCCACAATGAAAATGTAGCGCATTTGAAAAGGCCTGCTCCAAAGAATGGTACTTTTACCCCCATTCTGTCCAGAAACATTGGCAGATCAAGACAGCCAAGATTAAGATTTTGGCTTCAATAATTAACCTTCTATTTTTATTTGCCAAGAAAAATTTAGCTCTGAGCTGAGGAAAAAAAACTTACTTAAAATATTTAGGCATATTATATTTTAAAAAAACGTCTGAAAAAAAAAAATCTCATTTTCAAGCCAAGGAAAACAAAACGAATTCTACATAATAGCAGAGTGTTTTTTTTCTGACTATAAAATGCATTGACAGTAATTAAGGTTTAATGGAACTCAAATAATAATAGATGTCATCTTCATTGTATCAGATTTATATCAGATGTGAGAACCACTGATTGAAACATTCCTATTATGCTTGGTTTTCTTTTTTTTTTAAGTTTCTTGTTTTATTCTCAGGCCATATCAAATGGTAATGCCATTTCTAAAAACTGAGAAAACAAAATGGAATGTCAGAAAGCTAATACAATGACTAGGATGCATTAGTTCTGTCGGTGAGAACAAGACAAATGTATACAAGCAGCATTACTAGATTTATATACACAATAGAAAGATAATAACTCATTTATAAATTGTGAATGATAATGTTGGTGATATATATCTTTTTTTTAAACTGTACTGTCTGTAAATAAGTATTTATTTATACAAAACATTTAATATATTTCTAATGTCTCTACTGAGGTACAAATGAAAACAAACAAAAACTCCCCCATACTGTTTCAAGATTTTCTCTCAGTCAACTAAAACTCCAGGATGGAAAGATATGTTTTGGATTTCCAATAACCACTAAAAAAAAAAAAAAAAAAAAAAAAAAAATTACAGAAAACACTTCATAGTACCATATTTTCATGACTATAACCTGCACACATGTATACCCAACACAAATTACTCAATAAGCAAAAACAAAATCATATAACCCGCATGTGCAAAGCGTGACTTGCGCGTAAATTACCCGCACATTAAGTTGTTACTCATCAAATGTGTCTCTTGAAATGCAATCGTGCTTCAGCTGTTTCTCTAACATATAATGAAACGTGTGAAATACGAGCCTATGGTCATATCTGTACACAGTGAACTATAAAAGGCATAAATTCCCACCGGTATGTCCATAGTTTTCGTCGTGCTATGTTTATGATATGAGTTAAATAAATTTTGTATAACCCCCACAGCTGCCAATTATTTATAAAAACTTGTATAACCTGCGGGTTATGAGCGCGAAATACGGAATATGGGAAAGCCAGGACAAAAGTATTGTTTCTTTGCAATCTTTATTAATTAGATAGTAACATAACAATTCAAGCAGCTAAGCACACTTCAAAAAAATTTAATCTGGTCACTTCTTAAAATGTAGACATTTTGTTTGGAATTAATTCTTCTGGAAGACTGTTTGTTAACTATTGACTTTGGTGCAGGAACCTTTTCAAAAGTTTATCTTAACTTAAATGCATATCATTTTTTTTTCTTGTAAAACTTTTTAACATTTAAATAAAATACAACATATTAACAAACATTTAATAGATTGCAATTTAGTATTCATATAATAATGAATGTCAACAATCAGTAACAAAATTCTCAGCTAAACTATTCCAATCTTATCACAAACAAATATTGGAGCTATGTTCAGATAAAGAGGTAATGCACTATATCTGTTTACAACTGGATAAGGCTTCCCAACAACACAAAAAAAAACAACAAGTTATCATTAAGAACTTTTTAGATTGCTGTTTGTCAATTAGTTTTAAGTGGCCAGATTTATTGAAATGCATAGTTGTGATGAACTTTTTTTTTCTTCTTAATACATATATAAGGCGAAGCATTGAATTTTCTGAAAAAAAAATATTCCAATGTACTGAAAGATAGAAATAACCACAGAGGTGACCACTAACAACATATTTCATTTAAAGATAACAGCCAATTATCACATTGAATATTGAAATTAGAATAATCAACAAGAGGGTGTGGGGTCAAAAAAGGGGAGTTAATGCAGAATAACACAAAAAAAAATTAAATTAAATCAAGTAGTTATACAAAGAAAACATACTCCCAAGAAAGCCAACATTTGCAGTATTATAGTAACTAAAATGAAAGCGTACATTTGAGTCTGCTTAAACAAAAATTACATTCAAACTTTAAACAAAGCCATTTAGTCAAACATAACATAGAGTAAATGCATAGGAGATTTATCCCACCCCCACTATATTGTTAAAGGTTAGATGCAATATTCTATCTCTGAATACTCTTTAAGTTTAAAAAAATCTCACATTTTTTTTATTATTTAACTTAACAAATCTAAACCATCATCATCTAAATGATAAATGGACACAGAATAAAGGACCAGGTATCTAGAGTGCAGACGCACTTGTAAAACTACTTCCTACAAATTATTTATTTCAAAAGTGAAACAGCCTTCAAGATGATGGGATCAATAAAATTGTAACAAAAATATCACAAACTGTAACAAACAATGTAAGATAAAAAAATACAAAGGAAGTTTAGTCTATTTACATTTAAACATTGTTTAAAAAATCATGTGTTGTTCATTGTCAAGTGCTGTATAGGTGAGATGAATTGTTTAATGGCACAAGAAAATATATGATCTCCCTTGAATCAACCTTGAGAATTTTAATCTCCCATCATGCTAGTAAAATTTTAATCTCCCATCATGCTAGTGAAGTTTAAAAAAAATGTTTTCTAAGAAGGCATAAGTTAGCAGCATCTTCTAGTGCTTTTGTGCTCATCACTATTTTCTATCAAGTCAATAACACTTCCCTTTCCATATTTTTTCTTTTGCTCCGCACTCAGTGGCAGACAGTACTGAAATATAAACTGAAAAACTTCATCCACGTTTTGGTTGGTTAGGCTCGAGGTCTCAAAATAAGGTTCGTGTGGCATTTTCTTGAAATCCAGGTGCTCGTTGAGCTCCCTGGCCAACTTCTTCCCTTCCTCTGGAGTAATGTCTCGATTGCTCTGGTCCAAAAGGTCCATTTTTGTGCCGACCACAACTTTCAGGCAGTCTTCATTGGCTGCCTCTAGAATGGAGCCGAAACGAGCCCTGTCAGAAAGATAGAAATAAAATCTGATTTTATATAAATAAAAAAGACTTTTTTTTTTCAATATTATTTAACATAAGCTAGTTTCAGTTGTGTTTTGGACGCTCCTTCAGAATTGAAGATTACTAGAATCTAGCGCAAAGCTCCCACAGGACTGCGGTGCATAGGGGTGAACATGGTTTGACGTGTAATGTTGTCGTAAAACTAGTGTGAAAATATATTTTTTTCTATGGATATGATGTATTTTTTAATGCACTAATTTTAAGACAAATTATCTCATAGATAATTAAGATTATTATTATTATTCTATATCAGCAATTCACAAATATTTTTCAATGTATCATTCGCTCCAAGTCACACTCATTACGGTCAAAAAGGGACATTTTTTTATTTCTAACAATAATCACAAATCAATGATTATTAATAAAAGACGTATGTATTAAATTTATAGAATATAGATTAGGGGCGAACAGGGTTTAATAAATTTAGATAGAATATTAATATAAGTTGTAAATTAAATATATATGATACCAAATGTAATTTGAAAAACTATTTATTGATCATAAATGAAGTAGTTACATAATTTGTTTCTAATACAAAGTAAGTTTAACATTAAAATTAAAGTATATATTTTATATAGCTTGCTTACAAACAATGAAAAATATATTTTCTTTCCTGTATATTTTAAATACTAAGAATTAGGAAGATATTAATTTTAATTATCATTGGCATTGATAATGAAAATTTGTTGGCTTCTTTTAAAAAACATTAAACAAGACTAACACTGAAATGGTCTATTCAAAGGGAAATAGATTCATAAAGCAGAACATAGTGCATTGAAACTAAATTTGCTCAGAGGCTTTATTCTGAATGATGCAATAACAGCTAGATATTAGAGGTACTTGAAAACATATATTTAGTGAGAATGAACTAATGTGATAAAGAAATCAGTCATCAATGAATAAATAATCATTCAGGGTCATGTATGCTACACTTATAATACATGAATTTATAGAAATGTATTTATGAGTGAGACATTCTGCTGAAATGATTTCCTCATTAGGATTTAAACAGAACAATCAGTACAACTGGGCCAATGTGTAACAACCAAGATGATTAGGCTAATGTGTACCAAGACTATTGGACCAATCTGTACCAAGACGATTGGGCCAATGTGTACCAAGATTATTGGGCCAATGTGTACCAAGACTATTGGGCCAATGTGTACCAAGACTATTGGACCAATCTGTACCAAGACTATTGGGCCAATGTGTACCAAGGTTATTGGGCCAATGTGTACCAAGACTATTGGGCCAATGTGTACCAAGACTATTGGACCAATGTGTACCAAGACTATTGGGCCAATGTGTACCAAGACTATTGGACCAATCTGTACCAAGACTATTGGGCCAATGTGTACCAAGGTTATTGGGCCAATGTGTACCAAGACTATTGGGCCAATGAGTACCAAGACTATTGGACCAATGTGTACCAAAACTATTGGGCCAGTGTGTACCAAAACTATTGGGCCAATGTGTACCAAGACTATTGGGCCAATGTGTACCAAGACTATTGGGCCAATGTGTACCAAGACTATTGGGCCAATGTGTACCAAGACTATTGGGCCAATGTGCACCAAGACTATTGAACCAATGTGTATCAAGACTATTGGGCCAATGTGTACCAAGACTATTGGGCCAATCTGTACCAAGACTAATAGTAGTTTGGGTACTTTTGGACCAAAACAAAATCCTTTGTCCTTACTTCTCTTTCTTCAGGAATGGATTGGCCTTTACCTTATTCAATTTATCATGTCATGTTTTAACACTGGCTGGCTGGGGTGGAACTTTGTGTTATTAAAAAAAAAGGTATCTAGGCATTTTAGGCATTTTTTTTTCCTTACCATAAAGATTCAAATGTCTGTGAGGAGTTTAAGTCAAAGGCCAAAATGGCTGCCCCTGCACCTCTGCAGTAGAAATGTGAAAGCCCTGAGTATCGCTCATCTCCAGCTGTGTCCTAAGAAATATAAAGTTCAGGTTTCATATACATTTTTAGCTTTGCAGTTAATTATTTGGCCTGATAACGTGATAGAGTGGGATACACAGAATGGAGTATACTACCAAAAAAACTGAACGTGGCAATATGGTGAATCACCAAAGAAACAGGTTTTAGTTTTAGTATTTAAGGGTTTTACTTTAGGTTACAAATACTGTCCATTGTTTGCATGACTGTTACTTGAATGGGAAGGAAGCAACTACCAACTCCACAGTAGTAGCAGTTCAGTATGGTAAAAAACAATATGGGCTTGGCTGATTAGTTTTTAATAGTTACATTTTTTGTGACCTTTGTAAGAGCTCTCCATATGTGACTTTCAGAGGCCATCTGCAGCTGTCTTTATGCCCATGACCTTAATAAGAGCACTCCAGATGTCATTTTCATAGGCCATCTGCGGCTGCCTCTCTGCCCATTGAAAGAGCTCTACAGGTATCACTTTCAGAGGCTGTCTGTTGCTACCTCTATGCGTGACCTTTGTAAGAACTCCCCAAATGTCACTTTCAGAGGACATCTGCTGCTGCCTCTATGCCTGTGACCTTTGTAAAAACTCTCCAGATTTCACTTTTAGAATGGCACTTTAGTAGATTTTATGGCATTTCCATGAACACCTCTTTTACAAAAAAATTGCATTTGGCATGTACATTCACAATAGGTGTCTGACACAGCGCAGATGGTGAATGGTAAATAGTACACTGTCTACACAGGCCTCCAGCAGAACACGGTTAGTAATAAGGTAGTCTAGCCTGCACATGTGTTTGAGGGCCAAAAAAAAAGAAAATTTAAATAGACCCCACCGGGCAATTGCTTTGTAAGCATCAAATGTGGCAAAATATGAAGGTCACAACTGGGTTTGCCTGCTGAAATACATGAATGGATGACAATAAGTAAATTTTTAACTTTTAGGAAGCCTGCACAACAAAACCATAGGGATGTAAATGTTCTCTCACCAGAACTGAGGTTTAAAACCCTTGCTAGAGCCCAAGATTTTACACATATACTGGGTCATTACATTAAAGACAGTCCTGAGCTAACATACTAATAATATTAAGAGTAGGCCTGTAAGGAATGTAATCAACCCCATTACATTAGTGAATCAGTTAAAAATGTCTTAGCTAGCAAGTGACCTCCAATATTCAAACCAATTTCTTTGAAAACAAAAATAAAATCCAAATGAATATATGCCCTATTTGACATTTTTAAAAAAAAGCAATTATTTTGCACTATTTGGCTTAAGATTTCAAGTTTTTTTATTCAGGAATAAAGATTAAAAGTATTGACCAAAAAATAAATAAATAAATACTTTTAAAAAATTATTAACAAAGCTTATCTAAGATGAAAAACAACAAAAACACTGCCATCTCTCTCAAAACTGCAGGGTTTATCTATATAAAACAAAATTAATTATTTCCCCTAATTGATTAACTAATTTGTTTATTTTTTTAATTGATTCATGTATTGTAATCTACTTTGATTAATTGTGCAAAATTTCAACTGGAAAACAGAGAGGGAAGATGGAGACAATTTTTTTTACAAGATTTGTACCATATAGACAGAGTGAGTTTGAAATATAAAATATAACTAGCTATTTTTGTTTAGCAACATTTAACGCCTCAGATACTTTTATAATTGATTAGATTGAGATGGCAATGTTTCCTTTAATGTTTACTTTTCTTGCATAACATTTCACTTCAACAAAAGACAATGAGCGATTCCATCCATTTTTCTATGCTCCCCCCCACCCTCTCTAGAATGGTTCATAATAAACTTAACTTTAGTTTTAAAAACATCAGACACCATTAGTTGTTTTATCAATTTTTTTTTAAAAGGTGGTCTATTATTTTCAATTTACTCAACATCGTGACACAAATGATTATTATATCCCGGTGACTACTTTTTAAAGTAATATTAATGACACTGTTAATAGATTTATGGACATATTACAATATACAATGAAATATTTATTAGTTTGTTTCTTGAATATTTTACATAGCAATACGTCTAAGCTCTTTTGGAATTCTCTTGTTTCACAAGAGCTAAAAATATTATGTTACACTGATCAAGACTAGTGTGTTATCTTAATGATCGTTAGATGAGCTAGTTTACTTCAAAAGACTTAAGAAAACAAAAACAAAGCACAGCTCTGTTGGTTCAAGAGATTGTTGTAGATACTTATACAGTCAGGAAACCCTGCTCCCAAATAATTGAGTTAAAGAGTCAAACAAAACTATGTTAAGGTCATCAAGTCATATGGAGCTTTTTTTTTTTTTTTGGCAATGTTATTATCCCTTTCTTTTATTAATCAGCATTCCAATTATAGTCAAGCTTTTTTTTAACCAATAGCTTTCTCACTATATCATTAGTCACTGTTATTTAAAAGTTAGGCAAACTGGCACACAACTACATTAGCACAAAACAAGTAAAAAATCTGGCAATTACCCATCAGCAAAAATACTTTTTTTTTTTTAACACACTAATTAGGTCAAGAGGTTCCACTTCAAAATGTGCTACTCCAAGTCATTGGGAAAGAATAATACGAGCCTAGTACATATCTCAGCATATTTTTTGTTTCAACGTCAAATATCTTGAGTCTATAGAGTTCTCAGTATGAAATATATTTCTGCTTTGAAAACAACATATTTTATTAAGAAAGCTCAAGTCATAATGCATTAGCCTGTCTCTTCATTCTTACAGAATACAGTTTTTAGTATTGAACTTTCACCTTTCCACTTTTACCAAACAGAACTAAGATGTTCTATGGCCAAGTTGAAGGCCAGATGATATAAAAGAGCTTTTTATTGTAGTATTGGCCTTCCTCTGACCTTGTATCATGAGTATTGGGTAATGAAAAAAAGTTTTTTAAGGTGCAAGGGGAGAAAAAAAGAAGTCCAGAAACACCATATTCATACACACTTTTTGTCAGAATTTTATATTTTAAATAATAAAAACACAAATACAAACCCAGACAGCAACATTGTGTGGTCCCCATTGTTTTAAGAAAAAAGCTGCTCCAACAGTCTGTAATGTAAATAATTCAATTGAATTTAATTAACAAAAACTTGACTGACAGATAAAGAACAGGAGAGAAAACGTTATCTTTTGAACTAAAATAAATGTTAGATATTTTGCATTAAAAAAAATCATTTTTCAGTAAACAAAATAAAAAAAGGCCCGATTTTAGGTACTTAAACATCTGGGTGAGTTAAAAAAAACAACACCCTTAGATTTTTTGATGGATTTAAACACACAATTTTTTAAAAAAAAAAACATACTAAATAAGAAAAAACATCAAGACATTCATAACATTTAAAAAATTATTTTTCAATTAAAAAAAAAAACTTACTGGATCTTTAGGGCGAAATGTTCCATCAATGTAACGACATATTAATGATGTCTTGCCCACATTATAATCTCCCAAGATTATAACTTTTAAGTCTCTGTAGAAAAATAAAGTCTTTTAATTTGACCAAACGAGCCAAAAACTAATAGCCAATTTAAGGATGACCTTCAATAGAAAAAGAGGGGAGCATAAAGGCCATGTCCTCAGAGTGCGAGAACACAGTGTGTGGCTCAGTGACAAGAAACGCTAGGCTATATATCAAGGAGACTAAGTTTGAATTCCAAATCAAGCTAAAGTTGTGCTTGCTGAGGGCATATAGGCAGCATGGAAACCTCCTCCCAGATACACCTTCCCCAACAGGTCCACAAAAGAGATTGGACTGCGTATGCAATCGCATAAAATATGCACTAGACATAAGCAGGGATTTTTTTAAATTTCAAGACTTCCATCCACTGAAAACCCATCGATGGAAAAACAAGCAAAATATATAATTCTTTTTTTTTTAAAACAAAGCTTATATTGAAAGAAGAACACCGCTCAATCACTGCAATATCTCTCAGTATTGCAAAGTTTATATCTCCTTAGCTTAGTACTTTTTCTATATATAAAACTAAATTAATTAGTTATGACTAATTGATTAATTAATTGTTTGATTTTTTTCCTTGATTGTTGTCATCAACAATGAATTATTGTGCAAAATTGTAACTTGATCCAAGACTTTGAAATTGAACAAAAAAATTTGTAAAAGATTCCACCCTGACAGACAGACAAATTTGTTTGATATAGGCTTTGCTATAAAAAAAAAAAAAAAGAGTGAGACAAGGATGGAACCTGAAAGGCAACATTTAAAAAAGACTTGCGATGATTGGTGTGGACTGGGAAGATAATGCAATTTAGACAGAGAAAAATTTAGTGAATGCTAACTTTACACTATGTAATGTAATAACTAGGACTGGGAGCTTACAATGAGTGTAATTTATGTTCTGTCAAGATTATTAATTGCACAAGATCAGCACAGTAATATTAGACATAGTTTTTTTGGGGGGTTTTTTTACATTTCAATTTGTCTTAAAAGGCCCACATGAAGCACAGTGACCTTTGAGAATAATAATAATAATGCTAGCAAAATTTTGTTGCTTGATCTAATATGAGACCTAACCAGGTCCCGTATGTCTCAAGTATACCAGCCTGGTTCTGGGACCTAGAATCTAGATTTTATACCTTAAAACTAACATAAAATAGTGAAACAGATTTGTTTTACTTTAACAATTTTAAGAACTTGCTATATAGTTTAAGAAGCATTTAATTAATTAATTAATACCTTAATTAAAACTTCTAAGACTAAGGCCTTGAGATTAGACTTGATTTTGATTACACACTATACATCAACTCAGGCTTTAACTTAAGATTAAAGGTCTAAGGCCAAGGTCTGAATAAATCTAATAGTAATTCTAATGATTATATTATTTATAATAATAATAAAATCTTGATATTTAGAGCTGTAGATATAGACTTATTGTTACCTTATTTATACGTAAAGTCAGTTTTAACTGAGGTTTAAGATTTAAGTTAATTTACTTACGCTTTTTTCTTTGTAGACATTGTTGTCTTAGATCCTGATGCCGATCTAGATGAATAGATCTGAACTAGATCTTGATCTAGATGACTAGACTATTCTAGACCTAAAGTAGAGTCTAGCGTCTAAAGTCACTAGATCAAAAGATTTTCAATCTTTCAGTAGTCAGTCTTCACAATTTAGTCATTGTATTACTTTGGTGTCTATGAGTTACAGAAGTACTGATTTCTGATTCAATATATTAATAAGAAGAAAAATAAAACTAGAATATACATCTAAAATTCTAGACATTACTCCTACAGTATCTACGATCCTGCTGATATTTTCTGTATATTCAAAATGTGTTACACCCTTAGCAACAACTACATTGTCAAGTCTGTTAAAATAATGCACCTAAACGCCCAATCATGCAATAAAAAAAGGCTCTTGAACTTGCTGACACCATTATTAATAATAGCTCTATGACATCACTTTTCTTAGAGAAACATGTTTCAAACAAGGTGGTGATGAGTTAAAAACTACTGAGCTTACTCCAATGGCTTTATCTTAAAAAGAATACCTCAACAAACAGGCAATGGAGAGGTTTTAGCTATACTGCATGTTGGACGTCAACGCCCTGGATCTTAGAGAAAGGCAGCTAAACTTCTTCCCCAATGTGCTGAATGAATGAATTGATAAAAATAGGTCTGAAAATACATCAACAAATCTATATCCAAGAAAATAAAAGGTGAATCGCATAATTAAAGATGAAAAAGCTTGCCGTATTAGACAAAAATTTAAACCACTTATTCTTTCAAGGAGTAATTAGGATCACTACTGAAGTGTTAAGTGGAGAAAATAAAGAATCTTTTCCATCATCTATTCCTGTCTCTGAGCTCCCTGACTCTTGATAATTTTTTCATAGGCGAGATTGAATAGATAAAGAATAACATGCCATCCCATTTATCACAGCTTGACTCCTGTTCAATCTTTCAAAATTTTCCTTTTTGCAAGTTTCAGTGTGTCTCTATACTTAAAAGCAAAGTTATAAACAAAAAAACTATCTACAAAACAATCATAAGACCAGCAGTTATGTATGCAAGTGAAACCTGGATGCTGACAAAAAACAACAGAAAATCTGCTAAATACTTGGGAAAGGAAAATCCTCAGAAAAATGTATAGTGCCATACATAGGGAAACCAGATGGAGGAGTCGCACCAATCAAGAAATATACCAGCTATGTGAAGACTCCTCCATAGTAATGGAAATAAAAGGGAACAGATTACGTAGGACAGGTCACCAAGAAAGATTGCAGAGAACAGAGGAGCAAAGACTGTTCACTGGCAAAAACCATCAGGGAGGTATCCCAAAGGCAGACCACGAGTACAATGGCATGATAATGTAGACAGAGGCAGATCTATAACAGATTTCAGATTAGATTCCCTTAACTGGCTTAACAATACAATATGTCAATATAATTTATATAGGTCTAGATCTATATTAATTATATATATGGTAAAACTATTAATTTGTTTTAAATAGATCTATATATTATAATTATATATTTATTATAATATGTCTAGATCTATTCTAAGATCTAGCTAGATCTATAAATCAAAAACTAGACTCTCTAGATCTATATTAATACAGTCTATAGTGACTATAGATAGAGTCTACGTGTCTCCAGATTAGCAGATACTGAGATAGATCTACTCTAGACTCTAAAACAAATTACATAGGTTACTTTTACTTTATCATTATGCTCATTATGTGATCTGCATGGCATATCTTATCTTATCTAATTATTTTATAATACAGATGTTACTTCAAAAAAGAAGATGATTACGTCCTACGCGTCATGCATTTAGTCATGCATATTACTCATTATTAACCAATGACTTAAATTCTGCCAAGGCCAAGTCACTGGTTTTCCTGGCTAGCTCAGGTCAGGCAACCCATTCCATGCTCTAACCCTAATACTATAAGTATAGTATAGGCATAGCCATAGCACTAGGGAAGAAGGAATATTTGTACAAATTAGTCCTAGCATATGGGACGAGGAATGTGCATAGTATAGTCATAGTAATTGTAAGTAAATAGATTAATTAAAAATTAATATTTTCATTGATTATTCGATCACTCAATGATTAGGTTAGGATTTTTATTTTAATTATTATTAATCTAGAAATAGAATCACTCATTCACTGAGTTGAGTCACTATATATGTCTATACTCTATACTAGAACTAGATTATATATTATAAATATATATAGTAATATATACACCTATAGTCCTATAGATTGTATAGATAGACCTAGCTAGATTATTCTAGATTTAATTATCTAATAGTAATAGTATAGATCTATTATAAATATAATTACTAAATTAGATCTACAAGATCTAATTACAAAAAACTTTGAAGATCTGCCCCCATCAACAATAACAATTGACTCTATTGTATTTGCGGAAATACCGATCTAGATCTAGATCTATATCCCGTGGTTATGTCACAAAAAGTAAAAAAAAATGTGTACACTTTATGTACGATGATTTGATTTCATGTTCTGTACGAAACTTTTATTCTTGATAACTCTCCATAGACGCTGTAGAAAAGTAATATTTGATTGGGGTATTAGACTATATTTACATCCTACTTTATCTGGTTTTACTGCAAAATACTTTTGTAGTAGTGAGTTAATCTATGTGGAATAAACGTTTGTAGAGAGCACTGTACTGTAGCTTAAACATTTTATTGGATTTTTTCTTCTAACCTGTAAAAACGTGGAATCTAACTAATAAATGAAAATATGTTGATTTTTTTCACAACTTTTCAAAATCTTTCTCGATCCTACTAGACTAAGATTTAGTAAGATCTATATAGATCTAGAGTCTATATCCATCCATCCCAGTGACGCTACAGTCAATGGAGAAAATACCTGGCTTGCTTTAGCACATCTCTCCATTCTTGTCTATCCTGTGCTTTACGTCTCCGTGCCCGGACTTTTAGCTGTTGTAGATCTGCCTCTACGTCATCAAGCCACCGTACTCGTGGTCTGCCTTTCGGTCGCCTGCCTTTTGGTTTTTGACGGGTGGACAAACTTCAGTGACTTGGGTTAGCGCACCTAAAGGTAGCCTATAGCACGTTCCAGGCATAGGTCGTTTTAGTTTCGTAACAATATTTTTTTTTATATGACTTGGTTGTTAGCTTGCGCAAAACCATGGGCTGCCCCTTTCAGCTCACTGGATAGCTGCCTTTATTTTCGGATCTGGAGAGGATCCTTTATTCGCCAACTGGGGAGGCGCTCGATGGGCGCTCAAAAACTCCACACGAGTTATCGATCCTACTAATTTATCCTAAATGTGCTGATCAATGATGAAAAATTGTAGATCTATCTATCTGCCTGGAGCCTATATTTTTCTTACTGAGTAGACCTATTTAAAATAATATAGATATCTAGAAGCCAAAGTACTTTTGACATCACTACCTTCTCTTCATTAGCCTATCTTTCTCAATGCGCAACGCCCATTTGTGGCTGTTTTATCGAGACGACCGATCCGACAATCCAGTGAGCATGCTACACAACCAGGCAGCTATCTTGATCTAGTGAAGGAGTACTTTTACTGTTTTACTTAAAACACACCGGTCACTACGTTACTAACGTTAGTACATTAACTTCTACAGTTGCACATCCTATATTATACCAGCAAATCCATAGAAGGGCCGCATATTTATATAGGAAGATTTCTCTAGTGACACTCTAGACCCATCAGTAACGGTTATCGTCTCGAGAACTAGCCTTTCTCGGATCCTCACCAAGTGCAACAGATTAGTTCTCGGGCTTGGGTCTATAGGGCTACAAGTTACAACTGCAGATGTTTCCCTGTTTGTCTACCTATGTTTTCTTCAAGAACTGTTCCATAAGGTAGCCGATTCGAGGCCGGAAAGCTTGACTTATCACAGACCAGCTATCCAGATGTCCAATAAAGATAACATTAGAGATGTGCTCGATAATGCTACAAATATCTGCAGAGAAAACGCATCCTCTTCTCCTCTGCAATGATATTTGCGTGCCAATGATGTAAATTTTGTTTTAATGAAGTGACATTTGCCACCGTTTGGGAATGCTTATCATGACCTTTTAAAAATGCAATACTAGGTACTAGGCCTACTTTTTTTTTTAAAGCAGTCACTGCACAGGAGCGGGAATACCTTTCATTAACAATGCGTAGGCACGACCTATTCTGAAGCATGAATGAGAATGAACATAATTATGCGAGAAAGTTATTTTAAAAGACTTAATTATTAAAGGACCTTTAATAAAGGGTATGCTGTTTCACGCCCAATTCAATTCTAAACAGAAAATAGATCTAATAACAATAAATTTGAAGTGAATAAAGGTTTCGACAGAAAATAAACAATTCGCAATTTTAAGTTCCACTGTGTTTACAGCAATTACTTCCGGTACTATTTATCATCAAAGAAAAATTTATGCAGACCTCTACGACTACGGCTACGGACTAGATTCTAATGGTCATAGAGATCTGGTCTAGTTAGATGTAGATCTAGATATAGATATAAGGAAACCTGGTTTTATTTTGACTAGCCTAGAGATGACAACAATTCTAAATTAGACCTAGAGATTGTAGATCAAGTTGTAATATTTATTTGTCTTTGATCAACTCGAACTTCCAACCAAGTAAATTGAAGCTAGTCTGACTGACTCACTGAGTAGTCTCTAACTAGATCTAATTAAAATTAAAGTAAACTGAGTAAGACTAACTAAGTGACTAAGTCTGTCTAAGTTAGTATAATAATAATAGATCTATATTTACATTATAATCTAGATTTACATTTAGGTCATTTTATGATCTAGAGTACATATGACATGATAATATTATTATAAATAGAAAATAGAATACAATGAATGAATTGAATGAATTTATACAATAAAAAAATAATAATATAATAAATTAATATTTAAAATTTAATAATAATACTATTAATAGATATAGTCTAGATCTAGATTAAAATCATTAAATTTAAATAGATCTAGATCTACTTGATCTAGACTAGATCTATAATTTACTAAATTAGACCTAGATCTAGATTCTAGATCTATATGATATCAGATATGATAATCAATTAATTTAAATCATAATAACTTAAATACTTAATCGTTTATGATTGTGATAGAATAAAATCATTTCATGAAATGAGTATACCATGATGCTATATTATATATATATTTAATTTTAAGTGGTAAACTTCTAAAAGTGGCATTCTTTTTTTTTTTTACTACACCTGACTCTGATTAGGGAGGACTTGATTCTTTTCTTATGTAGATCTATATAGTTCTTAATCTTTATCGATGATTAATGATGTTTTATAAGTCATAGATCTATGTCTGAGTCAGTGGTAAACAGCAAAATTTCCTGTCTCTAATTCTCATTGTGTTTGTTTGTCATAATTTTTTTAAATTTTATTTTTGTGAGCAGTGTGTCTGTGTTGTGTTGAAAATAAATATTGTATAAATTAAATATATATATATATAGGTGGGAAGCATGGTCGAGAGGCCAAGTGCGCTTGAACTTGGCTTGGCTTGGCTTGGCTACCTAGAAGGGGGCTTGAGGTTCGACACCCGACTCGGGCAGATCTGTGTTTACTGAGCGCCTATAGGCAGCACGGAAAACCAACTCCTAGATACCCCTTCCCCCCCACTGGTCCACAAATGGTCAGATGTACTATTATAGTATATATATAATGTTTTATATATGTGTGTGTGTGTCTCAGTACTTTTTAGTTTTCTTGAAAATTTTGATTTGTTAACAATATTGCTTTACATTCTAAAGTTAGTTCTGTTGGGTAAATTTCTTAAACTTCTGTTCTAAGAAAATCTCTTTGATATCTGTATGTCCTGAATCATCATCTATTACTCTTGATTAAAGGTTTATTGCCTTTAAACATTGCTTGTTTTGCAGATCATTCCTGATAAATATTTTGGAATTCTTCCATCTTTTATTTTTGAAATAAACATGGTCTGTTCTTAAGAGATCTAGACTCTAGTGAGGATTTATATTAGAATAATATTACAAAATTAGATATTACGGAAGAATTTATAATCTTATTCTAGTTATGTAAAATTTAAAATTTCAACGCATGTAAAATTTAAAATTTCAAGTCTAGTAGGATGATCTTGGCCATGAAATTTAGATAGAAACATATTTATTGTCTTATAAAAAAAAAAGCTCCCCATTTAAGTCATCTGTTTCTATGACCAATTGTTAACCAGGGTGTCATGTGGCTGCCTGGATGATTATTAACCACCTTTATGTTCCCCAACTAATCTAAGTTACCCATTTGTGATGAGTGAACTCAGGAGTGTACTAAAATTCAAATCACCGAAATTTTAACATGAGAACCTTCGGTTCGGAAGTCAAGCTTTTTACTACTCCACCACCACACCATCCTTCTTTTCTCATAGTTTATAAGGATTTCTTATAGATCTAATACAATACCTCTTTTGCTTATCTGTTCTTTATTAATTATTTTTAATTTCTTCCTCTTTTTTATTTTCAGATTACACTTTTTAGTAATATCTTACTAAACTGCAGACATCATGGGTCAAGCTGGTTCTAAACAAGAAATGTTCTGGGAAGCTTGTGGTTTTGGTCGAGCCCACCTTGTGCAGAAGTTTATTGAACATGGCATCGATGTTAACTGGGTGTCCTCTATAGTAAGTTTATTATTTTAAAAAACATTGTTTGTTTTTTTTTAAAAAAATAATGACACTTTATAAAAAAATCTTTTAATCGTTAAAATGTTGTTTTTTTTCTTTTTTATATAATTGACATTATATGCCACTTTTGTAAAGAGATAAATGTTTTGACATTTTTGATTGCTTTTATAATCCAACTATATAACTTTTAGTTTTCATTATGTAAAATTAATTGTGCTCTTTTCTGATTTTAAATAATTTGGTATTAATAGTGCACTTTGCCATAAATTATTTTGCATGCTGTTTCAGCACGGCTGTAGCCCCATTCATGTAGCGTCACAGGGGAAAGCAGATGTTGTGCAACTTCTGATAGATGCAGGTTGTGATCTTTCTGTAGTGGATTCAGTAAGTTCATTTGATTGCTAAACCAATACAGTTGTTTGTGTGTACCAACAAAGACAATCAGTTTCAGTTATCTTTACTTCCCCAACATGATCATGGGTTGATATTTAGAGAAAGGTGGATTCTGGAACCTAGTGCTAGCAGTTAGATAAAGGTGGATTCTGGAACCTAGTGCAAGCATTTAGAGAAAGGTGGATTCTGGAACCTAGTGCTAGCATTTAGAGAAAGGTGGATTCTGGAACCTAGTGCTAGCATTTAGAGAAAGGTGGATTCTGGAACCTAGTGCTAGCATTTAGAGAAAGGTGGATTCTGGAACCTAGTGCAAAAATTTAGAGAAATGTGGATTTTGGAACCTAGTGCTAGCATTTAGAGAAATGTGGATTTTGGAACCTAGTGTTAGCATTTAGTGAAAGATGGATTCCAAAACTTTGTCCAAGCATCCAATTCCTGGTACAAGCCATAGCATCCATCCGAATACATTTTCTAGACCTTTTAAACGTCAGAAAAGTATTGAAAGTATTCTTGGCCATGTTGTTCAAAACTGTGTTGAAACTTTTCACTATTTTCTTAGACTTATACAATGGAAAATTTTACTGACTGACTCATCACCATTAATTACTTAAAGGGCTATCCTAAATTATAAAACTTGGCTTAGAAAATCTTTAGTCTGCCAGGGATGATGTTTATTGTGAACATAAACAATAAAATGTAAGAAAAGTAGTGTGGTTTAAGATCAGAATTACTAGTATTGTTTGAAAAAAATTACTAATACGTTGGCTTTTGGTATTTATGCTGCATGATGTCTCTGTAAGTATGGAGAGTTTTATTGTTCTATTGGTGGGTAAAAGATAAGGATATCTTATTCTTAAAAGCTAAAACAGATGACAAAAGAAATATATATATGTCCATCTTTGCGTCTTAACTCCTATTTGAGGATGCAACACCAACAGAGACATAAAAGACTGCTAAGGATATGCAACTGAGGCAGTTAAATATTGTTTTATAAACACACAAACTCTGTTGCAGGTTTATTTTTGTATAAGCTTATTTAATTAACATTTGGTTTCATTTACTTTAGCAATATATGTCTGTATACATGTGATTTTTTAAGTTACAATAGAATTCCATACAAACATTGGGGCTCTTAGTATTGAAATATATACCAAGCAACTAGTATTAGGATAAAACTTTAAAAAAAATGCTTTTTAAAATTAAAATCAGTTTTGTTACTCCTGTGCAGAGAGGAAATACAGCTGTCCACCATGCTGCCATGCAAGGTCATGCTGACATTATCCAGATGCTTGTGGATGCAGGTGCTGATATCAATGCTCAGGATAAGGTGATTAGATATTTTTATTACCTTTCCCGTTTGTTATGACAGCTGTAGATTTTGAATTTTCATAAATATTTCAATGCTTGAAGTTTTGTTGACAAGATAAACAGCTAAAGTTAAATGTATTTATTTAAAACTTCTAGTTAAAGATATTTTTTAAAAATATATTTGATGCTACATAATATAGGCCAACATGTAATCACAATTATTAAACATTATATTAAACATCTAACAAAATAAAATAAATAATAAAAATAAAATATTACACATTAAAATTATTATACATATAAATCTATAGTTTTATGTTGTGCTTTGCTTTGTTATAGTACAAAAAAAAAATTCTGTAACATAAAATATTTATTGAAAAACTTATTTTACTGTTATTAAATGTTGACTGATATTTAAACCTCTGCTACCTTGGGTCTATACCTAAACTTCCGAAGTCTATCCTGAGGAAAAATCAGGAGCTGGTAACCCTTAGGCAGCTTACAGCACACAGTGCTACACTAACCTGCAACACTGCTTAGAAATCTGTATCACTACTTGTCTTTCCTTTGGACACATTAGCTGCATAGAGATAGAGATTGGGAACCTGCTGTGTGGGCAATATTCTGACCAAGGCTATTGCCCCTTTTTTTCATCTCATTATTTCTCTGAGATGATCCAAAGTTGGTTCACGACTGAGAGAGGCTATAAATAGATTGGCACATAGAAATGCTGATGTGCTTGTCTCAATTTTATCATTACAACATACAAGTAGGATAATTTGTAGTGTGTGTGTTTGTCTTTGGAGTCTAAAGAAGTTTTGAACATTTAAATTTTATTATTAATTGTGTATTTTAAAACTTTGAATTGGAACAGAATGGCTGGACACCTCTACACTGTGCAGCCTACTATGCCCATTTGAGAGCCGTTGAAGTGTTGGTCAGAAACCATTGCAATATAAGTATATTAAACAAGGTATGTGCCTGATAAGCAGTTCAAATGTGCTGTCCACTTATGAATTCAAAATTGCTATTAGTTAATACTAACAATAAGTGGGTAATGTACTTTTAGAAGTTAACTCCCGCCTTAAGAATTTTTATTTTTTTTGATAAATATGGTGGGGAAAGAGTTGAAGTGAGTTCTTATTCTTATTATTACATTATTCAACATGTTCTAAAATTACTTTAAGCAGAGGCAATCTTTGTGTCCCACAGTGTAACAGTTATCATATCGCTTTAAGTCTTAATAGCCCACATTGTGATAATTATTATATCTTAGAAATCTTGGTGGCTCACTGTGCAGCATTATTTAAGCAATGAGTTATCTAATTATTGTTGTGTTTATTCCCCAACTCTAGGATGGTAGATCTGCCCTTATCGAGACAGCTCGCTCCAAAAATTATGAAGAGGAGAAAATTTTGGGAGAAATTGCCAGATATTTAATCAAAGCCGGATGTGAAGTTGACTTGAAATGTACAGATTTAGGAGAGGTTTGTTTTCGCTTGTTTCAATAATTGCTTTTCAATAACTGAAAGTTAAAAAAATCCTATCAAGTCTGAAGATGATACGTAAATAACCAACTTACAAAACTAAGTATTTTTTCTTTTAATTTCAATATTCTTATATTTAAAAAAATATATTTAAAATCAACACATCAAGTTAAAACGTTAAATTATTTAATTAATTATGTGAAGTTATCTTGAAAGGTACAGATTTAGGAGAGGTTTGTTGTTGCTTGTTATTTCAATAATTGCTTTTGAATAACTGAAAGATGAATTTAAATTTTAAAAAGTTGCATACACCCACTAGTACATTTCAACAAGCACTAAGTTTTATATCATCTTTTTGTTTACCATCAGACTTATTGTCCTGACTTGGCTATCCAATAAAATGAAAGAAACAAAAGTCTTTTTGGCTTTGTCCATTGAAATGTAGCAATTTTTATTTTAAATATTACAATGTTACTTAAGGCTCCTTAAAGTAGATCATTTCTTTGTTATAAAGATAGCTACCATTTCTATTATGATAATTTGATACAATCATTGGAGTTGAAATAGAGAAGATACCAGGGTCTGAGTAATGGAGCAGATACCAGGGGCTCCATTATAGACAAAATACCAGGGGTTCAGTAATAGATAAGATATCAGCTGCTCAGTAATAGACAAAGTACCAGGGGCTCAGTAATGAAGAAGATAACAGGGACCCTGTAATAGACAAGATATCAGGGGCTCAGTAATAGGCAAGATACCAGGGGCCTAGTAATAGACAAGATATCAGGGGCTCAGTAATAGACAAGATATCATGGGCTCAGGGACTGGTGACTTTTGAGAAGATTCCTTTCATTGCTCAAAAAAAAATATTTTAAAGTTGTTATTAAATATATTTTTGAATATTGTTTTAAGATTTAATGATTCATGAAAAGCACATTTTTACCTATCTCTAAAGTCAGTCGAGCTTTTTAATTTTGAAGTTTTTGGACGAAACCCAGTGTTAACAACTATGTCTTTTTAACTTAAATATGTTCTTTGGGTCATTGTAATTTTTGCTGTAACTGTATATACTGTCTTCTTTGAATCCTTTTCCATTTATTGAAATTATTGAAGGTATAAAATTATTGAATTTTTTTTTTTTCTGTCTCTAAAACTATCCAGGCCAATTTCACTGGACTTATGTTTGCTGCCTATCACAATCACCTGGAAGTGGCCTCGGCATTCATTGAGGGAGGTTGTGACCTAAACAGTGCAACTTGCTATGTAAGTCATTCACTACCATTGGTCTTCTGTTTGGTCTTGATAAAGGTCTGTGTCAGCTCATGACAGCTGGTCCATGTAAATAATTGTAGGCATATTACTCTCTTATTAAAAAGAAACTTCTTTTTTTTTTAATCCCATTTTCTCATTTTTGTAAACTCTTATGCATCAGAATACACCAGCCATTAAACACACACACCATAACATATGTTCTCATGTATGAATATTTACTAACAGTGCAATTTACAGTTATAAATGACCTCTTTGAGATTTGAATCCTAGTGTAGGCTGGATTAGTTAAATTACAACCTTAGGGTATCCCAGATCCAGCTCTAATAGGTGCTAAAATTATTTAAGCAAAAAGTCAACTTTTGGTGACCAAATCAAATCAGTCTGAAGCCCTATATAATTGTTTAACTTATCATACCTTAGCAGCAGTTCAGTGGATAGAAATGGAAACATGGTTTCAGTTCTGGAGCAAGACCCAAGAAGCCAGTGGAGTCTGGGGATGCATAAATCACCCATGGCCTGTGTTGGAGATTATCCCGACCTTAACAAAACTATTATAGTAGTGCAGGATTAAGCATGGATCAAGTTTTGATCCCTTTCTCTTCTTGCCCCATTGCAGGGAAGAAGCGGAAACAGTGTCTCATATTCATTTTTACTGTTCCAGACTTGCTAAATTCCATTTTTACAGGTCTGGGATACCACATGCTCTTGGCCTGTATGGTGACTTTCACTTATTAATTTGTGTTTATTAATAAATAATCAAACACAGCTGGTAATCTGGTAACTTAGAAACTGGACATATGCATCCCTAGAGACTTTGAAGAATGGAAAAGAACCAAGCAGTTAGGTCACGCATTTATCATGATTAATAATAGTAAGCCAAGCACAGATATTGCGGTCAAATCATTTAAGTCTATTATATGATGTCAGTTCCAGAAATTTTAAGGTAAAAAAATCTAAAAGAACTGAATTGACATTTTTTTTATTATAGCTTTTATATAGCGCTACTTTCAGGCTTATAGCATGCTCAGAGCGCTTTTGGTCCAATCTCATTTGTGGACCAATGGGGAAGGAGGGTATCTAGGAGTTGGTTTTCCATGCTGCCTTTAGGTGCTCAGTAAACACAACTCTGCCCGAGTCGGGTGTCGAACCTCGAGTCCCCTTTTAGGTAGCCAAACCAAACCAAGTTCAAGCGCACTTGGCCTCTCGACCACGCTTCCCACATTTTAGAAGTTTTAGAAGATTCTTATAAATGTAATGTTTCTGGAAAGAATCATGGTTAGAGCATATATAGAGGAAGATCTTCTTGAAGAAGGAGTAGAGTTGAGTTAGGGGAGTTGTTGAAGTCCATAGATACAGAAGTCATTGGAAGTTCAGCCTATTGTTTATTCATCTCTGTCTTATTTTATTCATTCTTTGTATGGATTTAATAATAGTATTTTTCATTACTGTGAATTCATAAAAAGGATATCAAGCGTTTTATTTCAATCTATGTTCTAAACAGGTGTTTTTTTTTAGTGACATGTTCATATTATAAATTGGGAGTATCTTTCCCGCTTTATTTCTTTCATTTATTTCATTGGAGCATTCATATCATTAGATTAAAAACTTTCTCTAATCTATAAGAAGTCACGAGCTTAATTTAAGTTTAATCTTGAAGAATAAATTCTGTTCTCTAGACCAAGTGGACGGCACTGCACTGGGCCAGTGACTGTGATAATGCAGAAATGGTGTATCTGTTGCTTGATGCTGGAGCTGACCCAACAAAAACTGGCATGGTATGGATGTCTTCATAAATGTTTATTATTTCTATACATTTCTTTCTTTCATCAAGCAGTATGGTCTAAAAGAGAAGTTGCTTTTAAAAGTCCATACACATTAACAAAAACATAAAAGTCCTTCTGTAACACTTAAATTCACACAAAAAATACAGTAAAGATGGAAGTTATTCAATTTTTTTTTTTCAGTTTAAAAATAAAAAAAAAACAAAAACTTATTTTTTTCAGGGCAAGGGGTGTGTGGTTGTTGAGTGGTCAGAAGGTGGATGTGGTTGCTGAGTGGTTAGAAAGGTGCGAGGTTGCTGAGGGGTAACAAGGGGGGGTGGGGGATTGATGAGGAATAAAGCAAATGGCTTCTGAACGGAGAGGTTTCAAGTTCAAATCCTGGTCCAGACTGTGTGAATTTAAACTTAGGAGTTTAGGACGCCCTGCACAAGTTTAAAGAGTACATTCATACATTGGGGAAGTTTAAGGCAGTAGATCATTGAGCAGGCCACATTACACCATCTTCATCACTTCACATTATCTGCCCTTATTGCAAGTCTGAAAGGGGTACCTTCAATTTACCTGCAGAGCAAAATTAAAATCTGGTTTATGTAAATAAATTATTTGTTTTGTAAACTTTTGAAAGTGTTATGGAGCGATTTCAGGATTTTCGTAATTAAGCTTGAACTTGTCCACCCAAAGTAAAATTTTGTAGTGAAGTAAAATTCAGATTAAAAGTTTTAACCTTTTTTTTTTTTCTTGAACACAGAGAGGAGAGTTGGCTTCAGACAGGTCCAAAGATGTCGAAACCAAAGAAATACTGGATAAAGCAGTTTTAACGTTCCGTGAAGGAGATAGAGGGGAAACTACCTCACTGTCTTCTGCTCATTCAATGAATGCTCAGGCATCTCTGGACACAGCCAGAGCTTTAGAGGTATGGTAAACATTATAGGTTTGACAGTGATAGTTTAAATTGTGAATATTTCTGTTTTTAATGGGTGGGTAAAGAAGTGCTGTATTAAAGTTCAAAGTCCTACTCTGGTAGAGATGTCCTCAACTTTTATTATTGTTTCTGTGTTAAATGAGCTGAAATAGGATTTCTTACTTAGGAGGACTAAATGCATCTTTGAGGGTTCTTATTTTTTAACTGTATACCAAGCAACTAGTATTAAGATAAAACTTTAAAAAAAAGCTTTTTAACATTAAAATCGATTTTGTTACTCCATAGAGTAGGTGGTGATTATTATTACTATATCCTTGTGGTGGCCTTATGTATATTCAGTTTAATCATATTTCTATTAAGTTCTAGAATTTGTGTAACCACTGTATCTTCATGAGTCAATATGAATTATCTATGCAACTAAAAATGAATAAGAAGAATTAACTTTTTTACAATTTACAATATAGGCAGGGCATGTCTGCTACCAATATAAAGCAGCAAAAAGTAGAATTTAAATTACATGTTTGGACGGAACTTTATTATATTTAGTGAAAATAACCAAATTTTACAATAATACATTGATTGGGAAAAAATCCTGATTTATTAGTATGAAATCAATAAAAAAATTATTTTGGTTCTTTTTTGTGCAAAAGTCACTTATAATTATTTGATTATCAATCTTATTATTATTATTAGCCATAGCCCAATGCTTAATTTGGCAGAACTTATTGAGTTTTTAAGAAAGAACCTGGCTTTTAAAATTGATCATACAAAATCGTACAAGATCTCATGCCAGCTAATTAAATAAATTGCTTATACTTATATTGTATAAATATATTTTGAATTATTGTACATAATGAGTTTACTTCTAATTTAACCAAAAACAACTTTTTAAAATAATATAACTAGTTGTTTGTGTTTTACAAATTGGGTATGTTATTAGATTATCTTCTGTTATTCAGGCTATCTGGTGTGAACAAAGAGTAAAATGATTCTAACCACAAAAAAGAACAAAACAAAATATTATAACAATCATGTATAATTGTAAGACTATAATTTTTTTTTTGTTTCTATATGATTGGAATTTGTTTGTTTTGGCTTTTTTTTTAATTATTTATTAAAAATTTTATTTTATTTGTTTCCTTTAGAGCTTATCAACACATGCCAAAAACAGAGACATCTTGTCTGTGCCACTACCAACTATGCCAGCTTTGGGCATCGCCTCCAGATCTGATCCTAAGACAAGGTACACAAGAAGGACGGTCACTGAGGTTGCAGTGAAAAATGTCAATGCCAACTTTCCATGGAAGAGTTACTCCAAGCAAGGGTCCCCGAGCCCAGACAAAGATGGACAAGGTGGCGATGAAGAGAAGAGAAAAATGTTCCCTTCACAGGATGACAAGACCAATGCATTCATGGACTCATTGGCACAGAGGATTAACTACATGACCAGCAAGATAGCAATAATGGGTCAGACCGACCCCAAACCACAGTCGAATGGCACCCTGGAGGACACGACCTTAAAGTCCTCCAATGGGTGTGACAGCCCAGGCGACTCAGGCCTGTCCACAAGGGTCTCATCTGAGCTAACCACTCCAGATGATGGTGTCCAAGGCTCATTATCTCTAAACCTCAAACAGGGTTCCGCTAATGATGATGACAAGAAAAGCCTTAGCCCCAGATCCCCAAGATCCACTTCTGGGACGTCGTCGAAATTGTCCAGTCCAAGCAAGCATGACATGCTGGATGCAGAAGCGGACCATGATATCATCGAGGAAAGCCACAGGGGGTTCGCCATTCTCCGTGCTTTGCAGGAAAGGCATAGACGCAGCATGTACCTAGAGGAGACAACTGTGGAAACAAAGGTTACTCCTGAAAGTGCAGACAAGTCGGAGATCCTGTCTACGGTGTAACCAATCCATTTCTTGATTTTATAATGTTTTTCTATTATCATCTCTGGAGAGATGTCCCTAAATTAGCTCTGTATTATGGAAGTAATAATTATGTACAGTTGTATAATTGTATTCAATCTCATACCTAAATTGATTTTAAAATATAGACATTGTTCTAGGTATGTTAAGATAGCTTTGTAATGTAAAAATTAATTATAATTATAAATCTTTTTTCTTTTTTTTGTTTTTTAATATGAATTTATTATTTATTTGTGCTTATTAAGTTCTGTCTTAAAATAACATATTATAGGCCCCTAACTAACTCCATTGCTTGCTATTTTTTAAAGTCATATTTTGTTTGTCTTGAACTCAGTTCTCCCAATACAATGTTGTTTTTTTTGCTTGAATTTCTTATTTTTATTTTTTTTCTTCCCCTTTTCTTCTTTTTAATTGTTTATTCATATTTCTGAATTCCAGAATTTGTGTATATTTATTCAGATTTGCATTGGTAACTTTTCACAAAGCCCTGAATTCGAATCCTTTTAATCATTTATATTTCTTTCATACCTCAGTGTAAATTTTATCAGCACTAGTCCTGCCCATGTGTCAAACTTATTTTTTTCTTTGTTTCTGTGCACAGCACAAACTGAATGACTGACTAGAGTTGCACCACCAATTCTGTTGTGGCATTCCAATTTTAAAAAACAACAAAGTAACACAGGAATTATTTCATACAAGTGATTACCTACTAACATAACCGAGAGTTTCAATTTGTCTGGAAGATATTAAACTATGCGTTATTGAATCTATTCCCAAAAAAGTTTTGAAAGTGCCAGAGATTGTTTCGATTGCTAGTTTTACTTGAATATTGCTGCACTCTATTGGTAATACAACTTTCATTCCTATGTTCTAATATTTCTGAGCTACTTCTCTCAAAACTTTATGGTAACTTAAAAGAATTACTAGTCTATTATTTCAATAACAAAAATTTTCTAGGTGAAACAAAAATTCTAGAAGGCCATCTAGAGTTACTTGGAAATAAGTAGATTTCATTGTTTTTTTTAATTTATTTGTAAAGATAGTTGTATATATGTGTTGGAAAGTTTTCAGTTCTGTTCATATATAATTGAATTTACTTCTAGATAAATGCTAAGCAATCTAGTTCACACGCTTTTTTTAAACTAGATGGACATTATCTATTACTAGGCTCAAAACTACCAGTATGTCTATTTGTATTTATTGTTTAGTTACATGTTAGGTACAAAGACCTGTACCCTCTTTAAAAAGTTTTTTTTTTTTTAATGTTATCTTTCCAAAATTGCACTAACCTATATGAATGACACTGTTGCTATCTTCATCATTCCTGTTTGTTATGATACCTTGGAAGTTTCTAACACTGATGAACTATGTGACTTCTTTCCATCTTGCTTTCCCCCACCCCCACCCTTTCTTTTTCATGTATTTTTGAGCCATTTCTCAATATGGGTTCAGGGTTGCGCCTAGGTTACACCTTGTTGAATTTGCACAGCATAACCTAAATTAGGTTGTCACACATAATACAAAAGGTTGTGAGATTTATTGCCAGTTGTAATTGTGGCCAGAATTTTTGTGATTTTTAAAGTAAACCTTTTTTTTTAGTGCTAAAACATTTTGTATTTCCAGTCAAATATTTGATGTGTATTCCAATTTGGTTCTTTTTCAAAAGACTATCTAAAGTCTGTTAGCTTTTGGTCTGTATCTATAGATTGGAAGAAATGGTTTCAGTTTCTTGTTTTAAAATTGTTGATGGGGCTATTTCTGTCCCTGGCAACGGATTATACTTAACCTTTAATCTGTTGAATTGAAGTTTAACTGTTATTGTCTTGTACTCATTTATGAATGATAAATTATTCCTCATCTAATTAACATCACGACCTTAGCACTGTGAAACTAATATGGCAAAGGAGATGATTTGTTGTGTTGTCAATTAAGGGTGCTGGGGATTTACAAATACAAAAATTTGCTATGCACACAAACTTCTACATATCACTCTTTAAGAGCTTTAAAACTAATGGATGTGGAACACATTAAAAAAAATATTTTTTGAGGTTACCTTCTGTCCATGAAGTATGGTAAATTGTATTGTACCTGCTTTTTTAAAAAAAATCATCAATATGCTGAGTTTCATTTGGGAAGGGCGCAAGATATCATAATGTAGTTTCATTTTTTCACACAGAAATCTAAATATCTACAGAAGGCTAAACTTTCAGGAAAATCAATGACTCTTTATTTCATTTCCTCAACGTATAGTCCTGAGAGAAATTTCACAGATGTTGCTTTCATAAAGTTGACTGAATTTTTTTTTTTATTTTTTTTTTTTAAAACTATATCAATAGATTGAATATTAAGCAATATATTTAGTGGTAAGGAAGTAAACACTGGCTCTTTACTCATATAATAATGGGGCGTCTCTTGATAACTTTCGCTTTCGAGTCAAGAACATTGATGTTTGATGTCGTCTTTCTTCACCTGTTGAAGAGCTCATTATCTAGCCTACATTGCTATTAAGCTTTTTGTTAGGCTATGTTAAGCCTCTGACAGGCTTGGATTACTGTCACCTCTTTTTTTCTGATGAAAATATGAAATGAAAAGATGTTTACTCCCAGTGTTCGTTACTAGAGAGATGGGTTTCAAAACAATTTTTTTACTTACATTTTTTGTTTCTCCCGGCTAGTGTTGTCAACAATGCTTTGTGATCTGTTGGGTTTTTTTTATCCTCAAAATGATGGTGATTTCAATGTGATTTCAATGTTTGCCTTTACTTAGTTCAGGAAAAAACTTGTATTGATGCAAGTTGTATGCTCATACAATTAGTTCCGTCAACTACAGTCACTGGTGCAAGTAGGTCTTGGATGAAAGAATTAGGCTTACAACTTACACTAATCCAATGCTAGAGTCCAGTGAGGTTGAAATCTTGGTTGAGCCCACAGCCCCAGAAGTTGTGCAAATAACTAGTTCTTTCTATCTTTAATTATCAGTTAAATATCCCTCAACTTTTTTTCTTATACACCACCCCTTTATATCTTTAGTCTAATCATTAAATATTTGGGACCAGGATTGTCATTTATGATTGATGTGTACTTGCATAACCAACAAAATTTTTGTTGAATTTCTACACAGAAAGGTAGAGTAAAAACTAACACACAGAAATACACTGATTTATTCTATTTCCCCTAACATCCACGAATGTTTTTTTTAAGTTCTTAAGTTATAGTTTTTTTCCATATTTATATTTCAAGTTATTGAAATCCAATTTTTTGGAGAAGAATAAATTAATTTTGTATTGTATAAAAAAAAAAGAACATACTGTCATTGTATCTTAAAATAACAGTAATGTTTGCTGCTTTTTTTGTATGATTAAAGCTTAAGTGTTAAGCTGTAAAGTTTTTTCATAGGTTTTTTTGCTATTTATCTTTATCATTTGTGAAGATTGTAAACTGAGTTAACTGCATTTAAAATTCTTATACCTAATGTACACTTGAACACTACATGGTGCTATATTTTCTGTTGTTCATATGTATGTGAGAGTGTATTTAGTCCACTATCCAATGAAAATTGGTTTCCAGAAATTGAAATGATGTTGGTTATATTGTTGTACTAAATGAATTTTATTATATAGAGGTTTTAAAACTATATATATATATCAGACCTGCATATTGTTGCAACATTATGCAATAGTCGAGTTTGTAGTAAATCCTAAAATATCTAAATTATCTCGTAACACAGGACGTGTTTGTTTAGTCAAAATGAAATCTATTGTCCAAACCAAAAAGGAAAGTAGATGATGGCCAGATTTTGGAAATTGTTTTCAATGCATAATTCTTGGGAAAGTCTTGTCAGTTGAATATTGTAACCATAGAATGAGTATAAAGTCAATGACTAGCTATACTTAATGCTAGCTGGTGAAGTACTTCAGATTATTGACTTGCCAGTAAGGAAATACTACCAGTTATCATAATCTACTGGAGATTCAGGCAACAAAATAATCATATTTTTCACAAGACAACATAGTTGTAACATATACAATATTCTTTAGCTAAATATGATCGCTATTAAAAAAAAAAAACAGCTATCTAAAAACAGAAAAGTAATCCACTTGACTTATGCTGGGTTTGTGTTTTATCTCCCTTTTCTAGCTACTGTTTAGTGAATCAGTTTTAAGAAATGTTTCCAAAAGGTTGTGTGTGTTGAGCTCAGATGTACAATGTGCTTCTGACTCTGAGGACTGATGTTTGCACTGAAAGTAGTGCATCCGTATGACTATGGTACTTTATTGGGCTTTTGGCGTTGATTAGTTAGCATTAATATTATAAAAAGAACAATGAAATCAGAAAAGAAAAAAACTCTTCACATCAAATCTATTTCTAGTTTATTGTACAGTTTCTGACAAAAGTACATTTCTGCTTTGTGTAAACTGATTTTGAAAAAACAACTAAATGCGCAATCTTAATAATGCTTGTTTTCGCTTCCTTTTGTTGATCATGTCATCAGTAGATTTTTTATCTTCAATGATATTTTTGTTCAATTTTCAATAAATTGTTATTAGAATAATTTTTGGCACATTAGAAAGTTATTTGAATAGTTAAAAAAAAATTGACCAAATAGGAAAAAAAATCATTGTAAAGTATCTGCTCTTAAAAGAAAAAATAAGAAACTAGTTGTACATGATGTGCGTCTAAGGTCAATCAGATTGTTCAATTTCACTTATAATTTAAATGCAAGTTGTGTTTGTATGCCTGCTTGTGCTATTCACTCAGGACTTCCTTCTCCTCACCTTGATCAAGTCCATTGTAATGCTGTTTTATACATCCAATTATGTTGCTGCATTTGTGCTAAAGTAAGGGAAGACAATCTTAGAGCACTTCACCCTTCACTTTGTTACCCCCCCCCCCCTTTTAAATTGTCCACCACTCCTCAGACGTCCAAGATTCTATTGAGAAGTTAAGTCCTTTTTATGAAAGTATAATTCTTCTACACACATTATGAATTATGTTTCATTTTAGGAGCATGTGGCCACCTTACTGTACTTGTTTGTAAAGTTTAGTGGCAATCACATGACTTTCACAACTGCAGTACAGAATGGCTTGTCCTTTTAGTCTGTCCTCTCCTGTTTACCATTCATTACTGAGATCTTAACTCTTTCTCTCTTAATTGACGATACCAGCGTTGATTTGACCTCATTAAATTAAATTAATGTGTAATTTTATTTCACTTTATTTTGTCTTATATAAAAAAAGAGCATGCATTCCCCTTTAATTCTATACCAAATAAAACATTTTGTGGTAAGAATATTTTCTGGTAAGAAAGGACGAAGCTATTGAAGCTTAATTATAACAGGGTAGTGAAATAGTCATGAGCAAAAGGAAGAATTCCGTCGAAACGTGGAAAAATAATTATGGAAAGAGTTAAAAATTTTTTGTTCTTTTGCGCATAGTGAAAAAGGTTTGTCTTTTTTGCAGGATTGCTTCCATCCCATCCTCTATAGTAATAGTAATGATTCATTACTTTTCTGTAGAACAACCTTTTTGAGAACCATGGAAATTCTCTTCAGCTCTTTGTTTAAACTGCTCATATAAAATAAGTTCAGGGGGAACTGGCTGGAAGGTGTTGTTGCTCACAAAAGATAGCTGTATAGAAACATTATGTTGCATGCTGTCATCACGTTAGATAGTGCATATTATGAACATCATGCAATTAGTGTTGTATATCCCTCCCATTGTACATATTTCCTGGTTCATTCATGAATTAGTCTGCTCAGACACATAAATATTTATATATATATATATATAAAAATGTATTTATACAGTGTATCAATATTAATTACTAATACTTTATTGTTATTGTATTTGACTCCTTTGCTTCTGCTGCCTGTATTCTTAACCTTTGGTAAGATAATACTTCAGTCCTGTGATTTCAAGTATCAGTTTTTCTTGTCAAATTTTTTTCTTCCTTTAAGACCTATCAAACAACATAGTTTACAAGAGTGTCAGTTAGGTTTTTTTTACTTTCACCAACATGAGATACTCTCTCGATTAGGTAGGTGAATTCAGAGACATTCTACATTTTTGAAATAAATCTCCACCCTTCACTAAGATTTCTGCCTAAACCCATGCTTAATTATGTTATTAATTATATTCATCTCATTATTTCTTGTCTACCATGCCCTTTGTTCAGAAATAAAATAGATAATTTCTTTTTCCTCAGAGATCTAATTGAAATAAGTTAATTCCAAGTGATCATAATATATAAGAATTATTTCTTGTTATTTATACTGGTACTTTATATTTTGCAGAAGTACTGGTACCTAAAACTTTGTAGCATTTTTTTTTGTTGGGGAAAGGCGTGTATTAAGGAGTCTTTTTTTATAGCAAATATATTCTGTGGAATTAATTTTGTGTTTATAATCATTTTAGTTGGCTCATTAAGAAAAAGAGAGCAAATTTTATAAGTATTTTTTTTTTGTAATGTGCCTTATTTGTGTGTGATATGTTGGACTATTTATTTCAGTTCAATGGCAGTCATATTTTGTTTTAATATTTATTTTTTGTTCTGCAATTTTGAAAATTTGGCAATTAAGTTTGTGCAATATGAGAATCAAAGCAACAAGGAACTCTTTAGGTATTGCTTTTTTTTCCTTACAATTAAAAAATAATTGTGAAAGGTTATTGAAAATTAACAGGCTTTGATAATTAGCTTTATTGGTTAGAAGAATGACTAGGATAATTGTTTATTAATATAATAATTTCTCTTGATTTTCTAACAATTTATATTATATTTTAGACACTGTAGTGCTATTTATATGAATGTATGTTTTCTAGCTTTATGTGTATCATGTTATAAATTACCATTCTCATTTGTAGCTTTTTATATTGGTATGTAAACTTGAAAGGAATGCAGTGATGTTTTTTATGTTCATCAATAGCTCAACCGCATTCTGATATACTATTATATTGTTGTGTATATGTGTATCTAAACTAACGACAGAATCTATCTAGATGCTAATAGCACATTTTCTTTCAAAATCGCCTGCTTGCTTTTTTCATTTGTGTTCTTTTACAAATATTAATATTGTTAGTTCATGGGGAAAAAATGTATGCCACAAGTTTCATGCCAACACGTGTAAATTTTTTGTTCTGAGTTAATTATTTATGTTGTTTCTCTTGTTTTACCCACCTTCATGTTTAAAATTAGAATGAGAAATTTGAGTTTAAATGTCTGCTTGCTTTTTAGAATTTTTTTTTTAAGTGCCAGTTGCTTTGAGTTAAACAGAGTAAACAAAGTAATTCTGCCTTTCTGAACTTAACTATAAATGTTAATCCTTTTTTTTTTCATTTACTTCTAAATTTATGGATCCTGAGATGCTTCTTTATTTCCATTAATATCATTTATTATTGTCAGCGATTCTTATTCTGTATGCTAGGGCAAATTTGTTCTTTCTTAGATCATGGAACAGGCTGTCTGAATCATCCAAGAAAAAAATTGTCTTAGCAAAGTTTAAGTCTAATTAACATGCATGACTAGATAAACACCTGGATATGTGTTGGTTGTAATTATATTTTTTTTGAAGGAACTTTAGTTAGTCAGATCAGAAAGAAAAGTTGCTTTTGAAACTTTATTCATTGAAGAATCTCCATTTCGTCAGTTTATTTAACGAGTTATTTCATTTAGTTTTCTTGTTTCTGAAAAACTTTATTGCATTATTACAACTCTTTGTTATGTTGACATTTGATCAAATCAGCCAAAACTTTGCTTGTTTTATTTGTTCTCTTCTTTATTGGAAAAATCAAACCAAAAATGTATCCATATTGTTTTCTTTTTCTCATATAGTTTTATAATCTGCATGATTTAAAGTTGTTTGTGTATCCCTTATTCCAGTTGAATGATGTAAACCTAAGTTTCAATTCTCTTTTGAGATTCCCTTTTTTTTTAGAATATGAGTTTTAAGCATCATTTGTCCTTTTGTTTATTTTATGATTTTGTATCACTCTAGTTCACTTTGAGGATCAAGTTTTATTTCCTTTTTTTTTTTTTTTTTGGGTTTTTAAATTGTAAAATGTATCTCAATATAAAGTGTAACACTTGAATGTGAAACAAATACCAGTGTTACAACAAAACTTATGTAAACCACTGTACCATCCTCCCTGATTGGTTTTCAAAGTTCAGCAAATAGCCAGGCATAAAACTTAAGAATTTTTTTTTACTTTTTTTTTTTTAATTCACCTATTTATGTGTAGAAAGATTGTATCACTGCATTTATTGAAAATTGATTTTTTCTGTGTGTTGACTGCAATGTGTTCAGGCCAGTTCTGGACTCTTTATGTATATTTAACGTCATTCTTTTTTTATATATTTTAAGTAAGCCAGTTGTTTAGAGAAAGAAGGAAATTTTATTTAACGCAAGTATGTAACTACGTTTAGGCCTGCAATCAATATTTCTGTAACTCATTACCACCTTTGTAAAATGCTTTACTCTATGAATAGTTATTTGGCTCTACTTTAGCTTCTGCAGATTCAGATTGATATCTTACAATTATTTTGCAGATAAAATTTTGTAGTTCAAATGTTTTAGTCATGGTAATTTTTTTTGGCTTGCTTTTGATTCCCCCCCCCCCTCCTTTTTATTTTTTTTTTGGTCATCAGTGACCACTATCTAAATTGACTTTTCTCAAAGTGACTTGACCCTATAAATGTCTCTAACTTAATAAAGTAATACAGGCCAGCAGCTTACTTTTATTTTATTGATACAAACTGCTATTTAAAAAAACACATTTGTCTCCCTTCTCAGTGAAAAAGAAAAGCAAAACATGCCAACTTTGTTGGACAAATGTGATGTCGCATTAATGATCACATCTTCTATTTTCTCTTATTCCTGTAAATTCAAATCACTTCGCTTTTGTATATACACACCAATCTTTATCTTATAAGTAGAATCTCAGTCAGAATATGGAACAAGTATTTTATTGTAGCTATTACATTTTTGTCACAACACAATGTATTTGAATTATAAACTGCACTACAATTAGAATCTTTAAATATTGTAGTCTTCTGGGGAGTTTATTCAATAGTTTAAATTTTGTCTCTACTAGATCTAGTTATCTCACCTTTACTGTAGATGTCTTTTCCTCAACAATGTAACAGTTCCCTCCCTTGTATTTTTGTCTTTCATGCTCATATTGGAAATCAATAAAACTACAAAAAGCCATAGTTTGAACTCGTTCAAATCAAATGTGTTTGTTATTTGTTACTTTGTTTATCATTAGCTCATTTATTTCCCCTATTTTGGAAGTACAGGGTGTCTTTAATATTAATGCTTCATTTTATTGTGTACAATTGATAATCTTCTTGTTGTTTTTACTATTCCTCTATTCAGCTTGAAAATTCATGGGGACTTTGAAAAAAAAAAAGACATTATTCTCAAAAACAGGTCTAACAATTTTTCTAGAAATTTGACAGTTGATCTGGGAAAACTCATGTTTGACGGTTATTATTTTTTCAAAATATAATCTTCAAAAAATTCAATTTGGTCTAGACAATCTTCATCTTGAACAGACATAACGGGTATTCCTGCTGTCTTTATTAAACTCAGTGGTCCCAGGTTCATATCCTGTCTGCTGCCAACCCACATCATTGTGCAGGATTTTCGGGCTACGACTCTTCAACTCTGAAGGAACATCCGAAAAATGTAAAACAAACATGAAAAATGCCCAACCTATGTTTACAAATACAAAAACACAAACTAATAAAATGATCTGAAAGACACTTAAAGATAAAGAACAAATTTCATATGCTTGGACAAATTCGTACAAGTGTTTTTATTTCCCTGTGCCATTAGAGCATTAGTCTGTACGTGTAACTGGTTTACTATGAAAAAAACAAGTACATTTTATTTCATTACTCTTGATAACTGGTATTTTTCTGGGTGGAAAGACATGCTCTACTTTGATTTGTATTTCTGTAATTCATATAATTCTCTGTAAAATTTCAGAATCTTGTGTTGTTTTTATTATTCTGTATGTTTTGCAATCGTCTGCAAATAATCTGACTTGTATCTGAACTAATGCAATGACGTGGTTGGTCATTTATGTGAATTAGAAACAGTAGTTGGCCTAAGACTGTTCCTTGAGGTAAATCTACATCTGAGTTAACTTTTATTGGTTTTTTTTTTTTAGAGCCATTTATTATTAAGTTTGTGCTCTCCATATCAGGAAATCCTGATCCCATAGAGCAGTGATGCCCAAAATACGGCCCGTGACGTGGTTTCATCCGGCCTGCCGAAACGTCAGCACAAAGTGTAGAAAATGCATCACCCCTCATTTTTTTTAAAGGTTGTAAAAGGTATCTTTTTTAACTTAGGGCCCTGACTTTTTCTCTGATGGCTTGGTACCATGTCATTTAATATTGGTGCGTTTACGAAACGGGAAAAGGGAGAGCCTAAGAAACTAAAAGTGGACTCTGAATGCTTCATCTACCAGGAAAAGTGAACGGACCTTGACTTGTTTGTGGAACATAATAAGACAAGGCATTTGTTTTATAAAGAAAATTTGGCTGTTTAAAAAAACAACAACATAAAAACGGCATTGTAAACCAAATATGGCGGCATTCTTGGTTTGAGCAGCGAATAATAATATAGTTAAACTACGATTAGACTTAGAGATTGGAGGATTGATGGGAATATTTACCTAAAAGAGAAAAGAAAATGAGTCGTTGGTAAAACTAGCTAAAATGTTGCTCACATTTTAATTAGAGAAATGAAGCAGCTTTCCGACGAGTTTTTAAAAAACTTCCACTATCCCATAAATTAATGTAAGTACTAGATCATCAAGTTTCTCATAAAATTGTTTCAGCTCAATTTCATTTCGTTTTTGAACATTTTCGGTCATATGGCCCGCGACACGAGTGTTGAGACTTAAAATGGCCCACAGGTCGAATTAGGTTGAGCATCACTGCCGTAGTTATAACCATAGACCTATATATATATAGGTCTGTGAATGACCATGTTTTGGTTTTAGGTTATTTCAAAGTGCAACTTCCGCTTTAAATAGATCTAGATTCATAAAAGAAAAAAAAAAAGAAATAGCATTTAATGTGAAATATAAAATTTATACTAGACTACATCTTGACTAAATAGTTTAGACTACATAGATCTAATAGATTCTAATTGATCTGTCTGTTTGAAAAAAATAAAGATCTCTTTGACATCTAGAATCTAGTTTAGATCAACAAAAGACAACTTCAAGAGAACTTGGTAAGAAAAAGATACGACAGTTGATTTTAAATCATGGCGTCCTTAGATACAGAAACAAGATTCATGAGTTGAAGAGTAATGTATGGATCGCAAACAATGTCTCACTTATTAACTTACCAACTTCTACGCTGAAAATAGTATGAAAGAATATACGAATATACTATATTTAATAATATTTCATAAGCTAAGACTGCCTTACGTCTAGTCTAGATCTACATTCGATGTTTCTTTGCAAGAAAAGACTAAGACTGTAGTAGACACTGTAGTATTAGTCTAGGAGTAGAGTCTCAGTCTATAGAGTCTAGATCCAATTGAATGTCTAGATCTAAATTTAGATCTTCTATATAAATATATGATATATATATAATAGTTACTATAGTATATTGAATCTAGATCTAGAATCTATAAAAAGTATAATAGATGTTAGATCTAGAATCTAGATCTATATATAACGTATTTTTATTGAATAATAATTCAATAATAAAATATAAGTTCATACCAAATATAAGTTCATTTGTGTTTGGGGTCTACCACAATTACATGTGTTGAATGAGCAGAAATATATAGACATTATTAGACATTTTCATTACGTCATTAAAATATAGATCTTTATAGATATAGATCTGAATTGTAATTGATAAAGCATACATTTCAAGAGTTTAGATCTATAAATAAAAAAAGACAGAATCTGAAAATTTATTGAAGTCATTTTCTTTTTACACGAGCTTAAGCCTAGACGTTTAATTTTTTTCACTCTTCCCATGCTGCATATCCTCCTTCTTTATTTGAATTTGCTGATCAAGACTAAGTCAGCACACTTGGTCCAGTCTCTTCTTTGACATATGAATGTAACTTAAGTGTAAGGGGGAAGAGGCTCAACAAACTCAACTCATCCAAACTTTTTTTCCCTAGGTTACTAGGTACAGCTTTCAAATGTCTGACTAAAGTAGACATAATGTCCCCCATTTCGGGTCTGTTTTCTCAACCTGGCAGGTTTGGCCTAAAGTGTGAAAATGTCCAGCTTTATCACTTTACTGTTTACTGCAATTTCATATTTTTCATCTATTAAATTTATTCCTCTTTACTGTTTTCTGCAATTTCATATTTTTCATCTATTAAATTTATTCCTTCATAACTTCTGGTTTAAACACACAAAATAGCAGAAAATTAACAAGTTCTTGACCACCTCTTTCATGAGCAAATGTTTGTATATATATTATATTATTTAAAAGAGACCTGCCCTTCAGATTTTTAGTCAGATTTGCGATTTTTTCCTTAACTTAGCATTCTTGGGCATATAAGGTTATAGTTAAAATAGCATTTTGAATTATTAACATACAGTGGATACAAGAGAGATATTCACTCTCAATTCAATTACTTACTGAGAGGCATTTTTCTATATCTATAGTCTGAAGAACATTTGCATGAAGTATCACACAGAGCTTATGTGTTTATGCAAATAATAATTAAACAACATTGAAATATCTCTCTTTAAGAACTGCAAAGGTTAAAGTTTCACAACCTTAAAATTACTGAGATTTTCTTCATATATATATTGTAAGCTTAGTTTTAAAAGAGTAATTTTTCTTGTTTGTGTTTACTCTGTCCTCATTATGTCCTCCCATGGACGTGCAGGTGTCTTGTATCTCTATCCCTGGGAGACCCTCCTCCCTTATGTCAATGACCTAAACATGACTTAACACTCTTTTAAGTTTATCTACACACCTGAATGTGTGATTAATGTTTTTATTAAAACTGCTTATATGTAATGAATATTTGCATATTTGGATGTCTGCCTGGTATTGTGGTGGTCGCTGTGGACTGTCGCTGAGATGGTCTTGATAGTCCTGTTTTCATACCTTGCCTGCTCCCATCTCTCCTCATACTATGGGAGGTTTGGACCAAGATGAAATTATTTTCAATTCTAAAGGAACATCCGAAACAAGTAAAACATTGTACAAACAAAATAGATTTAAACTAGTCAACCCACGGTGTAGCATACGCCATTATTTTACAGGGCCGGCCTTATGCCAATGCAACCTATGTGATGGCAGTGGGCCCTGTACTTTCAATGACCCGCGCTAATTCTAGGTGTAAATTATTAAATTAAACCATTTTATAACTTATAACAGAATTTCCGCAGCATCCTGATTTACCAGGAGTTTCTTGAAATCTCCTGAAATTGCAAAATCTAAAAAAAAAGTCATGGAAATCTCTGGATATTATTAAAATCTTTTGAAAACTAAAAAAAAAATAGAGAGACAAAAAATTGTCATTTTGGGGTGTCATTCAAAATGGAAAATGCCAATCCTATGCACGATGAAAAATAACAGTTGTATGCAATACCCGTAATTGTGGAATCAGGTACAAGAAGCTTCTGGCGCCTCAAACTGGTGAAGAAGTACTTAAGGTCAACAATTCTCGAAGATAGATTGAAACATTTGGTAATTCTTGCTATTGAGCGTGATCTATGTAGGAAACAGAATTTTTACGATATACTGTATGGCTTCGCTACACATAAAGCTCATAAAGTAATTCTGTAGATAGTAAAGAGTGAATAAAATGCAAAGGCAAATTATTTTCTAATACAAATTCTTAATTTTTACTTATTATCTGTATCCCTACCCAAACTTGGCCCCGCCAAATCCGTTTCGCATAGAGCCCCACAACGGTTGAGTCTGGCCCTGCTATTTAGTGATGGGTGAATACAGAGTAGATTACTTGTTCTCCTCCCCTCCTTCCCTCTTTTTTTCGCCCCTAAAACTACGTGGGGTAGAAATAAAAAAGAGTGACCTTTCCATGACTTCTTGTTCTCCCCCCCTCTTTTTTTCTTTCATAGGGTAACTCTAGTCCGTCCAACTGGCAGAAATAAAAGAGTGATCTTTCCTTAAATTTACTTCTTGTCCAAACTCTTGAGCCATGAAGAGAATTATATATATATAGATATTCCATGCAACATACAATACTGATGTCTATATAATTTTATAATTTGTAAAAATCTATAGCTAGATCTAGATTTACATCTGTAGGTGTTTGAAATAAGCTTTTTAAATTTCTAGACCAAGTCTAAAGCATTAGGTCTATTAATTTATTAGATGGAAAAAGCAGATAAAAATTAATCTAGATTGTCTTAAGGGCTTTTATTATACTGGCTTCATTGTGGAATTTTGAAATATGTAAAAATGTGCCTGAATTTTATTTGTATCTGTATTTTGGTTGATAGTAAAGCTGATTTCCCCATCTATTTTTAAGCTAACTATGGTAATTTTCTTTACTTGTAACCTCATCAGGCTGGATATTTATTTATTCGTCACTTAAACCAACCTTTTAGTCCACTAAATTTTGTCCTTTTTTATCAATTTACTGTTCATTAACACTGGTTGAGAACTGCTTATGTAAACATATCCAAAACTATGTCAAGTTCGACATCTGTTTTGTGATTAAAAAGCACTTTGACTTAGCAGAATATTAGTTGTTAGCACTGAATGAATTATTATTATATGATATTTTTTATGCAATTTTTTATCCTTAGGAAAAAACACTTTAGCGATGAGCTCTCCATATCATAGTCTGAAAAAAAACAAGGTCCCACTGTTTCCGGGTCACATGTCAGGTAATAGACCAATTCCATTTCGACCACCTGACTACTCTGATGATGAGAACAGGCTTCTGGAAGAAATCACAACTAGCATGGCTCAGGATAGGCATAAGAAGCATAAACACCTGCCTCACTTAAATAACTCTACTAGTCCACCACATATGAAAATTCCAGACACAGCTAGGAGTGACCTGTCCACAGATAGGAGACTCTTGGACTCTGCAGTGCCACCCACTAACTCTGAGCTGATGAGAATCATGATGAATAAGATAACACTCCTTGAGCAAAAGGTTGACTATGTTCATAGCATTTTTAATATGATAATTAAATGTTTTGTGATGAATGCATAATTATTTTATAGAAAAAATATAAAAAAATAAAATGAGCTTTCAAATGATTCCTGCTGAGAATAGTATACCTAAATGTATAAATGATTAGATTATTTAGAGAATGACTTATAACAACCCATATCCAGACATGCAGGAAGAAAATATCTGACAACCATTACTTATATAAGTTCTATAAGCTAAATGAATATTTATATGAGTGAATATATATTGTATACAAATAATATCTGATGCAGTAGTTGCTAAATGAACTCTTTATGTTGTGTCTTTTCTATTTATGTGTATGTTTCTGTTGTGTTGTCTTTATATGAGAAAAAATGGTCCTTGTAATCACAACAAATTTCCATAAAGATCAATAAAGCAGTCTTAGTCTTAGAGGTATGAATAAGTAGATTATATGGTTCTTGGGTACAGATCTTCAAATACCTATCTCTTAAGTTGGTAGTTAAACATAATCTAAGTATGTAATATATTGTTCACACATCTAAATACTAATCATTTTTAGACCAAAACACAAGAGACAGAAATAAAAAATAAAGATCGGCAAATTAAAATCCTGGAAGATAAATTACAGATTATGGAAAAAGCTTGCAAGGACAACACAGGAACAAACAAAGCAAAAGATTTAGAGACTCATTGTTTGTTACTACAGCAGCAGGTACATTTGGTCTTTGAATTTTTAAAAATTAGGGCTCAGTGTTTACCCATGGCTAGAAAATCTAAAAAAATTAGTGCAATAAATTAGGGCATTTACATCATCTTGCTTTCTTTTCTTTTTCATTCTTACTGTAAACTAAATGTATGTACACAGCGGATTACATTTATTAACTTAGGTATGAAATTCCACTGTTGTTATGAAGTAAAGTTTATAAGTCCTTTAAATTATTTTTGTTCAGAATAAATCTGTAATTTTTAATCTCCATGCTGTTCATTTTTAGATATGGTTCACTTGCATTCTTCACTGAATTCAATGTTAAATGCTGATTGTTGGACATACATTTTTACATTACATTACATTACAGGTCTATTTTCTGTCTTCTAATAGTCACACTTTGTTGTCAACTGTACTTAATGATAAGTGTCTCTCTTAAGCTATTGGGATTGATTTTTTTCCCCCGTTTATTTGTTGATACCAGGTGCATGAAATGGAGACTTTTTTGAGAGAGTATGGAATGGTATGGGTCGGAGAGACACCAAACAGTAACTCCAATGTTTATCTTCCTGAGAGTGTAGAAGATGAAATTGAGGAGGATGATGAGAACAATGTGACCAACACTTCTGTGCGGAGCTATTCCCCTGACAATTCTATTGCTTCTTCAAACCCTTTTGGTGTTTGGAGGCAGGATAAATCTCTTCCTGTAAACCAGGCACCCCTGAACATTGACTTCAATTTGCTGATTGAGAACATAAAAGACTTAAATGTTCTTGCAGGCGAAGGAGTTGCACAGATTAAGAAGACTTCAGATGGTGCTAGATTTGTAGTTCCGGATCCGGTACAACTTACAATATATGCTAATGGCATTCTGATGTTTGATGGTCCATTTCGTCCTTACACAGAGCCAAGGACTCGCCAGTGTGTGCAGGACTTACTTGATGGTTACTTTCCATCAGAACTTCAAACGCGGTAAATTTATTATTTTCAAAATTGTTGCCTTCAAAAAGTTACTTTTTGCTAATAAGAAAACAGTAGTCCTTTACTTTTTGTTGTATTTCATTGGTGGGTTAATTTCTAGATATATTTAACCCAGTTCATAGTTAAATCAGATCTCTTCTAATTTTCAGTTATCCAGATGGAGTTCCATTTGTGGTCACAGATTTAAGAGGAACCCACTTCCAACCCAAATCCAGCCCAGTAATTTTCTCTGGTGAAGGTCAGACCCTGGGTGGAGAACACAAGCCATCACATCTGATCCGCACACACCTACGAGATTCTTCCAACAAATTGCATGTTCCAAACCCTCAAAACATGATCACTTCAAGTGAAGGTATTTTTAAAACTTTCTTTTGGATTATATATTATTATTGGCTATGCTGTTTTGGGGCCGCCATTTTGGCAACGTGGTCATAATGTTTTAGATACATTATATATGTTTATTTTTATTTATTTTTTTAAATAATGAAATTTATCTAATTTTTTGTGTGTTTGTTTAAAAACATATTTGTTTGGGGAAGAACAATAGTTTTTTGTCCATTAGGTTTTGGACTTAAGTAGCTAGGCTATGTAGTGTGATTATTGTTATGCCATCTAAAATCCTACTGTTGTATGAGTTCTAATATTGTCCAAAAACCCATATAGTTTTAATCCACTTTTTACTCATGAATTTTTTTATTTTCTCAGTCATAGATCTAGAGACACACCTTATACAGAATAACCCATCTCCATAAACCCTATTATATATTCCCCAACACCAAGAAAAAAACACACTCACATTTTTTATAGGCTCTTATATTCATGTTACAATTTTTTGGATAATTAATTTTTTATTTATAATGGAGGCCTACTTGTAGAAGTAGATCTTTCTCCACACGCACACACATGCTTTCATACAGATGTTTCATGTTCTTTTGTAAAAACACATTTGATAATCACATTTGATCTAGAGGAGAATTGGATTTAAATCCAGATCTGTGTCGAAATAAACATAAATATAAAACTGAAATATGATAGAAAATTACGCACCATAAAGTTTTAATAAGTGCTTAAATTGGAAGGAAGTATAATTTTGTTCTGTTAATTTAGTTATCAGCTTGAAAAAACATTGGGTCGAAATTGCAAATAAAATTATTTTTTTTTGTAAATTTAACTGCTGCTGTTTTGATTGTGAAAATGGCATAGCGGTAACAGTTTAAATATTAGTATTTTTTTTACCTCTGCAAGTGGGAGAGATAGTGATGAGTCAGCTAGGGCCAAACATTTTATATAGAAACATTAATATGGACAAGTATTTTATCTAACATACAAATATTTTTTAAAAGACATATAGCTTTATCTGACCACAAGGGGATATAGTTATATATATTTATTACTTAGATATACATTGGGCTAATATGGTTATGGTGGTATATGTAGGCATCTTATTTAATGCTTGAATGGCACTTTAGAAAAAAGTGTTCTATGTTTTTATCTTAGCTTAAGGGATAAGATATTTGTGTTAATTTGTCTTCACTAAATTGCTTTCTGGGTTGTCTAAATAAGCAATTTCTTAGAATTGAGACATTTCTTGAAGGCAGGCACATGAAAGAAAACTTAAATAGACCGGTGACAGACAAAACTTTGTCTGCATAAGATGTTGAAAAATATGCAGGTCACAATTGGCTTTGCATAATCATGTGAAACACTGCACTCATCCTTAATCTTCTAAATCGAAGGCATTGCCATTATTATTATATAAAATGAAAAAAAAATGTTACAAATATTAGAAATTATATTTAAACTTTTAAATATTAAACATGTCATGTACATGTTTTTAATATTTTTGATGATTGAAATTATGTACAGTGGCTAAGTTAGCTTTCTGTTTCTATTTCAGTTAAGCCAACAGTGTTAGTCACATCTAAGTTGCCAGGAAAGCCTATGACACAAAACCAATTTCTAAATAAGTTACCAAAAACTGTGATCAAAGATGGGAGAGTGATAGACATCAGAGACTCAGTGGCCAAGACTCTGGCAGGCCAAGACACTACCACCAGACCTCTTGTTACACTGGACAGCAAAGAATCTACTGACACTTCTCCCACAGTGGTAACATTGCCAGAAAGGCCTCAGTCTCAGCCTGGAAAGATGACAACACTGAGGATTCTGACAGAAAATGGCGAGCAGGCTCTCATTGTGAAAATGAAGTTTGATGAGACCATAGGTGATCTGCGGCGCTTATTGGACACACACCGTCCACCCAAAGTACCTTACGACATTGTCTCCACTTTTCCCAACAAAGTACATAAAAACAACACTTTAACACTAGAGGCCAGCGGGTTGACCCCCAACGCTGTCCTCCACCTAAAAGCCCAGAAGCAGTAAAAAAAAAAGAGGAAAGAAATGAGAGTGTGCTGGCTGTTGCACAATTCATTCATTCTTATTGCACTTGTTTTATGTTTCATAAGATGTAAGTTGTAAATCTTGTAGACTTTTGGCTCTAAACTTGTTGACAGAGCTGTAGCCTCCACAGGTATTGATGACTTTTTTTAACAGTCTTAGAAGCTGGAGAGGAACCCAACGCATAAGGAACAAAATCTTTTTTTTTTCCGTTGAGTTGGGTATTTCATTTGGTCATTTCTTGAATACAACCTTGGTAAAGATTTGTGTTGTAGAATGGTTTGTTAAGATACATTCAATTACTTAGCATAATATTAGTTTGATGAACCACCTTCTTATTTTACTATTCATCAGTTGGTGAGCAACAAATGTTTAATAGCACAAAATGAAACTATTTGTTTTAAAGCACTGATTAAAACTCTTAGAAATAGATGATGTGTTAGTGTGTACAAAGAATCGAGTATACATGTAGGACTTTACTGTGGCAGAGGGAAGGTATACTCGAATTCATGGGTCAGTATTATGTGTGCTGTGGCAGTGTTACAATACATAGAATGAAAAAAAAAATTTTTTATATAAATATATATATATTGCCTATCTATCAACTATTTCAACATAGTGATACGGGTACTAGAATTGAAAAGTATGTTTGTGGAGCATTATAAAGCTGGCCATTCTGTTGTAGAATGCTAAAAAAAAAGGTTTCTAGCCAAAATAAACAATATATGTTTCAATGTAGTGAAGTACAAGTATATAATTAGGATAACTTTTTTTGGCAAGACATAACAGAGAGGTGGACTCAGTGTTCAAAGCTTAAAAGAATTGGTTTTGGGATTTTTTAACATGAGTATACATTGTGACAAATTGTGGAACAAATTAAAATACAAAGCTAAAAAGTAAAAGTAAAGTATCCCTTTCAGACCTTGCGATCTATGGGGTAGATGATGTCAAGGTCATCTGTTTCTATGGCTGATAGTTAAAAAGCAGGGTGTTGTGTGGCCAGCACAATGACCAACTGCTTTTACTTTTCCCAATTAAAGCCAGGTACCCATTAAAGTTGGGTGGACTGGGAGGCGCCCTAAAAATCCCAAAATTAAATCCCGGTCCTCATCAATATTCGAACCCAGAACCCCAGGTTGAGAAGCCAAGCGCTTAAACACTCTGCCGTCGCGCCCCCTATATGCAAAGCTAGTTTGCATATAATTTATCCTTTTATTTTTCAAAAACAATATTTTTGGCCTTTTCATTTGAGAATTATTTTTAACATAATTTTTTACATCAAAACTGCTGAAGTTGAAATTTATAAATATTTTTATTCAAACATTATGTGACTGTGATTAAATTAATAAATTTCTCTATTCAATTTGTTTTGGGTTTTTTTACATGTTTGGATATTCCGTCATAAATCTTATTTCTAAATCATTACTCTTTCTCTCCATAATTATTTGCCATGATCTAAACAGAATTATTCATTTTGCTCATTTGTAGCTCACTTCTCTGCTGTGATTTAACCTCAATAACTTTGTCATCACAAAAATACTTTATTTGGTATAGAATTAAATGGGAATCCATGCTCTTTTTATGTAACACAAATTAATATTTATAAAACCAAAAAATAATTTAATGTGGTCAAATCAATGATGGTATTGTCAATTAGGAGAGAAAGAGCTACAAGATTATTTCATCCTAGCCCAAAATTCCTGCAGGGAACGTCGAGACCACAGTCCAGAGCCCATACCACATGATCAGGCAGCCAATATGTCTTCATGTGATTTTATTTGATAAAAATATCTTTGAAAATATGTTCAATCCATCTCTAGATATTCATATATTTTATTAACTTAAAAAGAAATAATTAAAATGTATTGACACCATTTATCTTGCATGTAGCAGTGTCCAAGGTGGTGCAAACAAGTTATTAGTTATCATAAAACTAATAATGAAGTCTATGGACCTGAGGCATCCGAGCTAAATTTTCTAAATTAAGCAACGACCTAGTACAAATGTTCAAATTTTTTTTCTCTTAAAAAAAGTAAACATTATTTTGGGTAAATTTAGTAGTTTGTTGGACAGAACTTACATAACATAGCAATACAAATGTAAAAATGTTTTTTTACAAAAAGTCTAAAACCATTTGCATAAATGTGTTAAAATATGGTAAATAGTCATCTCCCCTACTAAAGAGCCTCCCGTGTTTGTTACTATTAATAGTGAATAGTTGTAAAAGTGGTGTATTTTTATGAAAAAACTGCTTGAATGATTTGAAAATTAGATTTTTCGCTTCTAGAAAAGAAAAAGTAGCGGTTGCATCAGAACTTTGAATGGACTAAAATATTATAATGTCGGATTTTCACTATCTTTTCTAGTTTACGAGATCTAAACGGGACGGACAGACAGACATTTCACACAAACTAATAGTGTCTTTTCCTCTTTCGGGGGCTGCTAAAAAATTAAGGGTGGGGTAAATTAGCATGGTATTGTATGCTAAAACCATTGGAAGTTGATTTTATTGATTCATGCATTCCATATAATAAACAGTTTAATGTACAAACCAAAATCTTCTTATATCCATTCTAATGAGCCTTAGTATAGGTCTCAAATAGTTTCCCATACTCCCCCCAAAGTTATAAACCATTTCCAATTTACTATTAAGCATAATTTAAGAAGTGATAATATACAACAATATTTAAGCTGCAATCTGCTAGCTGTAGAAAAAGTGATTTTTTTTTTCTACCAATAGGCCTTCAAATAAAGTCAAACCAAGTTAAGTTCAATATTTAAATTAAATGTCTGTGTTTCATTCTTCAACTGGGTATCTATGGTTTAAAAGAACGGACAAAGAGGAATGGAGTATGACTGACAACTCTTGCATGGTGTCCCAACAGACTAAGGGATAGCTAAAGGCTAACAAATGGTTTTGTTATGTCGTCTCTCTATTTAAAAGCATTGCCTGAAATACCCGAGTCATGTTTTGTTTTTGAATATTCTGATGGTCCTTCAGAATTTAAAATTATATATACCCTAGCCCAAACCTCCCACAGACCAGCTGGAGGGATGATTCAAATCCAGGCCCATGGAGACATCCGTCCAGAGCACATACAACACAACATGGCAGCCATCCATGATACAAGTCTGGAAAGATGTCTCAGAAGTGATTTAAAGAATAACAGTTCACAAAAGGAACAAAAACAAAAAAATTATATTCTAATGGAAGTTTTTATTTCATTTAAAATGCATCAGAAGTTAAAACACCAGCACATTGGGGTATTTTTTTTTTATACAGAGGACACCAAATCCTTCATAAGTTCCATCTGTCCAACTTCCTCCACCAAATCATAAAACTCAACAAAAAAAAAAAAAAAAAAAGGAAAAATAAGCTGTCTTTAAATATTAAAAGAAAAAAAAAAAGATGAAAAAAAAAAGGGAAATGAATATTTCACCAACTGAAATCCTAACATTTGCTTTTTATTTTTAATACATAAATTCTAATTAACAAAAAAAAAAAAAATGATATTGTCTTCATTACCCCTTGAATAATGGTTTAAATTGTCTTGTAAACACTTCTGAAGCTAGCTTTTAATGTACAGCTAGGGCTAAGCTTCAACTGTCATGCTTCAGAAAGATTTGTATGTTACAAGTGGGCAAAGTCAATTCTAATTATAGACAATACTCTTGGGAAAGAACAAAACAAAAAAAAATGAAACCTAAGTTATCACACTTAAAACAAAACTACTGTTAAGTAGGGGGGAAATGTAAGTGCTGTCTCAATCGCTTTTTTAATTCTGAACACTGAATGTTTTTCTATTGTGTGTATGGTAAGGGACATAAAGGAAAGGGCTCTGTGAAACAGGTGGTTGGTAGAGAGGGGGGCGAGGGGGCACTAGAGGTGGACAACTGGCTTTACAATACCAGAATTCGCATTTCATTCACAATATATATATATATAATATACTCATTGTACAACAAAATACATTAGTGTGAGATGAAAAAAAAAATTGTATAACACTCCAAGCTACATTAGTCACTCACAGATCTATCTTTATAGCACACAACCACACCACAGTATGCCTGGCACACGGACTGGCACATTCCCCTCCAGACTCTGCAAGAATGCTCTACATCTGCCATGACTATCTGATTAGCTTCAATCACAGCTGTTTATATTATAAATTTTTATTAAAATCTGATTCCTAGATAATCAGCCAATACACTGTTACTACAAGTTAATCTCTTTAATTATGGATGCAATGTACAATATCAAGGGACATCTATGCAGTCAACACTCGTGCTAATAAATATATATCTTCATGGATAAACAATACAATCAGTGTATCACCCCCACACATATGATACAATTATAAACATATTCACAAATGATGTATCCTCAATTGTGGAAAGTTTGAGAAGCCCTGCAAAGTCAAAATTTCTTATAGATTCTTAATACATTTAGTACCTATGCCTGTCATTTTGATTTCCAACCAAGGAAGGGTACACTTAAAAGCTACTGAGAGAATACAAAAATGCAATTTACTTATTTTCAATGATAAATGAAATTGTTACATCAAAAGACAACACAAAGAATAGATCAGTACATCGCTATGCCAGCAACAAAGTCATGCAATAAAACTTGTTTAAGATCTTACTCAAGTGTAACATCATAGTTTTAACTTACTAGTTGATTTACAAGGCAGTCAAGTCACTTAAGCATGACTTTACATCAACAATTTTATTTGAATAGGGTTGACATCTCAAAACCACAGAAGTAGCTTTAACTTAACAAGGTACATTCATGTTTCATAAATTGTTTTAATACAGCATGAGTTGATGAGTTTAAAAAGATTTGACCAGAAGCACCATTTTTTTTTGTAAAGATAAAAAAAGCAAGGAAGCAGCCCTTAACACTAACTAATATATAGCTAATAATTTCAACTTTTCTCTACAAGAGCTTATCACTGGTGAAATAAAGAAATGCACAACACACCATCTTATTACACAACTTTCAAAACCAAAACAATAACCACTAAAACAATGCTCTTCTCACAGACACACAACACAGAGTGATTGATTGGTGCTCAGCTAAACACATCACAATACGGTTTAAAGAAAACAAGATAATAGGAAGGCTTAACAAAAAAAAAAAAAATTCACATTTTTACATCTACTTTTTGTGTTTCAACCCTTACGCATAATTCTCATGTAAATGACATCTGTGGAAGTTAAGTGTAAATAGTTACTATAGTTATTCAGAACTCTTTAATTTTTATTTTTACAGTGAGACACAACAATACTGAATATCAAGTCAGGTGTTCCTAACTGACAAGACTTAAGTTTAAAGATGCAGGAGGTAGCCGCCTCATTGAAAAATAAAAAGGTAGCACAGTAGCGGTCATAAAGGAAGAGAAACTCAACTAGCCTCTTCACCCTCATGTGGAATGAAAACGTGATTTTACATACACCAAACTCCTTGAACTTGTGGGAATTTATACAAGGCACGTTCAAGTCCTTATAAATTTACACAGATTTTTTTTTTGTTTCACCATTTTCTGATTGTTTTCATACAAAAATACACTTGAGCTCTTTTTTTAAATCTTCATAGTCTTAGTAAGTTAAAAAATTCATAATATATTGTTTTTATTATTTGTATAAAATGTATTGCTGAGTGGGTTTACAAAAGTTACCAAGTAGGGCTATGCTCTTTTTTAAGTTAAGATTCCATTATGAATTCCCTACAGCCTGCTTTCATTTATACTGAGCATCATTTGGTGAACAACAGAATCAAGTGACCAAGATCTGAAATGTACAGCAGAAAGGACGGGACCTCATCACAGTTACAATTAGTGCTGTTTCCTTTAAAGTATGTGGCATGCATGATGACTGCTCCCATTGCGGCCATTCTTCACACGTAGCCTGGACTTTGCCCTGTAGTGCTCTAGATAGGCCAGCTGTTTTGTGTTGATCGCACCACGCCTCTTTCTAAATAAGGACAAAAAAAAAGAATTCAACCATTTAATTCATTACTTTAATGAGGAGGTGGACTGCCTATACAATTCTTGGTAGGATAAAAGCATGAAATTTTAACAGCATCCGAATACAAGTCATAACTATCAGTCACATCAATGTAAACTAAAAATGTTTTTGGAACTCAAATCTTTACTTGTAGAAATTAAAAAGATGTATGTAATTCAAGAAACTTATGTTATTATGGATTAAATGGGCAAAGGCTTATGCAAGAGTAAAAATAGTTTTGTCTACATGTTACTTCATCAGATTTTGACAGTGTGTGTTGTATTATGCCTTGTTTTGTGAGAAGCTTCCATAAGTTTGTATATGGATCAAGACTAAATATTTCAGTAAAAATACATGTTAAGCTGCAGAGAGGAACTATATCATCACATTTTTATATTATATATGCACACAATGTAAAAGAGTTGGAAGTGTTTTGCTATCACTATGAAAAACATTCTTAACTCAATATTTCAAAAGATAAAACTCACTCTCTAATCATTTCCACAGCATCTTCATATTTAAGGCCAGCCTCCATTAAAGCTAAAGCTACTAAAACTGGAGCCCTTCCTAGACCAGCTACACAGTGCACTGCTACACAACAGCCAGGGTCTTCAGAAAAACGATTCTTGAGCAGATTAAACCAGTCTTGTACAATCTCTGGAGGAGGTGGACTGCCATCATCAAACTCCCAATCCTAAGTAAATTAGAGTTGGTTAACAGTAGATTTCACTAAAATTTTATAATACATTTCCTGCATATTACATTTTTAGGGATGAGGAAAACTTAACGCTACTTTAAGGGCAGGGGAGAAAAAAGTTTTTTTTATTTAAACATCTCCTTTACTCAATGGTCCTGGTTGAAAAAAAATAAGACCATGGAAAGTGCATCCAATGAACTATTTAAAAGTTTGTATTCTTCTCTCATGAAATTATTTCTGTTAATAGATATCGTTCTGCTCTGATTTTGTTATTAGAATAAGTCCCAATGGTTCAGGTGGACACGTGGCTCACCGGCTTGTTGATAATATTAAACCAATAAATTGAGTTTGGGGTCAAAACTGATTTATAACATTATCAAAACAATATTTTTGATAAACAAAATACAATGCACAGACAGAAAGAAAATCTTGATGTCTAATCTATTTTCTTAATGACTTAAAAACATTTATTTGAAAATACTATAACCTTTTTTAAATACTTTCTGAGACAACTAAAATGATTATTTATTTTAAACCATTTGAAAGCTTTCTTCAAGATTTCAAGAGCAAATATCTATGGAATAAAAATAAATAAGTCTAATGAAAATACGAGCTTTATTTCTAGTACTCTTAAACTAACCATGACTCTGATTCCACTCTCCCCAAGTTTCTCTTTACTGTAGGTAGGCTCACACACTCTGACCACATCTTTAACACCATGCTTCTGAAGTTCCTATATAAATGAAATAAATTAACTGTTAGTGACTAAATGCAACAATTTGATATGTTAAAATAATTTAAATAGGGTGGCTGGATAAATAAGTAATAAGTAAGCAATAAGTAATCACATATATTTTTCATAGGACCTGCATCTCAGCTATAGTGATTTTTTAGGAAAACATTGAAGCGTGAAAAAAACACTTTGGTACACAAATCAAGCTCACCGTTTGTAAATCTTACAATATCTTTAAAAACTTTATAAATTGGTAAATGAACCTAGTTCAAGATCAATCTTAATTGAATATGCTTTCAAAATTTTTAAAACACATCTTTAATCAAATCTTGTAGATTTAATACTTTGTAAAAGTTACACTATGCTTACCTGCAAAAATTTATCCAAATTGGCATCAGTGGGCCTGTCAGTTATGAGAAACCTCATGTTCTTGAAGCAGATTTCTGCTGGTTCTGGCCTGCGTGCTTTCATCATGAATGTAAGGCAGCTCACATTCGCAGATAAAAACTCCTGTTTGTAAACTCTTAGTTCCAGATGAGCAGCAACGACTAATTAATCCAGTTTATTGAATGAACACTCAAAGTTACAATGAAGTACACAGCAAAAAAAAGCAAAGTTTGTTTTTCTGTGTCAGAATACACAGTTTCCACTTGTGCTCGTTATTGATTCTACAATATCCTTTTCCCACAGATGTACTTGCCTTTAGAGAAAGGCAGTTGGTATAGGGTTTAAAAAAAAGGGCACTCAAAGCTTTGAAAACTTCCACACAAAGCACTGGCTATTCCAAAATGTTCTTTTGTTTCAAGACTGAATGTAAAAACCAAGATAAATGCCAAAATATTTTACCCTATAAAGCTGGTTGCAGAAGACTGGTTATAATGAGGTGTGATTTAATTCAACATCTTTGAGCCAGTGTTACCCCTTAAGACTGAAGAAATTGAGCTCCTGTATGAATATTTTTAATTCAGTTCAAATGTTACTTGAAGAGATATGAATTATTTTTTCAGCATCTGAAATAAATAGTAATAAGTTAATTACACAAAGAATTAAATAATTACACAATGAATTCAATAGGTTTCAGAAGAAACAAAATGGAAGTAAAATTATTCCCTTCCAACATACCATGTCATGAATTATTTAAAGCTCAGGTATATAAAACTACATCCAGTAGACAGATCTATTGCCAGGCACTGAGAGCTAGGTGCACTCAAAAGCCCTCACCAGGATTTAAACCCAGGACCCCATTGGTTCAGAAGCCAAACACTTCACCACTCAGCAACCGCACTGCCACAATAGTAACAAACGTATACAGTAATTAATGTAGAATAATAAAGATAATGTTCCAGATACTTTATCAACTATAGAAATAGGCACAATCAGTTATGTATTGTAGATGGGAAAGAGATATAACTAGAGCTAATTGTGTATTTACTTTTACCTAAATGCACCCAAAGAGCAATGTACAATTAATACTATCCATCAGCAAAGAAAATCTAATTTCAGAGTCCATTGCAGCTGTGTATTTACACTTGTTTGCTAAACAAACACTCACCTTCGATTAGTATTCCAGATAGGGCTATTTAGCAAGAGTCCAAGGTATATAAAAAGTGATACAGTTTTAGCAAGACACTCTGCTCTCTTGGCAGGCAGAGGTCTTACTCCTCGCGTGGGAAGTGTTGTGCCTGGCAATAATCTCCGCTGTTAGTGACAAACTCCATAAAGGTGTGGCCAAACTCACCGAAAAACTAAAATGAAAAGAGAAAAAAAGTCATATGGCAAATCTATCTGGAAAAAAAAATCTTTTCCTTTACAAGAAAAAATTGAACAAGAAAAGGTTTTACATTTGAATTACCCTTTAAAAACTTTTTTTTAAGGACTTGCATATTTTGTTAAGAATAAGTTAATTATTTTTTTTAGCATTTCTTTCACAAGGGCTGTAAACTTTCAAACTATAAATGATCACTCAAAAATTAAAATGTGTTTCATCATACGTCTTTAAAAAAAAAAAAAGCTATTTCTCGTGCCCTTTCTCCCAGATATGCAAGGTCATAAAATTCCAATACAATGTTTACAAGGAACAGTGTTGCTCAAGGCACAAGGTGATCTGGTTTTGTGTGATTCTTAAATGTCACTGCTCTGGAGCAGTTATTACAGGCTACCTGCAGATCTCAGAAACCAAGTTTATAACAGTGTAAAGTGCAATTTTTTTCTTCATTCTACTTAAATTAGTTTCAAGAATATTGATCTGAAAAGTATTTGTACTGTCATGCTTTCCAAACAGTCTGCTTTCATATTCAAGTATACCATAATATTGACACTTGGGCATCATTGCTAATCTGTCAGAATTCACTTCTAAACATTCTCAATAAAAGGAGTGAAAATAAACATTCATGTAAATAATGGGTTTGGTTTGAATCATAGAATCAAAGAGTTTAAAGAATATAACCCTCTTACACTTACAATGACATGGCTTTTATATTTACCCACAGAATTTCTAAACTATACAATTAACAAACAAAAGTGTTCTGAATATAATAAATTTACTATAACGACTTTTTGAAATGTACAAAGAAAACATAACTAGACTCAAAACAGTTGCCTATGTACAGCTTCTGTGAATGATAATTAGATTTAAGTATTACTATTACCTCTCAAATGCACAACTTGTGTTAAAGCTTTTTTTTAAATCCATAGTATGTAACAAATTTTGGAATAACAAATGTGGAAATGTTAAGTTTTTTTAAAGCACTTTGACTGTTATATTTAATAAGGTATTGTCTGCATTAGGTGTGCAGCTTTTACATGTCTAATTAGCATGAGGGAAGTAAATAATTCATGAGCAAACAAGCTTACAAGGTTGGTACATTGTTTTCTGTTTAATACCCACAAGTGTCACAAGCCTGTTTCAAAAACTAGCCTCAAGATGTAACTGTGAAAAGTAAAATGTGTCATATCATATTCATCAGTACCAGTTAGATCTGTTTTAACAGATCAAAGCTGACTAGACAATTGTCTCTATCCTTAGAATACACCTCAGGCATAGTATATTTAAAGATTTGACACCTTGTTAAATTACATTTAGCATTCTCCTTTATAAGCTATCTAAACAAAGAGTTACAAAGTTAATATTGATCTATATGAATATAACATTAAGTTAAGTAAGAAAGCTTTTTTTTTTCAGATTTAAGTTTGAAATACCAGATTATTCGACAGACTCAATCTACATGCCTAAAACTCAATATAATTAATAAAACACCCCACAATATTTATGTAGTCAATATAGCCGTCTACTGTATTACATGTTGACTAGTTATACATGTATCTTAAACTTGTGTAATTACCTTCACTAGCTAGATTTATAAATAGATCTAGATATCAAATGTTAGATCTAATTCTCAGCAACGTATCCAATCAAAGAAGAAAAAAAAAGAACACTTTCTTTCCTAGGTGTTATTAAGATCCACGTTTAGAAGCTTAGTGCGCGATAGCCTTGCCTTAAACTAGTGTAAGCTAGATCTGGTTGACAACACACATCACTTCAAAAATGCGCCACAGAATGTGTTCGATTATGGTGACCCGTGTTGGAGGCCTAGGCGCTTTATCTGTTGCGACCTTTGAAGCTAAGAGTTCAGTGGGTGAACGAGACTATGCTTGGGTAAACCCATTCCCATACGTCACACAGCTGACCACTCGTGACCAGCTGTAGCCCTGCCGTCAAGCTTGGCTCTGCACAACACGCCGTGTTTAAACCACACAGCACGTTGAGGACGTATATCTAGGTCACTAGAAATTCTTTTAGTTACAACGCACCCCCACCCCCCATAAAAAATCATTCAAGTGCAGCGTGGAATTCACGAAGCACTTAGATCTAGAGTAGATTTATTCAAAACTGCGCCTATGGAGGAAAAAAAAGCCTAGAGAAGGAATGAAACCATATTGCCCAACAGGCCTAACGTGTTGCGTTGAGACGAGAAATCAATGAGGGACACAAGAAAACACGAGGAGTGTCTAGTGTAGTAAGCAACGCAGACGACCTTTTTTTTCTTTCTTCTTTTGGCCTAGTAAAAAGAATTTTAAAAAATGTGGCAACTGTACTGTACACAAAGAAAGGGCGGGGTGTCTGACCTTCTCAGCAAGAACAATGAAGCATTCTACCTGTCCCACTTCTGACCTAAAATTACTTAAATAGGCATGTAGACTAACGCAAGCATGATTTACAGACATGCACATCGAAAGAGCTATAATCAATCATTGCCGTGCATTCGCGTTAACTAAAAGTTAGTCCATGAATTCTTGATAACACAATTCTTTTCATTTCCTGGTGTGTTGGCAGGGGGAAAAAAGGAGGGGGGGGAGATGGACAGATTTTGAAATGTTAGCTGCAGCAGTGAATCGAATAAGTGCTGAAGTTTTGTTAAGCTATGCATTCAATGAGACATTATTTTAGTCTAATTCTGATGAGCCATCAACAGAGTAAATGCCTGTATATACGAAATATTCGAGTGACAAATATTGTAAACTTTTAATTCAAATAATTTTGATCAAAACATAAGCACACAGGTCAGATAAGTGTTGGATTTTGGAATGGACCCATTCAAGACCAATGGAGCGCCGGGTGTGTGAGGCTGGCTATCATTAAAAGTTTAACTGAAAAATATTTACCACGCAAGCAAAAACTATTCCCTAAAATTCAATAACTTTAGTTAGAGACTAACAACTTCAAGACATTCCAGCCGGCTAAATTGTCTGCGCATGTGATACGATCACCTGCCCGTCGATTCCGAAGCTGGCCTAGGGTAATGAATTAAATCTCTACAGAATGACAATAGTACACTTAACACAGCGTGGGAGGCCGTGGGTGAAGAGGGGGTGGGGTAAAGTACAAGTGCGTTACCCTTCATCGGGCAGGACACGGGCTGATCCAGTGTGCCGATGTAGCCTAACTTCCAGACAGGCGTCGCGTGTAAGAACGCTATTGACACGTGGTTTTCCAGACTAGTACACTTCAATCCAACACACACACACAGTGACAAGAGCAGGCGCAGCCTTTCTAAACCCGTGTGTTCGGCGTTCACACGTGTTTGTAGAAGCGATTACACGTCTGTACGAGACGGAGCATTGGTTAAAACAAAACAAAAAAAACAGAACTAGTTCTTAGGCTAAGGGTTACAGACAACTTAGTCCTATATGAGAAAAGAATCACATAGACTTTTTTTTTTATTCCATTCTATAACCACCACCACCCTCAAGTATTTAATGATTAAAATAGCCACCTGAACGGTACAAACAAACAAAAAAATACATTTGGCAATAAATCTCCTCTCCTCTAGGTTAAGGTCTTGTACTAAAAAGAGCATCCAACAAAACCTTTAGATCTAATTATTTTTGCATGCATTAATGTACAGCATGCCAACCCCTTCCCGTCCTCACCGCCATAAGCTCTATTTCCCAAGATACTGTTTCGAAGTGATGGCAAAAACGACTGTTTAAATTCCGATGGAGATCTAAAGTTCAACTGTTTCACGGAGCTCTGAAATGAGACTGGACACAACAGAAACCGCGCGCTAAGTTAGAACACTTACAGTTGGAGAGAAAGGGAAACTTAATAACAATGTGGGAAAATTTTGATTAGAATTGGTCAAATGTGATTGGCACAGATCCTAGCACGTACATACGAATGTATTGTGAAAGTCTAGCCAGAAGGCTAAAACTAAAGGACGGGAAAGCAAGTACTGAGGACACTTAGGGGCGAAGATTACCTAACATGAACAGGCCGTGTTGAACGAATTGACGTCACAGAACAAAAAAAGCAAGCTATGGAATTTTTTTTTATTGTGTACGTGTGACAGTATAAATATGCCCGAGTAAATACCGAGACCAAACAATAGCTTTGTTTTGTAAAGAGTGATATTTCAGTGAAGTCAAAAGTAGGCCCACCTGCTTCTTAAAATGTTTTTTTTTTAAATAAGCATCTTTCTGACCAATCATTAAGCTCATGCCAAATACTAAATCTGCCGTGATATGTTGGATGCATAACAAGGCAAACCCTAACCTGGAACCCCCAAGGAAAGAGGGGACGGCCCAGGATTTGGAAGCAGATGGGCAAGACATTGGGACAGTTGGAGAGACACGCCCACAACCGAGATGCCTGGAGGAAGCTGGTTGGTGGCCTATGCCCCAGAAGGGACCACAGGCAGAGATGACAGATGGTGAAATACTAAATCTAAACAGCATGCATTCACACGTAGGCCTAAGAAACACGACTGTTATTTTGGGCGATTGAAAGCCCGATGTACAACTACTTTTCACCAGAACAACTGTGGGTCCTAAAAATGTACAATTCTACAAAAGATATTCAAACCTGACTCTGTCAGACTGGCACATATCTACGTGTGGTTGGCCCACGTCCTTGCCATTTAATATTCCACAATACGAACACTTACAATGAGCATACACGTAGGTCGGAAATCAAACTCACCTCGATAACATTAGCTGGATCTAATCCAAGCGGCTGAGTTTTCTCCCTCCTCTGTGCCACATACTTAATAATCTGTGTTAATTCTGTTTCGGCTACAAGAGATATCTACTACAAACGCCTGTCTAGATCCTGTTCCGTGCAACTTGTTCAATCAAGATAAAGGAAAGGATGACAGCCAAAACTGTCAAGGACGTCTACAGATCTCAACGACCCGTGCTTAAAAACATCCTCCAACAACGTCCAATAATCAGAAAATATGTAATGTGTAGTTATGTAGCTCAAGCTATTGTAAGACTTTGTCTACGGTATCTTTGTCCAATAATCAGAAAATATGTAATATGTAGTTATGAAGCTCAACTATTGTAAGACTTAGTCTACGGTATCTTTCATTGTATGTCCGTTTACTAGAGAAGGGACCGGGTCGCACAAGCTTCTTTATACCCGTTAGCGAAATAGAAAAAATGGATATACAACTCCCCAGATATACGTAATACTAGTCTCACTGCAAGCGCCGTACACTGCAAAGCGCAGATGTTTAGTGACACTTATGACAGACACGGAGCCAACAAAACCAACGGTGTTCAACCCCACACACACCAATGCTACATCAACACCGGGAAACAGTTTTGAAAAGACAGTGATCAAAACATCGCATTATTGAGGTGAATGAACTTACGACCCACCAACCAACATCACGTGACTGCCATGTTCTGCCTTAAACCAAAAGAGAAGACATTTAAAAAACACACATCCTAATGGAATAATGCTACAACAGAGCTAGGTCTACTACATAAATGAGAGGGTTAGGGTGGGGTCTAATCTTTTCACTCTCAAGAGACTTCGATGACCCGCCCTCTAATCTCTATATTCCAAGCATCCAGGAGGCGAACGTAACATTGCACACGGCCGAGACCCGCTACATTACAATAAGGATTTTTCCTGTTTAAAAAAAAAAAACCTCGAGACAGACCACTATTGATTAGAATCCTGTGGTGAATGCCTTATTTTTCTACAAGTCAAAGGCTTCGCAGACGCCAAACGCACAGCGTTGCAGACAAAGCTATACAGATTTGATCTATCCCTTCCCTTCTTCTACGCCTTCTATGCATAAGACATTGGAGATCATGTCTAAACCACGAGAACGAAAGTTCATTTCCAGTTGCTATACAGGACCAAGTGAAGTCTTAGCCCCCATTTTAAAATTCATACAAACCCCACAAATATTGAACGAGAAAATGCTTTTAAAAAAATATATTTATTATAAATTCTACAACGCTAAAACAATGAGCAAGGCGGATCAATCAGAGACTTCATTAACATACATGGCCATCACGTGTGTACGCAAAATAAATACGGTTGGTGCATACAATTGACATGGGGGTTGAGTGGGTCCAGCGACTGTTTATAACGTGCACAAGCCACCATAAATGTCTGAAATCAAACCGAGCAACAGGCAGGCCTTCATTGGACTAAAGACATACATAAAGTCAATCTTGAGCCACTAATTTATTTTTTTGTCCATCATGGAAAAGCTTTACACATATTGTATGTTCAGATGACTTAACGTAATTCATAAAATGTGCCCAACTGGTATTCTCCTAATGCAAAACAATAATAATCACAGAAATTTTTTTTTATTAAATATATATATAATGGCTTCCTTATGTAATAATGTTTTCAATTAAAAAGAAACAAAAAGATATGTGATATCTACTAAGTAAACAATCTCACACTGACCGACATAATCTTGTAGTACACCCCCCCTCCCCTTTTTTTGTCCATCATGGGAAACAATTCACGCAATGTACGAACAGTGTACACCGAAGGAAAAAAAAAGTCGACATGTAGATCTCTTAAGTGGTACACAACAATGTCAGGACCAGGGCCAATGTTTTGCACAACTATGACGCTTATTTGGAACTTGTACAAACATTTGCTTCCTCCCTCCAAAGGGAAGTAAGTTTCATTGAATGTTCACCAATAACCACCGAGCCCTCTGGGTCGCTCTAGCACTGGTAAGCTAGTCCCGTAAAACAAATTCGCCATACAGTGTGGAATGTGTTGTCAACTAAAAGCTAGAGAATAGGAAAAATGATATGCTGTCTGTACACGAAAGCTATAAAACAGTTAAGTCTTAATCTAAATCATCTAATACTGTTATAGTACACCTTATGTTTATCAAACAAATAATTTATGTCTCACAAGATGAGCTGACCTGTATTTATATGTATAAAAAACACAGAAGTGAAATTCAACAATATAAAATAGAAGTAAATTGGTATAAGTTACAGTATCATTACAACAAACTAACATGACAGGGTGTACAGGGTGCTTACCAAACACTAATCATTGAACCCTCGTATTTTGTTTTTTTTCTGTCAGCCTTTTAAAGATGCTGCACTGACTTTTTACCCTTCCTCCAATTATCCTTAAGATTTTTTTGTTCTGCTAGCCAAGGTATTTTTTTTGCACAAGAACTATTCATGTCTCAATAATTATTAGAATTTTTACTGGATGTCCAGAAAACTACATTTTTTTTCTCTTTGCTGACCTACTTAAACAGTTTACTGGACAATTTGCATTTCAAGACAACAATGTGGGCTTGTGGGCACCAGTAAAATAATATTTGGCCTCAACATCTGCATTTATTTGTCAAACAACACACTACCAGACATTTATAAAACAAAGAGCGACTGTTCCTCAGGTCCAAGACCCTATATTCCAGACAGCATCCCAACTTCAATTACTCCATCAGAGAAAACACTCCCCCCCCCCCCCCATCATCAATGTGTGAAATACCAGCCTAGAGTCTATATGTGACTAAAGTAGACATGGGAAACATATGAACATGGCTGTAAGTGTGACAGTGAATGAATAGCAGAAATGGTCTTATACTTTGATTTACGAAACTTCCTTGAATTAATTAAAGAAATACTAACGAGGATTAAATAGATATAGGCTAAGCTTTCTGTGATGGGTATAGAGTTGGCAAAAATGTTAGGAAATTTTCCAAACCAGTGTTTGTGAACCGCCATGTTGGCTAAATAAGAAGTTGTGGAATTCTATTTGGATTAAGCAGAAATTAATTATATTTAGTATTTTCTTTAAATAATGTTGCTAATAATTACTACACTCATACACACAAATGAATGCAAGGCACTATTGTTTTTACTTTAGATGGAAAACTTTGACAACTTTCTTCTCTTGCCCTTGCTAAGCAGTCTGTATAATAAGCAGCTACAAGGAGAAATGCTTTGGAGGGGGGAGATTTACATATTTAGCAGATTAATTTCAGTTTAACCTTAAGCCTTCCTTAAGTACCACACTTTGTTGCTAACAAACAGTTGTGGATCTCCAGGTGTAAGTCTAGGTCACTTCCACACTGGACTTTCAAAATATACATCAGTTATATGATCTAGTGGCACTACAGCCCAAGGAGGCCCCCCCCCTGGCTTTAGCACATCTCACTAGAATAGATTTAAGTCAATTATCCAAGTTTAGGTGCTAACTGTAAATTTTGTTTTGCTTCCAGGAGATTTATGATGATAAAATGCTATCATAATCATTTGTTTTCAATAAAATCTAGATCAAATCAATCGGTATCTAAGCAGAAGATGGATTGTCTTGAACTAGCTCTAGACTTAAGACTTTAAGTCTCACTAGTTTTTTCTTTAGAACTATATAAATCTAAGTAAATAGACTGATTCTAAAAATGGAAAAATAATAAAAACAGATTTGTCTGAAAAAAAAAAAATTCATTTAAAAATCTCTATTTTTTTTTTGACAGAGTGGGTGTATGTGTATTTTTTGCCTTTAAAAAAAAAAAAAAAGAAACTAAAATTTTTAGATTTCCACCACTATACTTTCAACCACCCCCTTTTTTTTTTTAATAGATGCTTGGTTAAACTAGAGCATATAAAATATACATTTTAAATAATAATAATTCTTGCTTTAGAATTATTTTTCATACAGCAAGAGAATCCATTGTTATTTCCATGCCCAACATTGCTTTTGGATTTGTATACCAAAACAAGTATTTAACATAATTGATGACCTAGATTCAACTCCTTTTTTCTCCATTGTACACAATGTGTTGTGTCATGGCTTTGCTGTAATTCCTCATTGTATGTCTCTTCCACACACACACAAATAGTTTGTTTACACACATTTAAACAAAAGAGAAAAAATTTGCCAGACACACAATGATCTCTTTTTTTTTTAGAGACACCAAACAATATTAACGTGTAACCTATAAGCTAATTATATTCTAGCTGCTAAACAGAATGTAATAATTAGCACTAAGATGGAACTGTGGACAATCAAAAATGTCTGAAATTGAAAATGCTATGTGCCTAGGTACAAAACATTAAAAATAAAAATGCTGTGACCAGATATTCAGTCTAAATCTATAATTATATTTTAAGGTCTCTGTGTCTAAAACAAAATAACTAAATAAGGTATACATGTATGTAAGTTGTTTTTCTTAAATACACGAACACATGAAGAATGCATTGGATGTGGTGACATTTTCCAGAAACAAAAAACCTAACTTAACTTTTGAAAAGTCTTCGTTTGATCAGATATTTCACATCTCTTTATTTTACTACTAGCACTATGACTATTGAGTCACTATTGTTAGCTGACATCTTCACTACAAATTGTAATTAATAAACACAACAACGAGGACACAATGATGATTGTTTGATGCTACGTATTATGGGTCACTATCGAGTGCAGTGAAGGTTTACATCTTTTAATCTAAAATATCAATTAGATCTATAGGTTGAGGGAGTGTTTGTATTTCAACCAAAAGATAGGAAGTATTAAATTAGTTTGATTTGATAGAGTAAATTCAGTAAACAAGTGAGAGGACATGGCCTCCTTTTGCAAACACCTGGTAACCCAATAGAATTCAATAAATTTAGAATAATCTAGGGCTCTAGGGTCTAAGAGTTCTCTAGATATAACCTTATTAAACATTCCACTGTATTTGTTAAAATTCACCATTATTTCGACGGTTATGGAAAAACTAGTCACTTCAAATCAACCAATTCTTCATATTCTAAGATAAGATCCTAGATCTACTAGTGGTTATAGCATTTTACAGTTTACAGTTATTTGTAACAGTTTCCAAGCAGAGATGGGTGATATGGAGCATGGCAAGGGAAAATAGGGAAAAAAAAAAGGCCAGTCTGTCTTGACATGGTGTAAAAAGAAATTAATATAGATCTAGAATCTAAATCTAATTTCTTAAGTTAAGATGTTCGTTTCTTGAAGGGGAACCATCAACCTACTTAAAATTCAAATTAGATCTCGATCTAGACTAGAGTCTAGTGTAAAGTGCAAAGTTCGAACAGCCCCGATTTGTATAGAGATTCGATCGGTTCACTTTGTATTGCTAAAACTTTTTTATTTGAATGTTTACCAAATTACTACTTTATTGCTACTGCGCATGCACCTTTTTTCTTTACTTCCGACACATACTATTTCCTTTTCCTTGTAAAGGCTAAGTTCATGATGAGGTCAAACTCAAGAGGTGTGGAATTATTATTTTTTACTACCCGGTAGTGAAGGTAATGGGTAATGATTAGTAATTGGCTTAAGGCTATTTTAAGTCTAATGGTTCAACAGCTAAAAAGAGACTATTTGAAGTTGTGGAGCATGGGAAAGGTGGCAATGGATAGTGTTCTTGCGCAGGAGTAAAAAGAAAATGATTTCATTAACCTCATAGTGAAAATTAAAGATTTAAACATGTTTTAGATATATTTTTTTTTGTCTACTCGAGCCTTCCATCAACTCGATCGAGCTTACTAACGGGGGGAAAATCTGATCGAGGAAAAGTACGCTTGGTGATACCCACCCTACAGTCCTAAACCTCTTTGATCTCATATTTAATTTTAACTAAGTCTAGTGATACATTAAATCAGGATTATTTTTATAGACAAAAGGACGAGGAATTCAGAGGTACCATCAGTTTTTTTCATAGGTCAGACCGTTACGGTGCTATAAAAATCCAAAAGTGAAAATTGCTGCCAACAGGCTTAATGCGATCCAACTTCGCCTTTACTATAGATCTAAAATATAAATCTAATTTTAGTAATAATACAATAGACGAGGAGTTCATAAATTATTAAATACAATCATTTTTTTTACCTATTCTAGGACTAGGTCTAATTATCACTGAGTATAGTGAGATATATTTATAGTTATAGAAATTCTAACATAAAAAATGTTGGAGACTGAGCTTAAAGTTAAAGCCTTACTAACTAGACTTAACTGTCTTAACTAGAGTCTAGTCGACTCTAGTGTCTCTAGACTAGTTAACTTCAAATTCAAGTCAATCAAGTTTAACTTGTTTAGATATGTGAAAATCTGTAAGACCGGAAGTTAAAAAATGGCATCAAATTTTGAGATCATTTTTTTCTTACTTTCTGTACATAGGCCTTAATTGAAATCGATTATGATTTTAAATCCATAGTAATTGTGTCTATAAGAGGTGAATATGGATACATTTTATATTGAGGAACACTTTTTTTTTACTTGAAAGTATATGTATTTTTCTTTTTACTGATACTCATTTCAGGTAACATTTTAAAAGCTGATTTTTTTTTGTACTAATAGAAAATATATCTGGCCATATTTCTGCCAAGTTTTATCATGATAACTTTATTTCTTCAATTGTTATCGATTATATAAATTTGCACTGCTCCCTATGGGATTTTTATTTTAACTATTTTAAGACTTAAATCTTGCCTAGGTTGGTAGATATAGCAATTATTTATAGGTCTAAAAAGCTTTTAAAGAGTTTAATTTATTTGAAAAATATTGTTTCAGACGATTTTGATCCCACTTTTTAAATATTTGGTTATTTTCTGCCATCACAAAGCTGCCATTTTGTCCACACCCCTTGACATTTCTTGTAGCTCTAGACCCGATAATTGTTTATTTCATCAATATTTACATTCTAAACAAGTGAAGTTCATAAATATAAATGAAATCAGAATTGTGAGCTAGAAATTTACTACAAATACTAGATCTACTTATCTACTATTAAATTTCTTATTTAATAAGTAGATCTATCGTCTACGCAACTCAATTCCAACTTTTTACCATTTTGAGCGGGGGGGGGGTGTCTCGCGGGCTAGACGCTCTCATCATCATTGTTCCATGTCGACCAACCTATGTTAGGTCAAAACGCCACAAAAAAAATCATAACTTTCTAACTATTTAACCTACATTCATAATTTATACACCATTGAAAGTTCTTTCAAAGTATTTTAATGATGTACTAACGAAAAATTGTTTTTTCAAAGACAAAGATTGAAAGATAATTTTTTTATTTTACAATCACATCCCTGCCCTAACTTGTTCAATTGAGATCATTGAAAATTGAAAATGTAAGTTACTCTAGTCAACCATTCGTCTCCTAGGCTAGTGACTAGACTAGAGCCACTAGATCTATCTTTTTATAATTCTTTTGGATTTTCATAATAATTCATAATTTTATTTTATTAAAATAATTATTAAAATAAAATATTTTAATTATTTAGTCTAGTTTTATCTAGAATCTAGCTGATTCTAGATTTTCTGGATAATTCTATAGACTTGATAATCTAGCCTAGATTTATTACACTTTACATTTTTTTTATTGTACTCACCAGTATGAATTTGCTCATTGATTGTACACACAATATGATGCAGATGTCTTCTCTTCGAGAAGAAGTAAAATTATGAATACCACTTTCACAATGCTGTGGAAAAAATGGCTAACTTTGACGTCATTAGTTCCGGAATGTGAAAAAAAAAATATTGCCAGAATTTTCATCAAATTAAAGCTGTACATTAAGAACAGTTCGAGATTACTATACCAATTCGTTTAAGCTATAGATAGATCTAAATTGTGCTTGATAATTAGATCTATGCACAGATTATTTATTTATTTTACAAATCATAAGCATTCGTCTTGTCCAAACAATGTTAAAATATTTTTGTAAAATATTAATCTATAAAAACAATCTAATCTGGCATACAGGTATTGCTTCTGTATATGTAACATATATGTCTATGATATGTATACATGTATAACCATGAGGTAACCAATTCACTCGGGCCTATTTCACAACTGGGTCTATATGTCTCTTCTGTGCATGAGAACGGACAATATGTCTAAGCTAGATTCTATATTTAGGAGATATCGTAATTTGTGCACTTTCTCATTTTATTGCTTAACTAATCTGGGTAGCCAAATTTAGAAGTCCTTGACTGGGTGTGTAGTTCTTTGTGAGAGGTATTAGATCGAATCTATAGTCTATATTATAAATTAATTATAATGCTTGCAGTACGCACCGGCAACGACCGTTGAACTGTTCCCAGGCTTTAAATTGTTTATTATGGCCGAAACATTCTCTTCTTTTTTTTTTATTTTAATAAACGGGCCTCATTTTAAGGAACAACCTAACATATTTTTAGCCCGTGGATTTGTGTGTTACAATGAAATTTCACGGCCCGCTTTATATTTCTCTCTCTCTCTCTCTCTCTTTCTTTCGTTCTCTGGAACCTCCAATTGGTTTTGTTTTTCACATGCCAAACGTAATTTCTCCAACATAGTCCTTTGAGTTGATTTGGAAAGACCCGCTTCATAATGCGACCCCGACACATACACGCTCTAACGTTTTGGTTAATTTTAGTAGCACTTTTACTTATCCTCCTTCCCCCCCCCCCCGGGCACCCCATCAACAACATAAAGTTGGTTCTTCGTACATATTCCCGTCCCCATTTATCTTGGTATTTTGTTTTCTAAATAAAAAGCTGTATCAGTTCGGTTTTATTAATTGTAATCGTTTATTTGATCCCATTTAATAAGATAAGATAATTTTTATTGATCCAGTCAAATGGAAATTCAGTTTGACTACAATTGACAACATCAGCGTAACTACTGTACAATAACAATATGGATGAAAAATTCGTACAACATTCACACACGAAACACATACACATTCACAACCAGCGGTTTATGAATTGGACTTCTATGTACTTCTCGATGACGACAGATGATCTTGTAAAACTCTGACCGAAAGTGGGATAAAGGAGTTTTTAAATCTGTTTTAGTCCTCATGGAAAGGAGACGACCACTTCGTTCAGATCTGATGTAACAGTGGGTGCAGGTTGTCTTTAAGAATCGTGAGTGTTTTGGAAAGGCATCTTTCATGAAAAAGCTCTTCAAGAGATGGTAGCTGCGTTCGAGTGATATGCGATGCTTTTTTAATTAGTCTATTTAGTCTAAGTGTATGTGCACTTCCTCCATCCAGATCACTCCGCGCCCTAACCCCAAGCTGTTGTAGATCTACATCCACATCAACAATCCATCGCATTTGGGGTCTGCCTTTGGATCCCATGAGGGGGGGGGGGGAGAACATTTGTTTTGAAAATTTTCACCATATTTCACCATGATTATTAGAAACTATGAACTACTAACTATCACTATCAACAAGCACAACTAGGTCGTTGCCAACACACACAAAAAAGTGACATATACAAATCAAAAGTGTTGCCGATACTATTTGACTGTATCAAGAGACATTGTGTATACTTAGTTCTATAGAATAAAACACTATATATAATAGCCTACTCATTATTAGTTGTTGTTTTTTTTAAAGAATATAATATATTTAACTTATATACACACTAAAGGCAATCCTTTTCTTTTAATAGTGAATAGCTGTAAAAATGGTGTAGGACTATTTATATATATAAACTTCTTGCATCGTTAAATTAAAAAAAATACAGTTTCGCTTTCAGAACTTTTAGAAGATTTAAAATATCATGATATCGTATTTTCAATATCTTTCCTAGATTTTGCGATCTAAACGAGATGGACGGACTGACAGACATATCACAAAACTAATAGCTGCTATTTATATTTCGGTAGCTTCTAAAAAAAATAAACAGTCAAATATTGAACATATCTTCTTTAAAAATAAATCTGAACCAGCCTGTATTTCAATTTGAAACGTTTTATCAAACTTCTTGAGCTATTCACAATTAACTTTCAATCTAGAACTATAAATGATCTAGTTGATTTCTGTTTAACTTGTATAGTTAACGCAGTAATTTAGCAAATATTTAATGTTGCAATGTGTTTTCAGAGCCTCTATGTTCAGATACCATCGGTTTAGATAACATCGGTTCAGATACAATCGGTTTAAATACCATCAGTTCAGAAACCATCGGTTCAGATACTATCGGTTTAGATACCATCTTTTCAGATACCAGATGCCGTTGGTATAGATAGCCTACCATCGGTTCAGATACCAAATGCCATCGGTTCAGATAACATCGGTTTAGATACCATCAGTTCAGAAACCATCGGTTCAGATACCATATACTATCGGTTTAGATACCATCTGCAGATACCAGATGCCATCGGTATATATAGCCTATCATTGGTTCAGATACCAGATGCCATCGGTTTTGATACATCAGTTCAGATATTCAGATACCATCGGTTCAGAAACCAAATACAATCGGTTTAGATGCCATCGGTTTAGATACCATCGGTTCAGATACCAGATGCCATCGGTTAGATAACATCGGTTCAGATAACATCGGTTCAGATACCAGGTACCATCGGTTCAGATACTCAGCGCTTTATCACTCATTTATTACATTTCATTTTTATTGAAGGTCGTTGACGTGTAGCACCAAACTGCTCTTAGACAACTAAACCACTGTAGGCGCATTATATTAACTTGTAAAACTTGAAATACCTTGAATAACTTCGTTGTGACAAAACTAAATAGATCTTTCACTAACATATAGACAAATTCAACTTAACATGGCATGAATTAAATATAAAATGTTATTTTGAATAAAATCTAACTCACTGCAAATACACGTCTTTTCACTCTGGTAGTCGTCGGGCCTGCCCAGGCCGCTTATGACAATGCCAGGTATCTTGCATCATTCACACTGCACAGCCTCTAACCACTTTCTAACTTCTCATCGTCACCATAGAAACACACACACACCATAACACTCATACAATTATTATAGTGAAATGACAAACATAGTTAGTACACTTATATATTTATCAGTAAACAGCACAACTGCTCTCTAACTAAGGTAGTCTGGGATACCAAGTCTGGACTACCAAGCTCAGTTGATACCTGAATGAAGGCGGGGGTCAAAGGCCTGCCAACTTTACATTGTGAGACACCACAAAAAGGTTTCAGTTGTCAAAAGAACCTATGTAAACACCAGGTAGAGATGTAATCAGAAGTCCCTAAAACACACTGGAGGATCTGGAGGCGGGGTCAGGGGCGATCCCCCACTCGGCCGACCGAAGGCGGCTGGCGGACGAATTTTAGTAAAGAAATCACACAATCTGTATACGAATTTATTATTTATGTTAATAGCATACACTAATTATTTATATTTAACCTATTTATAGATTCTTTCGCCCCCCCCCCCAACTCTAGCATGTTGGCCGATTTGGTGGGATGGGGAGGTGGGGATGGCATCATTACCGCCCCCACCCCACACCATAAACTTTCGAGTGGCGGGGCGGTCCCATTTATTTGTAGAAATCAAAACTTGTTATTAGAATCAATTGAATATCTATATAATTAAAACTTGTTATTGATATTTTAACCGATCTTTATATCATGCATTGTAGTAAGGGCCTGTACATGCATATTAGAATATTTTTCAAGTAAAACCCTATTCAAAAGGTCCTTTTTTAATAGGATGAATAATGAGTTGTAGATGACAGAAGAATGCGTTTCTGCAGTGAAGAATACAAGAAAACGCTTTTGGCGTCACCGGACCCCACTGGGACAGTTTACAGCGCTCCCCCAGACCCCTTAGCTGTCAAGAGAAAGTCCTCAACATGGCTTTTTTTTTCTTTCGACGAAGGTTGAGAAACATGCTTTATTTTTTTATTCTAATATATATATATATATATAATATATATATATATATATATATATATATATATATATATATATATGCTGTACGCGCGTTTATGCTTAGGGTTAGGGATTACTGTGCGTTAGGGTTAGGGTAAGGGTTTGGGAAAAAATCGCCTCCCCCAGTCCAAAGCTCTGGATCCGCTAGTGATACAAGGTACATGTCTGCCCTGCGCTCTAGATTGAATGACCTCCCCGTACAGACCGACACCCCAGACCCATTTTTTACCCCTCCCTTTCAACTTCTATGCGACTTTTGTCCATTTCATTTTCTTACAAACTTTCAACTTTAGCGCAGATACGGATCAGTTAGTCCAAAGATTTTCTTATTCACTATCCCCCCCTTTTTATATTTAATATCTAATTAGTAGATTAATACATGGAACTATACTAATGGAACACCAGCTTCGAGTTTTTTACAAAGACAAAGAGAGTCGAAGTGCCGTCGCGCATCTATTTTCGCGCACCATACCAATTTGAAAAATCGATGAGGATACCAAAGAAGAAATTTACTCAGAGAGCCACTTGGATTGACCTTCATTGAGAGTAAAACTTCCCCACACTATATTTTATTAGATCTGTAAAAACTTTATCCATTTTCTGACTATCTGATAAAATAGATACAATTTCCCTGAATAAGAGATCGTCACAAAAGTTATTTTTTTCGATCACCCTATAAAATGCCACTTATTTTCCAAAAAATAGAATCTAAATTCCGAAAATACAATCTTTCAGTGTTTCTGTGTTTGGTTTATTTACACTAAATCTGGATGAAGACCTGTCTACCGTTCCGCTAAATGCGTATTTGTTACGATATACTAAATTGCACGAAATAAAAATAGGAGGCCTAATACAGTTTTGACACTCCAAGCTACGCATTTCTAATCGTTTTTTTTATTATCGAAAGGACTAGGCTATAGGCATACACGTCTCGTGGGAAACAAAGAAAAAGTTAATCTTGATAATATTGTAGCCTAAATAAAATGACAAAAAAAAAACAAAAAAACTATAGCCTAATCTAAAATGAAATAGATCTAGAGCTAGATTTTCTTGGACGAATGATATAAAATAAGTATAAATAATAAGTCATATGAATCTGATAGATCTAAAACAAATACTGATAGAGTCATTCGTTAATTAATTATTAGAATTACTTGACTACCAACTGGGTATTTTTATTGCCAAAATACAATGTATTTTATGTGCATTTATTAAAAACAACAACCAAAAATTAAGCGTTTGACGCAACTAGATCTAATATTAGTAATATATAGATTCTAGTTCTAGATCTAGATCCAGAAAGCTACTTCTCTAATTCAGTTTTCTAGTTTAATTCTAGTTAGATCTAGATGTCTAGACCAGTAGATCTAAATCTAGCCAGGGTTTTTGTCATGGAATAGATTTATAAAACTTCACATAAAAAAAATTATAGGCCTAAATGAATCGAATAATCAGTCACTAATTTGACTAATCAGTAATCTAAATTGTTGTTGTTTTTTTTAATGGCAAGTGTTATTGATGACTTCTGACTTGTAAACCAGTTGCAGAGATTCTAGTTTTTATTTTGATGACATGTTACCATATATCAATGATATTTAGATAAACGCAAGTACCTAGTGGAACAAACAGAAGGACCATTTAATATAAGGCAAAGAAGTAAGATGTTTATAATCCATCAAACTATGATCAAACTCACAGAGGACTTGTGTCATTTGTGATGGCATTTCATGCATTTACAGAAGCTACAAACTATTCTACAAAAATGATAGGCTTGTCTTTGATTCCGAAGACTTATGAGGAATGCTGTTTCCAGTGGCTACTCAGCCCCAGCTGTGACCTACATATTATGCCACACTGAGCACAGGCATAACCATTGTCCACCTGTGGTAGAATCAGTTGTTTTTTTCTTTTTTCCGTCTACCCTCGGCAATTAATTTTTATTGGTGTATACCACACCTTTGTAAGTGACCTCCAGCTGTCTCGTTCTGAAGCTGTATGCAACCAGGTGCTCTCTTATTCTATGTGAGTTAAAGCAAGTTGGCGCCTAAGCTTGTCTTTAAAGCATTTCTGTGGTACCTCTTTATGTGCATATGACATGTTAGGCAAATAGGTTTTGCCTATCGGAAGGCCATTTCGGAATATATAGGTGTTTAAAGTGAAACTCCAAACATCTGGACTTTCATTAACCAAGAAAATAAGCTTAGGATTCAAAGAGACGACACTGGCATTTCAGCTAAGACAATCAGTAAAATTAATAGCAACTTTAATTGCAGTCCACCAAACAAGATAAAAAGAAACAAGCTTCAATAGCATTGATGATATTTAGTTTATTTTTATCTCATTTACTAGTATTACTATTTCATTGACTAAGGTTTTTTATTGTCAAATATGCATAAGTACATGTACTAGTTCCTGCAATTTGATGAAAAATAATAATTAAATTGTGTGTAGCCTATATACAAATGTTTATAAGAGATCACAGCTTCTAAAACTTAATTTACTTAATTTCAAAACTATGATTTTGTGTTCTGACTCTACTCTAAATAAATTATATTTTATTTTAAGAATGCAAAGTTGGAAATTCTGTTCTGATGAAAAAAAATTATTAAACTAAAGTAGATGTTTATGGTTTCTTTGTATTTATTTTTAAATTATTTATTCATTAAAAATTAATTGTTCATTAACATTTACTTGAAGTAAAGATCAAAAACACAAATTCAATACATGATCAGCTCTCAATTCATGCAGATCACAGCCCATCACTTAAATGTATTTACTGTCAATTCTACACACTATTCATTTCAAAATGTTGCTTTAAATTGTTATATGACACAATCAAAGTACTGGTAACTCACATTGATGTAGGCCTAAAGCACCTGAAATAATGACAAATTTTCATTCAATAACCTGTACTGTCATTTATTATCAGACGTGTTAAAACTAATGACCTGTATCGTCATCATTGGCCTCCTTCAGTCGTAGAAAGACTAAGGTTTCATCTCAGAGCACACTTCCTCATGTGGCTGTGGAGCCCTATTTTGGAGACACTCCTGTCCACAGATAGCACAGGCTTTTGTTTCGGTGGTAGAGGAGCTGGCCGTTTTTCGGACTGTACGTTTTTCTTCCTGAGCTGAGACCTATGTACTTTCACTGTCCATAGCTTTCTTGGTCACTGTCTCTCCATCTGTTGCGGTCTAAAGCTATGTCTTCCCAATTGTCAGTATTGATGTTCACTGATTTGAGGTCACGTTTTATTACATCTATAGATGTAATGGAAGTGGGGGCGACCAGTTTTTCTTGTGTCAGTAGTGTGATTAAACTAATGACCTGTATATATAATTTATTAAGCAGGAGCATCAACAAATCTTGAACAATAATTGTCTACAGAAAAACTTTTATTCTTATCCAAACAATATACATTTACAATGCATTTAAGCAAGTTAATTTATATTTATACAAATCTATATGGCCTAAAGATTATAGCGTATTTTGATGTGTGAATACCAAGTTACATTATTACATGAAAATAGTGTACTCATTTTTAAAATATTCTGGGTAATAAAAATAAAAAACTAATGATACAATAAAATTGAAGCATTAGTCAAAAAAAGAAAAATTTCACTCAAGATCTATGTGAACTCTGCTTGAAAAAAATCATTTTGAAATTAATTTTAAAAAAAATTATGGTTCTTTAGTCAATGGAATGATAGCAGCAATTATTTAACGATTTCATGATTATCCATTCATTCCAATATACTTAGAACTGAAAAATAATTCATAAGGTTTAGATAAAACCATTTGAAATAATGATTATAATTTTTTTCTTAATTTGCTTAATTCAAATCTAATATAAACAAGATTTCCTCTGTCAAGAAACTTATGAGGGAACAACATGCATGTTCTTCTCAGTAAGTTTTGCAAAGGGAATTAAGAATATTTAATTGATGTTGCTTTTTTTTGCCAACATTTTAAACCTTTGCACTAGGTTTTAGTTTTAAGGAGAATGCACCATATTTTATATGTTTACTTTTGTTAGATTCTTATTTTAATTTTAAAAAAGTAAAATTTCCCTTACCACTCATCCACTGCGCTCCCTCTTGTTTTAATGGGGCTCAGATTAATAGTTTTCAAGTACAATATCAAACAGATTTAAGGAAATACTAAATCCAAACTTGTTGGCTGAATGACAGGATATACATAAATATGTATACAGCTTACAGTATAATATATATATCTTAAATTAAAATTGGTCCAAGACTTTTATTTTGCAACATGATGGGATTTTCCTTTCTGGTGGTGCTATGCAAGAGTCCAAGAATCTCATCTTTTCTCATAACAGGAAGTTATCTAGTTATAAAAATAAATAAAAGGATTTAAAAAAAAAAAAAAATATGTGTGACATATGTGTTGACCATGCTAAACGTATATATGTTATTAAGTATAGTTATATAATTTTGCCATTCTAAAAATAGTCTGTACCTAAAAAGAGCTACTGCGTTAATGTGTAGACATGGCCCTGACCTTAATAGTTATGAATTATTACTATAGGTGAAGGCAGATGTTCAGTTAATTTGATGCACATTGAACTAATCTAAAAGCAACTATAACATATATTATGATTTACATTTTCATGGAAAACTAGTTTTTCAAAAATACAAGTACTTCAGCTTATGAGAAAAGTACATAGGGAAAAATTGCAGTACCTTACCTTTAAGAGGTGCAACCAATCATTGACTTTTCAGGAATGCATGCCTTTTTCTTGCATTTCCAAACATAACTGTAATTATACAATTAGGCATATTGGTTAATTTCTTTTGAAAACATTAAAATTAAAAAATAATATTATTAAATTGAAAACGTTGTTGTATCAAACATACAAATTATCAGACAATTTTTCCTAATTTCATCTAACAGTTTATTGTAAAGGAATGGCCTGCACAACAGCCAAGGTATATTAGGCATTCATGAAAGATGAATGTGCTTAAGAGTGTTATAAATAAAAAAAAAACTAGAGAAAAATGTTAAATTCCATCCCAGATATTTGGATGTTGCTTGACCATGAAAATCACACAATTCATAAAATATCTATCTATTAGATAACTAAAATAAAAATTGTATAGTAGTACTTACATTAAATATTGAATGGATGCCCAGAGAGTAGAAATAGTATAAGTATGATCCTTGAGCCATTCTGGTACATCATCAGAACTGGTTGCCATGGTTCTACTTGTTAATAACTGAAACATTACAAACATTTTTTTTTATTTATAATTTATCACAGACTAGAATAGAAATGTTGACAGGAAAAATACCAATGGTTAGAATACATCTGATGCTACTTTTGTAGCCTTATTACTGGTTAAAATGCACCAAAACTTCATTAATTAAATCTGATAAGAAACATATAGGCCTATGTATCACACAAGTCCAAGTTTATCAGTGTCATAGCAAATAATTAACTAGATATGTGAGTTTTATATTAAAGTACTGAATTTCAGGGAATAGATCCAACTTGACACCACATCATTTATTATTTCATGAACTCATGGGTCTGGGTATGGCATGGAATGGAAACTATTATTTAATATATATGGGGTGTAGGCAAGGCATGGATTATAAATTGTCTTGTATAGATTAGATTGGGTAAAACTGCCAATCGAAGGTAACTTTTACTGATAGATCTGGATCAATTATAACTTTATGGGACCTAGGCCTGCATAAATTTAATCTTTTATTTATATATTTTATGTACATATATAACTAGTCTAGAATCTATAATTATATCTTAATAATAATTTTTGTAGATGTCATATAATTTAGATCAACATATTAAGTATAGATCAGTAGATTTAGAATTTTAGCTAGTGGAATATTTTTATATTCCTAATCTGAACTGGATCTATATATCTAGAATTTAGATCAGTAGATTTAGCATTTTAGGTAGTAAAAACTTTTATATTCTAAATCTGAACTGGATCTAGATCTAATTATTCTAGAAGCTTAGATCTAGAAGACTAGTTGTCAAGATTTGACTACACTTTGGCTAATGCACTAGCTTAGTAGGCCTACTAGATAGATCAAGAGACAGAGTACTAATAGACTCGTCTTGCCTCGTTGGGCCTCTCAAATCAGCTATAGCTATAGACTTTAGAGACAATTTAGGAAGGTGAATATCGATCCAATTCAAAGATCTACAATCTACATGTTAGAGTCTAGCTAGAGATGCTAGATCTAGTCTAGAAGGCTTATCAATAAAAAATAAAATCAATCATTTCTAAAGTTTGTAAAATTATATGTAGATCTAATCTATCTATTTATAATATAATAAAAATCTATGTCTACTTTTTAAATATTTAAAATGATATGGCTGGTGATATTAATTATTTTAATTGAGACATTGACATACTGTCACATACAAAGTAACAAAATAATTAGATCTTATACTAACTCATAGACTCATACCATATTATTGTATTAAACCTTCGAGTTTACGTTCCACTATCTTGACTTGACTATATTGACTAAATAAAGGGCACTATGATTATAGATGTAGATTATTATCTATGATGATGATGTTTATCAACTGGTAGATCTATAAGTAGTATCGTCACTTTAAGTATAATCAGTATAACCACTGCATTCGTTTCATTCACTGTCTGTATCAATAATCGTGTGAATGTGATGTGAAAGTGAAGTCTAGATTTAGATAGAATTGATAGATCTACTATTAAAAAGTATTAACTATACTAACTATAGTGTCTATACTATAGTATAGCCAGTATGACTCGTATGAGTATACTCATAAACTGTAAAAGTGTATAAGTATAGCTATACTAGACAGACTAGATGATCGATAGATCTAGACTCTAGACTAGATCTATAAATAATTAAAATATTCATATTGACTTTATAATTATTGACAATTATTTGAATTATTGATCTCATGTATGGTCTAGATCTAGATAAAATAGAGTGGATCTCATGACTGTCTATATTAGATCTATTGATTTTTTTTTAAACGTTAAATAAATCTAGACCTTAGTCTTTAACTTTAGTCTAGGTGTTGTAGATCTAGATCTATAGTATATTATTCTATATTATACAAGAGATCTAGATCTAGATCTATTTATAAGTTCGGTTTTTAAAAAAATCGCATTCGAAATTTTAAATACCCAGATTTAAGTATTTATATACCCATATTGGTAGGTCCGAGTTAATCATTTATTAGATCTATTAAAGCATGTCTATATAAAAGATTATTATTTTAAAAATATATTATTATATAAAAGATATAGTTAAGAATATTTACTTTAAAAAATTAAACAAATGAATTTTTCACTTTTGCCAATTAACACTCTGGCTAGCAAAAAGGATGACTCCTCAATACTGTGAAAAGACGATAACTGCATGAGTTGGTTTGGAATTGTATTTTGTAAGACTAATTTTCAAAACATATCCTTCATGAGAGAGAACGAAAAAAGGTTGTCGAAAAAAAAAAAAAGCTGGCTGGACTACGCAAATAATGGACCAGCCTCTCTCTCTTGATATCTTGTTAAGAACATTGGTGACCGGGAAAAGTGGATGGTTTGGTTGCGCGGGACAGATGATAAAAATGACATGTACATAAAAAAAATTCCAGATTTTGTGTAAAATACCCAAATGAGGAAGTACTGGAAACACCTATTTTAACGAAGTGGCCTTAAAAAAAAATCTTTTGTGACGATCCATTATTCAGGGAAATTGTATCTATTTTATCAGATAGTCAGAAAATGGATTAAGTTTTTACAGATCTAATAAAATATAGTGTGGGGAAGTTTTACTCTCAATGAAGGTCAATCCAAGTGGCTCTCGGAGTAAATTTCTTCTTTGGCATCCTCATCGATTTTTCAAATTGGTATGGTGCGCGAAAAAAGATGCGCAACGGCACTCTGATCATAAAATCTCGAAGCTGGTGTTCCATTAGTATAGTTCCATGATTAATACAAGTAATCAGTAGCTAGGATACGTTTAACATTTAATTACAAGGCAGTTTTGAACACATATCATCACTAAGATAAACTTCATCACTAGGTAGTTTTTTAACAGTTAAGGCTATAACTAATAATGTTAGGATTCTCATCTCTAAACTATTCTAATACATCTTGTCAGGGTTCTATTTCTTGCTTGGCTTATTAAGGGTTACTCCAATACAATTCATTAATACTTGCTTGTTCTTGCTTTGGCTTGGCTCGTTTGGGGGGGGGGGATTATTGCAATTATTACTTTTAAGAACAATCACTATTATGAACAACTACTACTAAACACACTTCAACTCCAACGGAAACATAGATAATCCTTTAATATCCGACAGAGCACAAAAATGACAGCCACTCTCAAGGTATGTGTACATAAACATCAATCCAGGAAAAAATAACTGACTACCAATTTCACTCTATCATACAAGAAAAATAAACAAAGGGATATAACTCTTTCATACTTAAATAGTAACAAAGAAATAACGCATTCTCTCTCACCATTCCTGCCCCTGACACATCTCATTGCTAGACTATCATTCATCCGATTTTTCGTGCTAATTGTAATATGTCTAATTATTTATTTGTCTGAACAAGACGTGGTGAAATATGTAGGTCGCAACTGTGTTTGCGTAATCCACTGAAACATTGTAGGCCTACTCATCCTAGATCCTCGGAATAGAAGACATTGCCATTAATCATTTACCTATAATGAATGAAATTAGTAATACAGTAATACCTATAATCACTATGCTATCTTTAACACATACAATATCTAGGCTACTTCTGATGTCTGATCATTATTGCTTTTAGACTAATGCACATTGTCAGGATCTTATGCACAGTTATGTATAGCCTACATAAAACAAGAAAAAAATAATTAAAGACAGTACCTCCCTCAATAACTAATGAGAGTTGTTATTCTCTCCCAGAGAAAAAATCTTGGTTAAGCGAATGTGTAGATCTACTACACTTTATTATATTCTAATGACATGCCTTTATATCTAGACTTAAAAGACAGTGCGCAAGATGTTCCTGAACATTACTGTATTAATCACTTGAATTGAAAAGGACCTACATGTGGAAATACACGCGAGTGTAGTCTGTTCAAGATAAAGATTTTCTAGTCCTCAGGCCAAATTTAAATTAATTTCTTTTTATACTTTGAAAAATTATACGGCCAAACTACAGTTTTCCCGGTGTGGCCAACTAACCAGTAATTCTTTTCCCAACGATAATGTCTAGGAAAATTGTTAGAGCCGTTTTCGAGAACCATGTCCGCCAACCCAGGCTTTGCCCACTTCGATTGTGCAACATGAATGGAGGCATTGTAATGAGTGCATATTAACTACATAATCAATCACAATATATTTGGCAGATCATAATGTGTTTATTCTATTACATGTACATAATAAGCCCCAGTGGCTACTGTTTTCTTTATTTTCTAGCTGATTATCATACAAAGAAAATGTTCTTGGAACTGGTGACCAACTAGAAGTCTACTCATTGCTTCTGGTTAATATTTCTCATGGCGTGATGTATGCAATTTTCCAGAAGACTTTGGTCCTTGAAACAAGTTTATAGTTCGAATGATGCTTCCGGTACTGGTGCCGTGGAATGACGCAGTCACCACTTTTTCTGCAGGGCCAGCCTAATTGGGAATCATATGACAACATTACACAGTTATGTATTCGTTGTTTAATTAGAGTACAATAAATATTTATCTTATAACATTAAGTCATGCAAAGGTTTAAAAATAGTTTTTTGTTCATGCTTGTGTTAGTATTGATATAGTCATTTGTGTTTATTGAAAAAAAATTGCACAAAGCCTAAAAGAGTTTTAATTCTTTATGTATAATTGTTTATTTTCTTTTTTAATCTATCATACGATATAGAGGATAAGGATTTGCCTAATGGTGTTACTTTATGTCTATGAACAAGCTCTGCAATTTAACATATGGGTGGGGTGATGTCATGTCATGCCAAGTCTAGAGATCATACACTTCGTCTAATAATGGCCTGACAATGGTCAATTACCATATTTTTTGTGTGCTCTAATTAGGCTACATCTGAATATTTTTTATTTGTTTAAAATGAGTTATTTTCTTCGATTCCGAAGATAAAGGATGAGTGCAGTATTTCACGTGACCACGTAAATCCCAGTATATTTTGCCACAAATGAAGACGATCTGTTGTATTTCGGGAGTCTATTTAATTTTCTTTCAATAAAACCCAGATCTAGTGCCTAGTCGGAATACCAAACAATTTCCAGAAACATAAGAATTACATGTTAACTTTATTGTTACATAATTATGTTTTAATCTTCAGTACGAAACCGGATCACAATGGCACAAAGACCATTGCAACAAAAAAACAAACTAAAACTGTAAAGCTATATTACGAAGTCTACAAGGCCTTCCTGCAGGGAACAGTACCAGGAAAAGAAGAAGAGGCAGACAGCAAAAGCGACAGGAAGATAACAACAAAGAATGTGATAGAAAGAGATTTTAATCAAGGCAAAAGACAGTGGAATGGAAAGAGACGGTCAACATATCTTGCTTAGTGCACCAACGGTCAAACAGATTAATGAATATATGTAGGGAAATAACCGTAATTTTTCTGTAGAGTATGACATTCGTGCTAAGTAAGACATTCGTGCTAAGTAAAACAATCGTGCTAAGTAAAAAGACAATCGTGCTAAGTAAGACAATCGTGCTAAGTAAGTCATTCGTGTTTTTTGTGTTTGATGTATAAGTTGAAACCAACGACCCTTCGATGAAACTAATTTGACTACTTTATACACATACATGCCATACCTCTGGCTCTGTAGCGTCTGAACGAGATACTGCATCAAGAGCAAATGTATTCTCTAATTTGCCCTGGGCATTTCGTTTCTGTTTCATCGTGTTACTGTCGACTTCTGCACTCTCCAGTGCGTCCGGCAGACTTCCGGTAGATGTATCATCCTTTCCTTGATTGGCGCCCATTTAGAGACACCCAGGACTCAAATGAAACGATAGATGGGACAGTGGGTAGAGAAAAAAGTTTTTCTTTTAGTTAGTGTTTTTTTTAAGAGGAGGGGAAGATTTGTTTATAGTTTCTTTTAATCATTAATGCCACTTAGCTACACGACCCACGTGGCTAGACAGTCCAAGCTGTGATCTACATATTTAGCTTCATCAAATTCAGACAAAGCCACTGTCTGCTATTTTTGGAATTATTTTTTTCAGACATCTACACCTATCTTCTGCAGTAGATTTCTTTTTGGTCTCAAATGTTGCCTAAATCCCGCCTCCTTTGTAAGAGATCCAGCTGTTTTTTTTTCGAAAGCCCACTTGCTTCCAGGTGCTCTATACCAGTTAAGGCATGCTGGCGTCTGAGGGGATTTTAAAAGCGTTTTCGAGAGGGACAGCTTTCACGCCGTCCTCCTTTCAGCTCGCCAAAAGGATTACATTTGATCGTTTCTTAGATGAGCCCAGATGTCAAACAGCAATAGGTTCCTCGACACTGTCCACTCCGGCGTTGACCAGAACATTGCAATACATACCGTGTTCTAGGTCATCGTTTGCCAAGGATGTGAGAGTGCTGAGCATCGTCATGGAAACAGAGTCAATGTCTTCACTCTAGCCTGATTTTTTAAATATTTTTTAGATTAACTGTTATTTCGGCAGTTGTGTTTATGTTTGTAATGTTGTTACAGCGCCTTGAGCCTACAATTTGTTTGTTAACAGCGCTTTATAAATAAAATTATTATTATATTTACAACAGATTATTACTGTTTTACATAACATTACATTACTAAGATATGCTGTACATGTAGTCCGCATGTCTAGTTATCGACTCTTGCTGATTTTTCCATTAACTCTTTCTCTCCGTAATTATTTTCCTCGCTCCGATAGAATTATTCATTTTGCTCATTTGTATTTCACTATCCTGATATTAAATTTCAATAACTTTTTTTGTTTGTTATCAGAAAATGTTATATTTGGTATCGAATAACAGGGGAATGCATGCTCTTTTTTTAAATGTCACAAATTAAAGTCTATAAGTCCGAAAATCAATTTAGTTCAATGGGGTCAAATCAACGTTGGCATCGTCAATTAGGAGAGAAAGAGTTAAGGGATTTGTATTTTTGTTCAACATTTAAATTGTAAAGACTATATATTTCAGAATCTAGTATATGGCAGTTTTAATTTATGATATATATATAGGTAATGATTTAGGAAGACTGAACAAGAAATGGCCTGTGTGCCAAAGAACAAATAAAGTAAAGTTCCCCTTTTAGACCTTGTGATCTATAGGGCAGATGATGTAAAGGTCATCCGTTTCTGTGGCCACGGTTTATGAGGGTTTCATGTGGCCAGCACCACGACCAACCGCCTTTACTTTTCCCCAACTAATGTCAGGTACCCATTAGAGCTGGATGGACTCAGAGGCTCCCAAAGATTCCGAAATTAAAACTCCCAGTCTCCATCAGAATTTGAACCCTGTACCTCCGGTTCAGAAGCCAAGCGCTTTACCGCTGAACCACCGCGCCTCCAAAGAACAATAAGGCATGTAATAAAAGTACTATAATGCGTGTTTCTTGTCTTAAAATACTATCATTTTAAATCACGATTCACATATTTAAAAAAAAATTACATTACCTCTGATCATACCCAATGATGATTGGCGTTATAGTCCGAACTTTAGTTGAAAAGCGTTGACCAGTGATTAATAAAGTGCTTGCTGATCATAAAAACAATTAAAAAAAAACCCACAATAGTCAGGTAATTAAATCCAGCTAAACATCCCTGTGTTTCCCACAACACTCTAAACTAAAATAGTTATGTAGCCAACGGCGTGATACATGTCTACAATCAATGTGTAAGCTCAGGGTAATATGTCATACAGTAGGACCAAGTGAAACCATATCGTGTCGTAAATTAACATTTAAACAGCCAATAACTGTCAAGATAATAGTGGATCGAGTTACCAGGCAGAGTCAGTTACTGTAGCCTAGCTTTGTAGAGATCTACCTTTGATTACAATATATTAAGTATGCGGGTATTTCCTGTATCGTTTAGACACGAGGAACTGTGTCTTATCTTTAGAATCAGATTATTGTAATACTGTCAGTTATACTAAATGTGATACTGCTTGTGGTACTGTATGTGATACATTGAATTTGAATTTGAATATATTTGAATTCTGATAATCAGCTACAGTCCCTGGTTGACAAACCATCTGCTGCTTGCCAGAAGTTCGGCTTAAACATCAGTCAAAGTAAGACTAAGATACTTGTCCAAAACACAAACACTGCACCTCAAGTAAGCATTAATGGCCAACCACTAGAAATTGTTGATCACTTTTGTTACCTTGGCTCCATCATATCCAACAACACTTTACTGGATAAAGACATTAACAACAGGATAGCCAAGGCAATGGCCACCATGTCACGGTTGCAGAAAAGAGTCTGGGACAACATATTGCTGACCAACAGTACTAAAGCCCTAGTCTACCGGACCTGTGTGTTGAGCACCTTGTTGTACGGAAGTGAAACATGGTCAACCTACTTATGGCAGGAAAAAAAGCTGAATGTCTTCCACCTCCGATGCCTAAGGCGGATCTTTAAAATAAGGTGGCAAGATAAGATAACCAATGATGAAGTGCTACGAAGATCAGGGTGCCAGGACATCCGCTCTGTTATCAGCAGCAGACGCCTTGGCTGGCTTGGCCACGTTCGTAGAATGCCAGTAGGTCGACTTCCACAGGACATCCTGTATGGCGATCTAATAGAAGGCAGGAGAGCCGCTGGTCGCCCACTTTTACGTTATACGGATGTATGCAAACGCGACATGAAGCTCTTCAAAATCGACACTGGCAGCTGGGAAGAGGTGGCACTGGACAGATCCACATGGAGAGAGAGCATAAAGGTAGGGTCACGGATTGCAGATGTCATACACAACAGAAGCAGAAAGAAGGGTGAAAATGCAACGGCGCCTGGTGATTACATATGCCCAACCTGCGATCGCAGCTGTGTATCGAACACTTATGTAAGATTGTTCTTTATTGATTTCTCATCAGCTTTTGACACTATACAACTTCATTTACTCATTGAAAAGATGAAAGCGTTGCAGATTAGTCCATACATAATACTATGGGCTAATGAATTTTTGACCCAGAGAGCTCAGAGGGTTAGGGTAAACAATGTTATATCTAATGAACGCATAGTTAACACAGGGGCGCCCCAGGGGGCTGTGACATCGCCATTGTGGTTCATTTTGTACACCAATGATTTTCAATCCGAAAGTTCTTGTTGCTCCTTCACAAAATTCGCTGATGATGCGGCTCTTCTTGCCCTGCTCTCAGAGAGCTCAGACGTAAATGAGTATTTCAAAGAAATAGAACACATTGAAAAATACTGTAAAGATAATTTTTTATTATTAAATGTAAAAAAAAAAACAAAGAAATGATAATTGATTTTCGTAGGGACAAGAAGGAAAATGATATTGTTTCTGTAGCTGGAGAGACTATTGAAATTGTGCAAACCTTTAAATATCTTGGTACTATCCTAGACAATAAACTAAATTTTACTGCAAATACTGATTATATCAGCAAAAAAGGGCAGCAAAGATTACGATTACTAAGAAAACTGTCCTCGTTTAATGTTAGCGAAAAGGCCTTGGATATGTTTTATCACGCTTACATCTCCAATATTTTAAGTTTCAATATCACTGCCTGGTATGGCAATCTGGGCATTAAAAATAAAAATAAACTTTATAGAATCCTAAATGCTGCTGGCAAAATCATTGGCAAAAAACAAACCCCATTTGGGCAGTTGTTTGAGACAAGCATCTATAAAAAAGCTAACAAGATCCTCGAAATAAAGAATCACCCTTTGTGTCAGGATTTTGTGATTTTACCATCACAAAAGAGATGCAAGACACCGATAGCAAAGACAAACAGACACAAACACTCTTTTGTTCCCCTGGCAATTAAATCATAAAATAAGAACAATCTGGTATAAACTTTGTCACATGTAAATTATGAGTGAGTCTGGTGTGAATGTACACTTTGGTTTCTTATAGTTATAATGTTTTTTGTTTGGTGTAATGCACAAATTGTAAGACAAATTTCCTTACGGATAATAAAGATTATTATTATTATTATTATCAAGGATTGGCCTCTTTAGTCACACAAGAAGTTGCAAAGGGAAAAGATCGTCTCTCGAGACGTAAAATGCCACAGAAATGTGATACATACAGTATGTGGTACCCTGTTCCGTATGTGGTACTGTCTGTAATGCTACATGTAGTTTTGAAAATGATGCAGTATGTAAACCTAAATGACTTTATGTTAAAAAAAAATTACGAAGATGGAAATAGTGTTGAACCTGACATATTAAAAGGTGTTGAATAGATTAACCACACAGAGAAATATATTAACGAAACCTAATGAAGTGCAGATCTAGAGATGCTTGCCTCATTTAGAAGCTACTAGCTTTTGTTTCTTGGTGACTTTTTTTTTCTTTTAAAAGGAAACTGAAAATAAGGGAGGAAACTGAAAACTTAGTCTTGGCAAAATAATTTTGGTTATCTCTCTTTGCAAAAAAAAATAAAAAACATAATAATAAATAAATAAACATAACTTAATTGTCATATATCTATAATGGTCCAATCACTATGGTAGAAACTAAAGTGGAGAAGCAAATATGAGGTTTGAAACAATTTATGAGCCTTTTTTTATCAAAATTTCTTCAAGATGCTTTTCTGTTAGTAATTTTGTCATTTTTAATGTGGGAAAAAAAAACTCATTGTCTAATTCGAAATGACATAGATCTATTACAACGATATGCCGTACATGTAGTCCGCACGTCAAATTATCGACTCTCTTGCTAATATTCCCATTGAGAGATGTTTATTGGTAAGCGTTCTCAAGAAATACCTTCTCGGTCTCAATGGGGTCACGTCTAAAAGGGGTAACACAAAAGATACGAATCTACATCTAAGAATGCGGAGTTGACTTCCACGACTTTATCTTATCTTATAAATTACAGACGTTCCTTAAAAAGAGATGTCAGTCACGTCCTACACGCACCCAGTGAGTAGTCTTTGCATGTGTTAATCTAGTTGGTTGTTAAGCTTGCTAAAAAAATACTCGTTAACAGTCGGCTATAGAAACAGACGAACTTAACATCGTGTGCCCCTGGGACCAGATAGACTAAAATGGAACTGTACTCTTTTTATTTGCTTCATTAAGAGCCTACCGATGCAACGGTCCATGACTGCCCGTAAATAAAATCCCTAAGTGCATTGCCATTAAAAATAAAAATAAAACAAAAGCAATCTTTATGTAGGACGTAGATCTAACCATCACGTGACAGTCTCATCTCTCACACGTTATCGATAGACCACAATCAATTTTCAGAACGTATCCCTAAGTACTTTCACAATGAAAGCATTTACTGAACTCTGTTTGCACAATGGCACTAGATGTCTAGATGAATCTATGAATAGACCCTGCACTACCAAGCAGAAGTAGCTTAATACCGCGTACTTTTGAGTTGCTTAGTAACAATATACAGTCCAGCGATCTACTTCTTCATTATATCTTCTTATCTTATAAAATACAGACGTTACTTCAAAAAAAAAAAGAAGATGATTACGTCCTACGCGTCATGCATTTAGTCATGCATATTAAGGATGGCTGCCTGGTCGTGCGGTTTGCGCGCTGGACTGTCGTTCAGATTTATCGATGGTCCCGGGTTCAAACCCTGCCCGCTCCCATCCCCCGTCGTCCTGCGGGAGGTTTGGACTAGGAAGTAATTATCTTCAACTCTGAAGGAACATCCGAAACATGTAAAACATTTTACAAACATTAACCATGGAACTATACTAATGGAACACCAGCTTTGAGTTTTTTACAAAGACAAAGAGAGTCGAAGTGCCGTCGCGCATCTTTTTTCGCGCACCATACCAATTTGAAAAATCGATGAGGATGCCAAAGAAGAAATTTACTCCGAGAGCCACTTGGATTGACCTTCGTTGAGAGTAAAACTTCCCCACACTATATTTTATTAGATCTGTAAAAACTTTATCCATTTTCTGACTATCTGATAAAATAGATACAATTTCCCTGAATAAGAGATCGTCACAAAAGTTATTTTTTTCGATCACCCTATAAAATGCCACTTATTTTCCAAAAAATAGAATCTAAATTCCGAAAATACAATCTTTCAGTGTTTCTGTGTTTGGTTTATTTACACTAAATCTGGATGAAGACCTGTCTACCGTTCCGCTAAATGCGTATTTGTTACGATATACTAAATTTCACGAAATAAAAATAATAATAATACAGTTTTGACACTCCAAGCTACGCATTTCTAATCGTTTTTTTTTTATTATCGAAAGGACTAGGCTATAGGCATACACGTCTCGTGGGAAACAAAGAAAAAGTTAATCTTGATAATATTGTAGCCTAAATAAAATGACAAAAACAAAAAAAAAAATAACTATAGCCTAATCTAAAATGAAATAGATCTAGAGCTAGATTTTCTTGGACGAATGATATAAAATAAGTATAAATAATAAGTCATATGAATCTGATAGATCTAAAACAAATACTGATAGAGTCATTCATTAATTATTAGAATTACTTGACTACCAACTGGGTATTTTTATTGCCAAAATACAATGTATTTTATGTGCATTTATTAAAAAACAACAACCAAAAATTAAGCGTTTGACGCAACTAGATCTAATATTAGTAATATATAGATTCTAGTTCTAGATCCAGAAAGCTACTTCTCTAATTCAGTTTTCTAGTTTAATTCTAGTTAGATCTAGATGTCTAGACCAGTAGATATAAATCTAGCCAGGGTTTTTGTCATGGAATAGATTTATAAAACTTCAGCCACCTACTGATCACGATATGACAGATAGGCCTACTCTCTCTACTACCCTAGACTCTAACTCTACATCTAGTAAAATCTAGTACTAGTTACGTAGATCACTACATTTGACTAGATGATTACTAGATCACAGTAAAATTCAATGTGTACTTCCGACTTTAGCTCAACAAACAAGTCTACTCCAAAGTATAGATCTACTAGTAAAGTCACAAAGTTTAAAGGATCATTAATAATCATTATATATTCACATAAAAAAATTATAGGCCTAAATGAATCGAATAATCAGTCACTAATTTGACTAATCAGTAATCTAAATTGTTGTTTTTTTTTAAATGGCAAGTGTTATTGATGACTTCTGACTTGTAAACCAGTTGCAGAGATTCTAGTTTTTATTTTGAGTATATGTTACGATATATCAATTATATTTAGATAAACACAAGTACCTAGTGGAACAGACAGAAGGACCATTTAATATAAGGCAAAGAAGTAAGATGTTTATAATCCATCAAACTATGATCAAACTCACAGAGGACTTGTGTCATTTGTGACGGCATTTCATGCATTTACAGAAGCTACAAACTATTCTACAAAAATGATAGGCTTGTCTTTGATTCCGAAGACTTATGAGGAATGCTATGTTTCCAGTGGCTACTCAGCCCCAGCTGTGACCTACATATTATGCCACACTGAGCACAGGCATAACCATTGTCCACCTGTGGTAGAATCAGTTGTTTTTTTCTTTTTGCCGTCTACCCTCGGCAATTAATTTTCATTGGTGTATACCACACCTTTGTAAGTGACCTCCAGCTGTCTCGTTTTGAAGCTGTATGCAACCAGGTGCTCTCTTATTCTATGTCAGTTAAAGCAAAGACTAAGCTTGTCTTTAAAGCATTTCTGTGGTACCTCTTTATGTGCATATGACATGTTAGGCAAATAGGTTTTGCCTATCGGAAGGCCATTTCGGAAAGTATAGGTGTTTAAAATGAAACTCCAAACATCTGAACTTCCAGTAACCAAGAAAATAAACTTAGGATTCAAAAAGACGACACTGGCATTTCAGCTAAGACGATCAGTAAAATTAATAGCAACTTTAATTGCAGTCCACCAAACAAGATAAAAAGAAACAAGTGTGGCTTCAATAGCATTGATGATATTTAGTTTACTTTTATCTCATTTACTAGTATTACTATTTCATTGACTAAGGTTTTTTATTGTCAAATATGCATAAGTACATGTACTAGTTCCTGCAATTTGATGAAAAATAATAATTAAATTGTGTGTAGTCTATATACAAATGTTTATAAGAAATCACAGCTTAGCTTAATTTACTTAATTTCAAAACTATGATTTTGTGTTCTGACTCTACTCTAAATAAATTATATTTTATTTTAAGAATGCAAAGTTGGAAATTCTGTTCTGATGAAAAAAATTTATTAAAATAAAGTAGATGTTTATGGTTTCTTTGTATTTATTTTTAAATTATTTATTCATTAAAAATTAATTGTTCATTAACATTTACTTGAAGTAAAGATCAAAAACACAAATTCAATACATGATCAGCTCTCAATTCATGTAGATCACAGCCCATCACTTAAATGTATTTACTGTCCATTCTACACACTATTCATTTCAAAATGTTGCTTTAAATTGTTATATGACACAATCAAAGTACTGGTACCTCACATTGATGTAGGCCTAAAGCACCTGAAATAATGAAAAATTTTCATTCAATAACTTGTACTGTCATTTATTATCAGACGTGTTAAAACTAATGACCTGTATCATCATCATTGGCCTCCTTCAGTCGTAGAAAGACTAAGGTTTCATCTCAGAGCACACTTCCTCATGTGGCTGTGGAGCCCTATTTTGGAGACACTCCCGTCCACAGATAGCACAGGTTAAGGTGGCTTTTGCTTCGGTGGTAGAGGAGCTGGCCGTTTTTCGGATTGTACGTTTTTGTTCCTGAGCTGAGACCTATGTACTTTCACTGTCCATAGCTTTCTTGGTCACTGTCTCTCCATCTGTTGCGGTCTAAAGCTATGTCTTCCCAATTGTCAGTATTGATGTTCACTGATTTGAGGTCACGTTTTATTACATCTATGTAATGGAAGTGGGGGCGACCAGTTTTTCTTGTGTCAGTAGTGTGTTAAAACTAATGACCTGTATATATAATTTATTAAGCAGGAGCATCAACAAATCTTGAACAATAATTGTCTACAGAAAAACTTTATTCTTATCCAAACAATATAATACATTTACAATGTATTTCAGCAAGTTAATTTATATTTATACAAATCTATATGGCCTAAAGATTATAGCGTATTTTGATGTGTGAATACCAAGTTACATTATTACATGACAATAGTGTACTCATTTTTTAAATATTCTGGGTAATAAAAATAAAAAACTAATGATACAATAAAATTGAAGCATTAGTCAAAAAAAGAAAAATTTCACTCAAGATCTATGTGAACTCTGCTTGAAAAAAATCATTTTGAAATTAATTTAAAAAAAAGTTATGGTCAATGGAATGATAGCAGCAATTATTTAACAATTTCATGATTATCCATTCATTTCAATATACTTATAACTGAAAAATAATTCATAAGGTTTAGATACAACCATTTGAAATAATGATTATAATTTTTTTCTTAATTTGCTTAATTCAAATCTAATATAAACAAGATTTCCTCTGTCAAGAAACTTATGAGGGAACAACATGCATGTTCTTCTCAGTAAGTTTTGCAAAGGGAATTAAGAATATTTAATTGATGTTGCTTTTTTTTTGCCAACATTTTAAACCTTTGCACCAGGTTTTAGTTTTAAGGAGAATGCACCATATTTTATATGTTTACTTTTGTTAGATTCTTATTTTAATTTTAAAAAAGTAAAATTTCCCTTACCACTCATCCACTGCACTCCCTCTTGTTTTAATGGGGCTCAGATTAATAGTTTTCAAGTACAATATCAAACAGATTTAAAGAAATACTAAATCCAAACCTGTTGGCTGAATGACAGGATATACATAAATATGTATACAGCTTACAGTATAATATATATATCTTAAATTAAAATTGGTCCAAGACTTTTATTTTGCAACATGATGGGATTTTCCTTTCTGGTGGTGCTATGCAGGAGTCCAAGAATCTCATCTTTTCTCATAACAGAAAGTTATCTAGTTATAAAAATAAATAAAAGGATTTAAAAAAAAAATAAAAAAATATGTGTGACATATGTGTTGACCATGCTAAACGTATATATGTTATTAAGTATAGTTATATAATTTTGCCATTCTAAAAATAGTCTGTACCTAAAAGGAGCTACTGCGTTAATGTGTAGACATGGCCCTGACCTTAATAGTTATGAATTATTACTATAAGTGAAGGCAGATGTTCAGTTAATTTGATGCACATTGAACTAATCTAAAAGCAACTATAACATATATTATGATTTACATTTTCATGGAAAACTAGTTTTTCAAAAATACAAGTACTTCAGCTTATGAGAAAAGTACATGGGAAAAACTGCAGTTCCTTACCTTTAAGAGGTGCAACCAATCATTGACTTTTCAGGAATGCATGCCTTTTTCTTGCATTTCCAAACATAACTGTAATTATACAATTACGCATATTGGTTAATTTCTTTTGAAAACATTAAAATTAAAAAATAATATTATTAAATTGAAAACGTTGTTGTATCAAACATACAAATTATCAGACAATTTTGCCTAATTTCATCTAACAGTTTATTGTAAAGGAATGGCCTGCACAACAGCCAAGGTATATTAGGCATTCATGAAAGATGAATGTGCTTAAGAGTGTTATAAATAAAAAAAAAAAACTAGAGAAAAATGTTAAATTCTATCCCAGATATTTGGATGTTTCTTGACCATGAAAATCACACAATTCATAAAACATCTATTAGATAACTAAAATAAAAATTGTATAGTAGTACTTACATTAAATATTGAATGGATGCCCAGAGAGTAGAAATAGTATAAGTATGATCCTTGAGCCATTCTGGTACATCATCAGAACTGGTTGCCATGGTTCTACTTGTTAATAACTGAAACATTACAAACATTTTTTTTTATTTATAATTTATCACAGACTAGAATAGAAATGTTGCCAGGAAAAATACCAATGGTTAGAATACACCTGATGCTACTTTTGTAGCCTTATTACTGGTTAAAATGCACCAAAACTTCATTAATTAAATCTGATAAGAAACATATATGTATCACACAAGACCAAGTTTATCAGAGTGTCATAGCAAATAATTAACTAGATATGTGAAATTTATATTAAAGTACTGAATTTCAGGGGATAGATCCAACTTGACACCACATCATTTATTATTTCATGAACTCATGGGTATGGCATGGAATGGAAACTATTATTTAATATATATGGGGTGTAGGCAAGGCATGGATTATAAATTGTCTTGTATAGATTAGATTGGCTAAAACTGCCAATCGAAGGTAACTTTTACTGATAGATCTGGATCAATTATAAATTTATGGGACCTAGGCCTGCATAAATTTTATCTTTTATTTATATATTTTATGTACATATATAACTAGTCTAGAATCTATAATTATATCTTAATAATAATTTTTGTAGATGTCATATAATATCTAACATATTAAGTATAGATCAGTAGATTTAGAATTTTAGCTAGTGGAATATTTTTATATCTAATCTGAACTGGATCTATATATCTAGAATTTAGATCAGTAGATTTAGTATTTTAGGTAGTAAAAACTTTTATATTTTAAATCTAAACTGGAACTAAATCTAATTATTCTAGAAGCTTAGATCTAGAAGACTAGTTGTCAAGATTTGACTACACTATGGCTAATGCACTAGCTTAGTAGGCCTACTAGATAGATCAAGAGACATAGTACTAATAGACTCGTCTTGCCTCGTTGGGCCTCTCAAATCAGCTACATACTTTAGAGACAATTTAGGAAGGTGAATATCGATCCAATTCAAAGATCTATAATCTACATGTTAGAGTCTAGCTAGAGATGCTAGATCTAGACAATCTAGTCTAGAAGGCTTATCAATAAAAAATAAAATCAATCATTTCTAAAGTTTGTAAAATTATATGTAGATCTTATCTATCTATTTATAATATAATAAAAATCTATGTCTACTTTTTAAATATTTAAAATGATGATATTAATTATTTTAATTGAGACATTGACATACTGTCACATACAAAGTAACAAAATAATTAGATCTTATACTAACTCATAGACTCATACTGTATTGTATTAAACCTTCGAGTTTACGTTCCACTATCTTGACTTGACTATATTGACTAAATAAAGGGCACTATGATTATAGATGTAGATTATTATCTATGATGATGATGTTTATCAACTGGTAGATCTATAAGTAGTATCGTCACTTTAAGTATAATCAGTATAACTACTGCATTCGTTTCATTCACTGTCTTTATCAATAATCGTGTGAATGTGATGTGAAAGTGTCAGTGAAGTCTAGATTTAGATAGAATTGATAGATTATAGATCTACTATTTTTAAAAAAGTATTAACTATACTAACTATAGTGTCTCTACTATAGTATAGCCAGTATGACTCGTATACTGTAAAAGTGTATAATAGTAAGTATAGCTATAGACAGACTAGATGATCGATAGATCTAGATTATTCTACTAGACTCTAGACTAGATCTATAATAAATTCTATAAATATTCATATTGACAATTATTGATCTCATGTATGGTCTAGATCTAAAAATCTAGATAAAATAGAGTGGATCTCATGACTGTCTATATTAGATCTATTGATTTTTTTTAAAACGTTAAATAAATCTAGACCTTAGTCTTTAACTTTAGTCTAGGTGTTGTAGATCTATAATATTCTAGATATTATACAAGAGATCTAGATCAATTTAAGTTCGGTTTTTAAAAAATTCGCATTCGAAATTTTAAATACCCAGATATAAGTATTTATATACCCATATTGGTAGGTCCGAGTTAATCATTTATTAGATCTATTAAAGCATGTCTATATAAAAGATTATTATTTTAAAAATATATTATTATATAAAAGATATAGTTATGAATATTTACTTTAAAAAATTAAACAAAATGAATTTTTCACTTTTGCCAATAAACACTCTGGCTAGCAAAAAGGATGACTCCTCAATACTGTGAAAAGACGATAACTGCATGAGTTGGTTTGGAATTGTATTTTGTAAGACTAATTTTCAAAACATATCCTTCATGAGGGAGAACGAAAAAAGGTTGTCAAAAAAAAAAAGCTGGCTGGACTACGCAAATAATGGACCAGCCTCTCTCTCTCTCTCTTGATATCTTGTTAAGAACATTGGTGACCGGGAAAAGTGGCTGGTTTGGTTGCGCGGGACAGATGATAAAATGACATGTACATAAAAAAAATTCCAGATTTTGTGTAAAATACACAAATGAGGAAGTACTGAAAACACCTATTTTAACGAAGTGGCCTTAAAAAAAAATCTTTTGTGACGATCCATTATTCAGGGAAATTGTATCTATTTTATCAGATAGTCAGAAAATGGATAAAGTTTTTACAGATCTAATAAAATATAGTGTGGGGAAGTTTTACGCTCAATGAAGGTCAATCCAAGTGGCTCTCGGAGTAAATTTCTTCTTTGGCATCCTCATCGATTTTTCAAATTGGTATGGTGCGCGAAAAAAGATGCGCGACGGCACTCTGATCATAAAATCTCGAAGCTGGTGTTCCATTAGTATAGTTCCATGCATTAACCAATGACCTAAATTCTGCTAAGTCACTGGTGTTCCTGTCTAGCTCAGGCAACCCATTCCATGCTGTAATAGCGGTAGGGAAGAAGGAGCATTTGTACAAATTAGTCCTGGCATATGGAACGAGGAATGTGCCTTTTATCTTTGTGTCTTTCTGAGTAGTTTATTAGATTTTAATTATTATAATGTTATTATTATAAACTTCATTATATTTATTATCTAAATGACATTTTCAAAAGCCCTGACTCACTCGTAGCTTATTCTCCCTTCTGGGCCGGACGAAAAGATATGAAAATGTCACCTGTCATTACTAAGCTTTTGCCTTGAATTACTAAGCAACTTTTAAGAGTGAAACGGCAGCTGTTAATTTTCCCTAAAATGATTTTTTTTTCTCTGTTTCGCCACAATACGTTTGTTTTATAGACTATATATATAGTCTATGTTTTTTTTATTAAACCAACATACTAATTCTCTCATGAGGGAAACCTACTAAACGAACAAAAGCTTAGCGTTTTTTTTAAATATTTTTTTTACAAAGCCAAAGAAAAAGCGCATCGTGGAGTGTAGAAAAATGAATGATAATATCAAAGAAGGAATTTACTCCATGAGTTAGATGGATCGACGTGTAGGCCTATTAAGTGTAGGCTTTTTGTGATTAAGTTTGTTGAATAATTAACTAGTAGTCTACTACGTGAATAAATCTCTCTATACAATAAGCGAAGTGTTCCGCTAAATAAATATGCGAAGTGTTCCGTTAAATACTCCGAATGTGCGAAGTGTTCCGCTAAATACTCCGAATGTACGAAGTGTTCCGTTAAATACTCCGAATGTACGAAGTGTTTCTTTAAATACTCCGAATGTGCGAAGTGTTCCTTTAAATACTCCGAATGTACGAAGTGTTTCTTAAATACTCCGAATGTGCGAAGTGTTCCTTTAAATACTCCGAATGTACGAAGTGTTTCTTAAATACTCCGAATGTGCGAAGTGTTCCTTTAAATACTCCGAATGTGCGAAGTGTTCCTTTAAATACTCCGAATGTGCGAAGTGTTCCTTTAAATACTCCGAATGTGCGAAGTGTTCCTTTAAATACTCCGAATGTACGAAATGTTTCTTAAATACTCCGAATGTACGAAGTGTTTCTTAAATACTCCGAATGTACGAAGTGTTTCTTAAATACTCCGAATGTGCGAAGTGTTCCTTTAAATACTCCGAATGTACGAAGTGTTTCTTAAATACTCGGAATGTGCGAAGTGTTTCTTAAATACTCCGAATGTGCGAAGTGTTCCTTTAAATACTCCGAATGTACGAAGTGTTTCTTAAATACTCCGAATGTACGAAGTGTTTCTTAAATACTCCGAATGTGCGAAGTGTTCCTTTAAATACTCCGAATGTACGAAGTGTTTCTTAAATACTCCGAATGTGCGAAGTGTTCCTTTAAATACTCCGAATGTACGAAGTGTTTCTTAAATACTCCGAATGTGCGAAGTGTTCCTTTAAATACTCCGAATGTACGAAGTGTTTCTTAAATACTCCGAATGTGCGAAGTGTTTCTTTAAATACTCCGAATGTACGAAGTGTTTCTTAAATACTCCGAATGTGCGAAGTGTTCCTTTAAATACTCCGAATGTACGAAGTGTTTCTTAAATACTCCGAATGTGCGAAGTGTTTCTTAAATACTCCGAATGTGCGAAGTGTTCCTTTAAATACTCCGAATGTGCGAAGTGTTCCTTTAAATACTCCGAATGTACGAAGTGTTTCTTAAATACTCCGAATGTACGAAGTGTTTCTTAAATACTCCGAATGTACGAAGTGTTTCTTAAATACTCCGAATGTACGAAGTGTTTCTTAAATACTCGGAATGTGCGAAGTGTTCCGTTTAAGAAAAACGTCCGGGAAACACTGCTATATTCAAATGGGAAATAATTCACAATCGTAGGCCATTGTAATCAGAGCCAGGTATGGTTAATCTCGTAACGGTTCCACGACCCCGTTTTTCTGTAACGAAATTACCTTTATGGTTTAAATTAGTTAAAGACATGATTAAACGAGTAGCTAAATATAGAATATTACATTTGAATAAGAACTTGCCCTAAATACGTTCTAATCACATTGCTATTTTTACCTACAACTTAAATAAGAATTTTAGAGCCTGCTCCAATGTCGGAGAAGCCTTTCATATAAATGAGCTTTGAATTACATATACAATAAAGTCAATCTTTACTTTTTAAGGATGTTTGTGCGTATATCTATCTATCTAATCTATCTATGTATTCTATCTATCTATCTATCTATCTATCTATCTATCTATCTATCTATCTATCTATCTATCTATCTATCTATCTATCTATCTATCTATCTATCTATCTTTCTATCTATCTATTTATCTACTATCTGTCTGTCTGTCTGTTTGTCTATCTGTCTGTCTGTCTGTTTATCTATCTATCTATCTATCTATCTATCTATCTATCTATCTATCTATCTATCTATCTATCTATCTATCTATCTATCTATCTATCTATCTTAATTCTTTCTTTCTTTCTTTCATTCTTTATTATCATGGGCGTTTCTGGGGATGTGGAGTTCCTGTCTTTATATGAATAGGCCTAACGATAAGACTTTTATTTCTTTTTTTTTTTTAAATCACCCTGTGTAGGCGTGGCAAGATATCGTCTAGTCCTTGTCTAACTTTGCTTTGTGGTTTAAAAGGTTACCCCCCTGCCTCGCCTCATCCCCTAAAAAAAAAAACTAAAGCAAAACTACAATAATAAAAATTTCATGACCGTAGCCAAGATTGAGGTCTCCCCTCCCGAAACAGATACAAAACTACAATTTTCAAATTTCTTGTTGTAGCGCAAGGAAAGTCGGGAGAGGTGGGGGGGGGGGGGGGGGTAAAGACCTTATCCCCCAATAACAGTCGATGAGCTCCATAATAAATAAAACAGAAACAGAAGAGAAAGAGATATGAGGTAATGTGTTGGTGATTCAAAGAAAAGTAATAAGATGAAAAGAGGAAAATGTATTACCTACTGTTTTTGTATTACCTTCTGTCTTGGTATTACCTTCTGTCTTGGTATTACCTTCTGTCTTGGTATTCTATCTTCGTATTACTTTCTGTCTTTGTATTCCCTTCTGTCTTGGTATTACCTTCTGTCTTGGTATTCTATCTTCGTATTACTTTCTGTCTTTGTATTTCCTTCTTTGTTGGTATTACCTTCTATTACCTTCTGTCTTTGCATTACCTGTCTTTGTATTACCTTCTGTTTTGGTATTCTGTCTTTGTTTTCTGTCTTCAAATTACCTTCTGACTTTGTATCCTGACTTTATTACCTCCTGTCTTTGTATTCAGTTAATGTACACGTCTATTGATATTTTCGACGAATCGTTAATCTGTTTTTTTATGATGCTCTGCCAGGTCAGTCTGTCACCTGGAAAACAGGTCAAACAGAACGAGTGCTTTGCCTGGCCATCTATTTATTTATTTAACTCTTTAATGAATGCATGCGCGAATACCCGTTGATGTGTGTGTGTAAAAGATTTAGATTTGTCTAGACTTCCAGCCCAAATATAATTTTAAGAGGATTATATTTTGAAAAATTAAAACGGTCAAACCAGAATTTCCCGTGTGTTGCCCATTAGATAGTATTTTTTCCCCCAAAGATATACATAAACAGTCAACTTTCTAGGAAAATCGTAAGAGCCTTGTCCACCCAGGTTTCTGTTTTTTTGAACCCATGAAGAATTTGCAAGCTGATAAGAGACGTTGATTTATTTAAAAGAGGAGATCGACAAAGGCTTATAAGGCAGCGGTTCTCAACTGGAAAACCTTATTTCGCAAAGATTTGTTCTTGGAAACGGAAGAAGAAGGCGCAACCCAATCCCAAACAGAACGGGATATGAACTAGTCTGAATACCAAGTACTGTTCAGATAAGCCGTTAGAATGGACAAAAACAAAAAACAAAAAAAAAAAAAAAAAAAAACAAACAAAAAACTTCCATTGATGAATAGACAAAAAAAACAACAACACGAATTTCCGGGGGTCCTAGGCGATCTTGGGTTATTTTTAGTAACAAAGTGTATATATATATATATTGCAATGCTTACTATTAGCTTGCAAACTCTTCAAGGGTGTAAACTAGACAAAATAGAATCAACTTCTAAGTACATTTTCCTTACGTCTCTTTTTTGTTTCTAAGATCACTGGAAAGACTCCTTGAAATTTTGAAGCATAACAAGCAATGAGTACAGTGACAAATGTTAGACCACCATCAGCTTCATAGAGTAGGAATTTATTCAAAAAACAACAACTTCTTTAATTACATGTTTTCTTACATACTTATTTTAAATAAAACTAAACACAGGATAGAAAAGATGCAAACTAACCATATTTATTCTCATTTACATATCATTAGTGATGGGAACTAAACTAAATTTTTTTAGTTAAACTAAAACTAAGTTTGAACTAAAAAAAAGTAATTAAACTTTTAGTTAATCACAAATTGAAAAAATTAGTTAAACTAAACTAAGAAACTTTAGTTAAACTTTTACTAACTATTTTGACCTTTTTTAAGGACGAAACAGCCAAAAATGAAAAATATAAACAACAACCAATCTCTTTAGCAAAATGTAATAAACATTTATTTGTGCACATGAAAAAAAGATTTAAATGTCTTTATGGGATAGATGTAGATCTTAATAGAATCACTAGATTAGACTAGAATGATACTATTATAAATTTATAGCAAGAAATTAGAAGTAATTGTCCAAGTTCTAATATAAGTTACCTTTTTAGAAGTAATGATAAAACTGCATGTTGACTCGCTAGCTAACTCTAGATTCTAGAATATTAATAATATCTTCTACAAACGAAATGATCAGAATATCATCAGAAATATAATCTGGATCTAAATCTAGAATTAGATCTAGCTACTAGACCAAGATCAAATAATTAATATTTTAATCTAAAAATAATTTAAGAAATACTAGTTAGACTAGTTACTACTACTACTACTACTACTACTACTACTACTACTACTAGATCTAAATAGTGTCTAGTAGATATCTTAGTAACTCTAGATCTATCTAGAGATTTTAGATTATTATAATTATGATTATAACAAGATATGGGTATTTAGATCTATAATATAATATAATATACTCTAGTAGATAATACTAGATCTAGATCTAATAGATCTAGATAGTAGATATAAGTATAATTATAATAGAAGTAGATGTAGATCTAATCTAGATTTAGTTACTATTAGATATCTAGCATAGTGACGACTATTATCAGTAGGCCTATTATAGTCATTATTATTATAGAACTATCATCTTTGCATCTTAAATTAGGTCTCAGTACTATTATAGGCCTAATAAGTAATCTAGAATTTTCTAGATATATCTAGATCTAATCTAGACTCTAATTCTACTTCTAGAATAGTAGAATTTCTAAACTAATAGATCTATATTATTGACTTATAATTTTAAATTTACATTTAGATCTAAGACTACTAAGAGTTAGACTCTACTTAAGACTAAGACCTAAGAGACTAAAATAATTAAATATAGAGTAATATAGACTATTATGACTATAGATGTAATAGAAGAAATAGACTAATAGTAATAGACTAGACGTCACTAGACTCTAACTTTAGAATTTAGATCTATCTAGTAAAAAGTTTTAAAATAAAAAGAGTCGACATTTCTTTTAGATCTATATAGTAAAGCAAAATTCTTGGCCTGCAGCTATACACTAATACAGGAACACACTGGTGTTTAATAAAAAAAGCAGCAAAATGTAGATCTATAGAAGCAAGGAATTATCAGGATTTATCAAGCAGCGAAACTTGCTAGAAATATAATGAACACGTGTATTTTTTTTTAAAGGCGGGAAAAGGTGCCATTATAGGGTAAAGGTCAAAAGGCTTTCTAGTGACCTGTGCACCCTCTAGTTTATACTCCTCTCTATCATTCATCACATATATTCTCTGAATTACATATATCTAAATATTTATTGGTATGACCGTATGTATGTTAAAAAAGTTTGTAAAATTTGTAATTAAACTTTTTAGTTTGTAACTAAAAAAAATTAATTAAACTAGGATTTTAACTAAACTATTTTTTTTTTAATTAAACTTTGGCCTTAACTAATTTTTTTTAGTTAAACTAAAAGTTAGCAACTTTTTAGTTAACTTTTGCCCAACACTACATATCATAGACAAATGTTCTCCCTTTTCCTATTCACGACGTTCCAATTACCGCCTCTTTCCACAATCGATGCAAGTCAGTTAGTCAGAACACAGCCTTATTATTTTGCAGCCTCGTGTGAATGCATGGTTAATACTTCCCCCCTCTCTTCTCCGGCCTTATCGCTGGCTGCTGTGTGATCTAACACAGCGTCCTTATCAACACGATTTGATGTCTGGTTAAGAGGGATGGTTGTTATGTCTTATCCAATTAACAAAAGAGCAGAGATAGTCTGAGCCAGACTGTAATAATATATTTACACAATGCTGTGATGACCACCTAGTTAGAAAAATACGAGCCAAGGCGTGCCCTGTGTTTTTTCTGTGTTTTTCTTGTTGACGGAATACTGACGGAGATAATCTGTGCCTACAAAGCTCATCATTGTTGCGCCATGGAACAGCTTTCATACGTGAATCCAACCATTTTAAATGAACCAGGTAAGTTGAGTTTGCTCTTTTTCAAGCGACATGGGGGAGTGTTCTTTGTTTTATGCTAATTACAACGAGGCGGCAGGTGTCTTATGGTTAGGGGACTGTATCTTACCTTATCTTATAAACTGACATAAGTTCCTTCAAAAGAGAAGACAATTACATCCTGCGCGTTTCGTGTGTCAATCCAAGTATCTAGTCATACTTGTTAATCAGTGAGTTTAAAACTAAGCTAAGCCGTTAGTTTACCTGGTTGATTCAGGCAACCCATTCCATGCTCCAATGGCCTTAAATCCTGTCTTCGTGGAAACTAAAACCTTCTGGGTGGGTGGGCTAAATAAATCTAAGGGGACACGGATCTCGATAACGGCTTTAACGATTTTCCTAGATATATGAAAGTTGATGTATATCATTGAAAAGATTACTAGCTCGTTAACCACACTAGGAAGTATAAAAAGAGATACTTTTAAATTGAGATAAACTAGAAAATATTTATCTTAAACGGACCATGAAATAATAAATAATAATTAATTAATGTTCAGGAACAGTTTACGCATCTTCTTCATGGTTTAGTCTAGATCTATGGCTTATCATTAGAACTTTATAAAGTCTATTATATTTAGGTATAGATTAGCTCTACCAGGAAGTTAAATTCCCCTTTCAGACCTTGCGATGTATGGGGCAGATGATGTACAGGTCATCTGTATCTGTGGCCCACGGTTAATGAGGATGTGATGTGGCCAGCACAATTACGAACTGCCTTTAATTTTCCCCAACTAATGTCAGGTACCCATTAGAGCTCCGTGGAATCAGAGGCGCACTAAAGATCTCGAAATAAAAAATCCCAGTCTTCACCAGGATTCGAACCTGGGACCCTCCGATTCGGAAGTCAAGCTTTACCTCTCTCTCTCTCTCTATCTATCTACTTATCTATCTATCTATTTATATATTCCAAGCCCTTCCGTTTGTAGCTTAATTTTAAAAAAATTAAGTTGGCAACATTGAAGTTTAATTTAGCGTCCTAGATATTTCTTTCGTGAAAATACGCTCAATAGAAATCGCACTCTCTCAAAATTCAAGAGAATTGAGAAATTCTTGGTGTAACACAACAACAATCACAAAGAGGAGTGGCTCAACCAATGGGCAATAGGAAACACAGGCAGAGCCATGTACAAAGAAATGAACATGTCTAACAAACTGGACAGTATTAACTTCCTCCCCCGCAAAGAACAATCTACATTCTTCCAAATAAGGACAGGACATACACCTCTGTTAATTTACCGTCGCAATAAAATAAATTCCACACAACTCCCACTTTGTAGACACCGCGCCCACCCTTATGAAACCGTAAACCATATCCTCTTTGAATGCCCCTTCCTAATCCACCTTAGACTGACCCTACTACCACTCCAGCCCAACATAACCAACATCCTATACCCCAGTGCTGAACAACTGAAGAGAACGGCACACTATATTTCCTTGGCACAGACTGCAAAAGAGCTCACAGCTCAGCAGCAAAAAGCTCGCTAGAAAAAGAAGCAGAAGTGTAACACAAACTCATGTCTGCTAGTATTTGTCATTGTTTTGAAAATTGGTTTCTGTTTATGTAAAAAAAAAAAAAGTTTTGCCTATTTTATTTTAGAACTAAAAGGTTCGCTTTCAGAAGACCAAAAAACAAAAAAAGAAAATAGCTGTAGCAACCTATTTCGAAAATGATACAGCGGGTGGTGTCGGATCTTCAATAAGGCTCTTAGATTTTGAGTTCTTAACACGACAGACAGTCAGACAGACAGCACAAAAGAATTGCGGTCTTTGTAACCAAATTCGACAATTTCCCAATATTTTCAACTTCAAAGATATTGTTTAAAACTCTTTACAGTAAATAAAGATCTGTATAACTGGATTTTAACAAAATCACCTTTTTTTTTCTATTTTTTTTTTGAAAAAATAACTATGATGGCTTTCATCGCCAGGAGCTCTTCCACGTTGTGAAACGCTGATTTGTACAAGTGTATTGATATTTTCGTATTTTTAATTTGAGCAACAAGAGGCCTCGAGTGAAAGACTAGATATTCTAAAGCATGAAATATTCATGTCTATAATTTGATGTGCTAACGTAGATCGTCCATTAAATTTTATTTTTTCGAGAAGGGAAATACTTGTTGGCCAGGTCAATAGCCTTTTTTTTTATAGTGCATGTACATTGTTAAGAATGCATGCGGCATTAATATAGACCAGTGATTCTCAAAGTTTTCTTTAACGGAACACTTCCCATTTTTGAGAATTTAGCGGAATCATTCGCTTTCTTTATAGGTGGCATTATTTCCCATGTGTTTAAACAAAATAATAATAATCAAACTTTATCAAACCATATTTTGAATATATATATATATATATAAATATATATAAATATATATATATATATAAAACTAGTATATAAAAATGTATATCATAAGCATCAAGAAAAATTAATGTATACGGACTTTGATGGTACTGTATTCTTGACAGTGGCGTAGCAAGGGATTTGGGCGCCCTGGTGGCTTGGTCTCTTTAGGCATTTTGACATTCGACATCATGACATGAGATAATGTACTTACTAAATATATGTCTTATGTGTGGAATACATGCAACATGGTCACTGATTTACATAACAACATGAATAGCCAAATAACATGACATCGGCTCAATATTTAATGTAAAAAATAATTTTAGACACTCATTTGGGTGATTTACTCAAGTGGGGGCCCGGAGGATTTATACCCCCCTACCCCCACCCTAAGCTACGCCACTGGTTCTTGACGATCTTAACTTTTTGATATCCTGCGCGATATTGATAAACTAAATTATAATACTTGGTGGGGCATCACGCCGCCTTGTTTCTACATACGAGCATATATTTTGACCTTGTTTCAGCTTAAAAGAAACTCCTGCTTCTCACAAATAGATTGTAGGAAACAGAAGTACAATAACATTAGCTTGTTTTGAAGTAGTAAGATACTCTTCAGGTATAAAACGGACTAAAAATCATTTAACTCTTTCTCTTCTAATTAACGATGCCAACGTTGATTTGACCCCCATTAAACTAAATTTATTTTTGGATCTATAAACTTTTAATTTGTGTTGTGTAAAAGGAGCATGATTTCTCCTTTCAATATCAAATATCAACATTTTCTGATAACAAACAAAAAAACAGGATAGTGAAATACAAATGAGCAGAACGAATAATACTATTGAAATGAGGAAAATAATTATGGAGAGAAAGAGTTAAGGGTTGATTTTTGTATTTTTATTTCAAATTAAAGACATAATTTAGGTCAGTTCAAAACTTTATAATAATAATAATTTTATTTATAAAGCGCTGTTAACAAAACAAAATGTAGGCTCAAGGCGCTATAATAACATTACAAACACAAACACGACAGCTAAAATGACAAACTAATCTAAAAAAGTTTTGAACAGATAGGTCTTAATGTTCTTCTTAAAAGTGGTGTAGCATGTTGTCTGTCTTAGGTCATGATGGAGTGAGTCCCAAACCTTTGGTCCGTGCACTAAAAAAAGCCCGCAGACCGTAGCTTTTGAGGGAGAAACATAGCACTACTAAAAGCGTTGAGTCCATTGAGCGCAGGGCTCTCTGGGGGACATAGGGATAATCAGTTCGCTAAGGTACAAGGCCATCTCATTGTTATAGATACACTGATGACAAAATGTGGCGACCCTGTAATCGATTCTCGCTTTCACGGGAAGCCAATGGAGCGTGCGCAAGAGCATAGTAGCAGAATCTCGTCTTGTTTTTTTAAGGACTATTCGTGCGGCGTTGTTCTGAATACGTTGCAGCTTGGCTATTTTGTCATCGGGTATACCTGCTAGCACGGCGGAAATCATCTGTTCAAGATACATATTTTCTAGTCCTCTATGTAGCCAAATTTAAATTAATTGTTATTTGTACTATGAAAAACTATATAGGTCAAACTAGAGTTTTCCCATCATGTCCAACGAGCTAGTAATTAATTAAGTAAGTGTAGACTGGTATTTTTAATTTCGGAATTTTCGGGCGCCTCTAATGGGTACATGGCATTAGTTGAGGAAAAGTAAAGGCGGTTGGTCGTTGTGCTGGCCACATGACACCCTCTGTAACCGTAGGCCACAGAAACAGATGACCTTTACATCATCTGCCCTATAAACCACAAGGGCTGAAAGGGGATCTTTGCTTTACTTTATAACGTTTAAATAAATTAAACCTGTTTATATGTATATGATCCACGCCTACAATGACTTTGTTTTTCAAATAGTTACTCTTTTTTTTTTTCATATGATCGGTGATGTCCGCAGTATTGGATCGATGACTCGAGACCATTAGCCATTATCGGTAACGAATTATAGTTTGAACGTTTTTTAAGCTAATAGTCCCCGTAGAGTTTGTCACGGATCAAATAGGTCCCCGGAGACCGGTAGTCCGATAGAGCTCATGTATATAAGTAGAAACTCCATACCACTTTATCTGAAATGCTCCTTGCAGGTCGAGTATAGGCTGCATAATTTGTCAAGAGCTGAGTAAGGGAAAGAAATTATACTTGACAGACGTGGTAGTAGAAGTTGAACTAGTCCCATTGAAGAGGCTTGAGCCCTTGTACAACTTTAAAAAAAAATGCATTTAAAAAGCGATCAGGGCAACATTCACACATCCTCCCCCCTTTTTTCCCCAACTGGTCAAGACAAATGATAGGGTCATAGCGCATTAAAAAAGCTAAAAGCTAACATTGCTAAACAAAAAAAAAATTTAAAAAATATTTCTAATCGCACAGATTTATAATTGCTAGCCTAGATCTATTACAAATTTAATTACATGACTGATCCAATCTAGTTGATACAAATTCTCTTGCTATAATATTTGTTTTATTACAAAAGGTTTTTTTTTTTTTTTTTTTTTTACATTTTTCTTGTTTTTTCTATACAGTCATTGCCGAAGAAACCTAAATTATTTGATATTTTCAAACTGTAAAAAAAAAAAAAAAAAAGCGAGCCCAGATTCACTGATGACATCATCAAATGATGAGCTGTGTAGCGAGCCCAGATTCACTGATGACATCATCAAATGATGAGCTGTGTAGGTTGTCACTCTCCAAGCACAAGATGAAACAGTTATCTGAAGTCATTGTTGTTCTAAGCGAACAGAGTGGGGAGCATGGGACGGTTCTGACATGCGTCATTGGAACAAAAAAACATCGTTTTATATTGAAGCATATAAGATAATGGCTATTTCGAAAAAAAAAAAAGAAAGAACCTGCAAGAAAAAAGCTGTAGAATGTGTATCTTAAACGTAAACCGTGCAACAGGTAACATACAGATAGCTAATGATAAAAAAATAATACCATAAGAAATATTACCATGAGAAATAATACCATAAGAAATAATACCATGAGAAATAATACCATGAGAAATAATACCTCCGAGAAATTCTACCATAAGAAATAATAACATGAAAAATAATACCATAATAAATAATACCTTGAGAAATAGTACCATAAGAAATAATACCATGAAAAATAATACTACGACAAATAATAACATAAGAAATAATACCATGACAAATAATACCATAATAAATCTATCTATCTATGGCCTCATTCAGTCGCGAAGCGACTATTTATCATCTCATGGTTAATTTGTTTCTTTATTGATTCATGTGTTGACTTCTACAATAAACTAAAATTTCTGGGCGTTAGCTGTGGTCGGAACGATGTCGGCCACACATCAGTTCCCACGTCTCCACGCAGCTGATGTATCCAAAGGAACGGCAGTGCCGATACAGTTTGGGGTCAGCGGCGTCGCAGGTAAGGTCGAGAATGGAGTATTCGTCTCTTGCACAAGTCTATGCCTCACAAACGTCTCTAGCGGGGCTGGACTCAGTGCAGAACCAAGCAATTAGACTCATTTGTGGTGCATTTCGTACGACGCCAACTGCGGCATGTGAGGTCATGACAAATCTCCCACCACTGAGATTACGAAGGGAGCGAGCCGTTATGATCGCTTACGAAAAATTCAAACGTCTAGAAGAGGGCTGCCCAGTCAGGAGTCTAGTAGACAATTGGCAGGGCGGAAATCGGCTGAAACGGAACTCTTTCATGCACTCGGTGCGGGAATTGTCCAAAGAAGTCGATTTACCCCAGAACAGAGCAGCTCTCGCTCTGCATGGGGATTCTTCTCCGGCGAATGCTCCTGGAATCCCGGAGGTGAGGAAATCGTTGATTGACCCAGAAGTTAACAAGAAATGCACAATAACTGTCCTACGAAACACAGCCAGGAAAACTATCGCTCAGTACCCAGCTGACTCCATTAAGGTGTACACAGATGGTTCCACGAGAGAGAACCTTGGACAAAAAACCTCTGGGTATGGTGTGGTGGTTCGATTCCCTGGCTCGACTGAAAACGATGAGATTCTAGGTTCGTGTTCTGGCAGGAGCAATTACGTAGCAGAAATGGTAGCAATTCAAAATGCAGTAGAGTACATTGAAGAACGACTTAACGAGAAAACAGCACAACCCAGTCCTATTGAGCTATTTACAGACTCTTTGTCGAGCCTACAAGCCATTGAAAGCTCAGCCGATACGCTCCCGGAACCACTGGCAAAAACACTGGCGTGCGTGGGACGCCTCCAAGAAAAACACGAAATTCGGACGACATTCCAATACGTACCTGGACATGCGGGGTCGAAGGTAACACGAAGGCTGACTTATTAGCCAAGCTCGGCACAAAACTGGACCCTGTGGACGAGCCACAGACTTTTGAGCAGGCGCGTGCGATAGTGGACGAATGGGCAAGAGATAAATGGTGCAAAAGCTGGGAAAACGGTAATACGGGAAGGGAAGTCTGTCAAAACTTAAAAGGGCCCTCAAAATCGGACGAATGGTGGCAGCTGAATAGGGAAGAACAGGTGACAATCGCTAGGTACAGAACAGGACACTGTCCAATCGGTGCCTATTTTGCTAAATTTAAACCAAACTTCGATTCTCGCTGCAGGCATTGTCAGGACGACGTCGAGACAGTAAACCACATCCTTTACGAGTGCGCAACACTACACCCCAAACATGGCCATTTGAGTGAAACAAAAGCTGGTTTGCATGAAGAGCTGGCTCTGTACGGAGACAGAGAAGCTCTGAGAAGAACTGCTGCTTTCCTTGTCCGTGTTATCAGAGAATAGAGTTCTCAACACGGTGCCCAAGTGCGATGAGACTTAGACGGTTTTGCCAGGGTGTAGCACTGGGTGCTACAAACTGCCTTAGGGTAGCCAGCTTTTGATTTTTCCTCAGGTTGTCTCCCGAAGTCTTTCCAATGATTGGCTATAGCTGTAAGGCAACATTCAGAGTTTTTATTCTCCTAGGTGGGTAGCTAGCCATGGCTAACGAGCCCTTCCTGCACGAAGCTTACTGGTTAAGGTGCCAGTCAATCGCCTTTTCCCCTTTTCCTGTTAGTGAGAACAGTTCCGCCGGACTCAATATCTGAGCCATAATAAATAATACCATGAGAAATAATTCCATGACAAGCGATTCTGTTATAAAAAGACACAATGTATTTTGGTCTCAACATATATTACACTATGCATGATCTTTCAACTTAAAATAGTACATCTATTTATATCAGCCATTGTTACAGAATTAGGGGCTTACAGCAATAACATGTATCACATTACGAATTCCTTTAAAAGAAACATAACAAAACAAATCTGCAATCAATAAAATGTATTGACTACCACACTCAACTAACCATTGCCCGTCTTTTTTTATCTTTTTCTTTTTTCAGAATATCAAATTACGTCTGAAAAGATTTAAGTCGCGATGAGGAAAATAAGAACTTTGTTCTAAAATATTTAAGGATCATCCATTTATGACGTTTACGGGGAAAAAAAAAAGACTTTCTGGGCTCCTTAACCAACATAATATTCTTTCAATTTAAAGATATATTCTAGGCCTCAATACAAATGGCTCATTTCGTAAGATATGTAGATTTTATTTGTAGATTTTATAACCAGTGACTTGGCAGAATTTAATTCATTGGTTTATATAGGCCTACATGACTGAATGCATGACGCGTAGGACGTAATCATCTTCTTTTTTGAAGTAACGTCTGTTATATTAGATAAGATAAGATGAATATTGTATTTTTCAATTTATTCTTTTTTTTAGTGGATGTACATAGTACATAGTACAAATTAGACTGATATCCCCCACAACTACTCAAACATAAACTTAATAATATGCTGTGGACATCACAAATGAATGATCCCAAGTCTCTCTCTGAAAAATAGTCTCCCTTGCTCACGATTAAAACTTGGTTTCTAAGCGACGCAAAACAATACAAAGGCGAGAGCCAGCCTCACAATCAGAGAGATCATCATTGCGTGGGACTTGTGTTACTACGCCATAGGACTAGAAACAGCTGGTCGACCTTCCGCCACAAAACAAAAACAAAAAAAAAAACAGTAGGAAAGAAGGACACAGTTATTAAAACATCGACGTCCATAGAGATAATACAAAACACAATAAACAATAAGGTTGTTAAACGCTTCTAGGATTTGATATTTCAAGGGAGACAACGTATTTGTTGAGACAGTTGGCCAAAACAAAAATGCGAGGAGGTAAGGGACACTATTCTGACTTTGTAGATGGGTTAAACCTAAAGGATAATAAGTCCTGTTCGTTAATAGCCGTTATTAATATTGTAATTACATTTTATAGTTTAACGAATCAGTTTTTACTTGTATAATATTACTTTGGGTAGTGAAAAACATAAATAGGAAGGTGTTTTGGTTTGAATATAACTTATAATACCATAAATTGGACCGTGTAAATGTTTTTTCGTTTTTTTTTTTGTTAATTTATCTTTACTAAACTTGTATTTATATAATTTTTCGCCCCCCCCCAAAAAAAAAATAAATATTGATCTGTTTGAAATATTCCCTGTCGACTTATCTACCATTTGAACATATTTTTTTTCTTTCTTTTATTTTCCTTCATTAGTGGGTAGATAATTTAAAGTTTTACGCTCGTATTGATCTGCTTTCGAGAGAGCAACATGAAAGATGAGGCAATGCTGACTATAAAGGGGAGATAAGAGTGGGTACCGAGAGCTCCTCTAATCTGCCAACGCTCTGATCGTAAATGGGCTTTGTCCATTAAAGTCAGAGAGTCTCAAACTGTGACAGACGACTCTATTCTTTTGTTTTCTTTTGTGTAATGAGCTATGTGAGATATTTCAGAGGCCTAGCTTGTCATAGTGTGGGTCATGGGGGTGTGACGAACCGTTTTAGCTCACTCAAGATATCACTCAGGTCTAAGCATTTAATTAATTTATTTACTCGCTATTAATCATCAATTTTATTAATTTAGCCAATCAAGCGCTAAAAGCACAGGCACCACCCCTCCAATCCAACCCCACCCCTTTGGCAGCGATGTCACATTTTACTATCCCCATCTTGACACGTGCCACACTAGACTCTTGACAAGAGTACGCTCCCCTTTTCCTATCTTGGCAAACATCCGTTGACCCCCCCCCCTTGTTGGGAGCGGCTGGTCACTTCAAAGTGCCCATTCAACTCAACGCCTCGGGCAACGCTGTTCGTCTGGCACTAGCCTTTATCAAGGTATAATCTCCATTGATGTACCCAGCTCTGATAATCTCCCCTTCATAATCCACCTGACCACCTGGGCTGATTTCCTGGGCTTTCAACTCGCGCCCTCGCGCAATGTCTATCTCCCGGAAACTCTCGTCACGGTCAAGCGTGGACCCCTTTTGTCAAAGACGTCAAATAGTCTAGACCACCTTTGCACCTATCTCCCGCCACTCACACCCCCCCCCTTTGGCTATCCACGTGTATATGGACAAACTTCATCGTCCGATCTCATTCACGCTGGAGAGCCCAGAGGGAGCACATCTATCTCTTGCTTGAGCTCTAGACTATTTTCATTCCCTTATTTCACTTTGGATTGGTGGTATGTAACTTAGTAAAGTGCTTGAGAACCACTTTACTTAGTAATGTATATATATTTGTGCATTTAGTACTACATTATTTATGTATATATTTGTGCATTCTTATCATGGATGATGTAAGTAGATTACTGTATACTTATATTTTATATCATGACCTTTTATGGCTAAATGTTCAAGCCGTTTGGACTAGAGTTTATTGCCAATTCTTACCAGATGTATTTAGCTCTTTAACTATCATTAATTGAACTCTGATATATTAGCGCTCAGCACGAGCCTTCAATATAGTATCATTGACTAATTCCTTGGCAGGGAATTATCCAAACATTTATGTAAACATGTCTTATTACTTAGTATGTATTTACTTATGCTCTATGTTTACTTATGTGAGAGCATGGGCGAGCATCAGACGTTGATCTCCCCTTCCCCTTTCATCTCATTTATCTAAGCGATATAGGTACTTGCTACTCACCGTGATTGGTGAACGACACTTGTATTACTTATCATATATCACTTATTACTGTTTGTTATTTCCCTTTATGGGAGTCCCCATTATTATTGTTATCTCCCTTGATGGGACACTATATTCATTTGTTATGTCCCTTTGATAAATATGAAACTAGCTTATGGTTTCTATACATCAGTCTGAAGATGTCCTTCACGGAAAGGCATCTACCTCCCAGTGTCATCATTATGGCTAAACCGACGCATACATCATATCGTTGCAGCTTTTATCTATAGGCTACTTCCACCTGAAATCTTAGCAACCTCTAGCTGATAACAGATTTGCTGGCACCAGATCTGTAGACATCAGTCCTACTCATACTTCGAGAGTCCAAGTAACAACGCTAGCCACAGACCCGTCACTGGCTTAACTGATTGGTAGACGCAGCTTAGCTCTGCAACCATACAAGTTGGACTGCACCCGGAGCCTGGATCCACTACGCCAGCCCACCAGCAGACAGCATCAGTATCAGCCACACCAGTCTCACCAGTGCAGCACCGGACCAAAAGCTAAGCAACCAGCCTAATGACACTCAGACCACTTGGTTCTAATATCTGATGATGATAGTCTTATATATGTAAATAAGCTAGATCCCATACTAGCAACTGTACAGCATTTCACCTTCATTATCTTATTTTGTATAATAAACTGTACATAAGTTTACATCTAAATATAGTATTTGTTGCCTGCATTATAACGCTGTGCTTGTAGTTTATATGTGCAAGTAAGGATTCTCAAACTATAAAATCCCCTAGACACCCAAAACGGCCAATATCTTAATCCGACTTGTCACAATGGCGAGCCACGTCCGGGATTAACCCAACTAATACTGCAAGCACAGCAGGCAACTCCCCAGTATTTTTACTATCATCATTGTTAGAGCACAAGACTATAGAGTGTCATTCAGAGCTATTTTATTTTTATAATTTTGTATTGCTGTAATTGTACTTCATTTACAGGTTCTTAAGCACCAAACAAAGGCTGATACCACCTTTCCTATAACTCTTAAGTAATTGCTTTCAGCAGCTCCATCATCGTCTCTACCTCTTACTCTACCTTCCGCTTTTCCCCTTCATTACCCACCCCTCACCATCCTAGCACCCCTCACCACCATGGCCAGTGGCACACGCTCCAAAGCGGACTCTGACATGAAACAAAAAATAGCTGAACTCAGAGAACTCGCGGCCTTCATGTATGACGATGAGGCAAAGCAGAAAGAATTTGTGAGGGCAGAAATTGATAAGGAGATGGAAGAAAGAAGAAAGGAGAAGGAAAGGGAACATGAAATAGCTATGGAAAGAGAAAAAAGGGAAGCTGAAGTAGCCATAGCCAAAGAGAAGGAAAAAAAGGAAGCTGAAATAGCTATAGCTATAGCTATAGCTAAAGAAAAGGAAATCACGGAGCGAGAAAGGGAAAAACAAATAACTGAGAGAGAGAGGATAACCGCGGAGAAAGAGAACGGAACCGCCAGTCAAGCTTCCTCCGGATCTCGCCCGGCTAGCCCTGCCTCCCAGCAAAGTTCCTCAAACGGCCTACCCCACATGCCAATGGAGCACTTCGACGACAAGACAGAGAACATCGAAGTTTATCTTGTCCGTTTCGAAGAAGTTGCGAGCTACTACGGTCTGCCAGAGGAGAAATGGTGCTTCCGGCTATCCCAATGCCTCCGAGGCAAAGCCTACGAAGTTTACTCTAAACTTCCCTCCGGCCAGCGAGAAGACTACGCAGCCCTCAAACAGGCGCTACTCGTCCAATTCGAGCTGACTGCCGAGTCGTACCAAAAGAAATTCAGGACATCCCGCCTAGAGCGCCGAGAAACCTACGGTAATCTCTGCGACAGGTTGGACAAATACCTGAAGAGGTGGCACACTCTTAGCGAACTGCCAGAGACTTTGGACGGCCTAGTGAGCCTCATACTCGCAGAGCAGTTGCTGGAGTGCATGCCTAACGATGTCAAAATCTTTGTAAGGGAGCAGCAAGCCGCTACACCAGCCGACATAGCTTCAGCTGCAGACCGGTACGCGACTGCCCGCAAAGACGTTAAGGACATCAAAAGCAAGACCTCAGCCTCGGACAAACCAGAGGACCAGCCCACTTCTTCCAACAAACACGCTCCTTCTAGCCAACCCTCTCCTTTTACTAAACCTCATCACCAAAAAGCACCAATCCAACGACCAGCCACGCCTACTAGCTACGACAGACGAAGCCACCCGCCTCGACATGGCCAGACCAATAACCATCACCGTGACCGGAACAGCACGAGTGATCACAGGCCCAATCGACAGCATCAGGCCCCACGTACTGTGTCAGCCATGACTGAGCTCCCCGAACCCTCTTTGCATAATCAGCCATCGCCTCTTGATGAGGAAGAGGAGGACTATTACGTCATATCAGCGCTGACCGTGGCCCCTGAACCCACTGCTTGTGGCCTTACCCAACCGATACCGCCTCACCCCATCGTATCACCCCCTGGGGTAGAGATTATTCTGATTAACGGATCTCCTGTCCAGGCACTATTCGATTCCGGATGTGAGGTGAGCTCTGTCATCAGCAAAGCACTGGTCGACCCATCGGATCTCACTGGTGGATCAGTGACGGTTCAATCTCTAGACCGTGGCATTCCTCCGAAGGTGTATCCTATCGCTCGGGTCCACGTAGAATGCAAGTATGTACATGGCACCATTGATGCAGTAGTCATGGACTCGCCAGTATACGACTTTGTTCTAGGCTCCAGGTACATACCTCTAGGAGTGGTCAATAAACCATACTTCTCTCTGCCTGTCGGTAGAATGACAAAGCAGAAACGTGGCAGCAACCAGCCGGTTGGTAGCCCTGGTCGCCACTCTAACAAACCCTTTACTGGCTCTTCAGCCAAGCTCAAGCCGTTCCACCCTGGCACTGGCACTGCTAGGAAGTCACGAGGTAAGCGAAATACCTACACTCGTGAGAGTCCTTGTAACTCCCGCTCTTCAGCTATCAAACCACTCATCCCTGGCACTGATCCTGCCAGGAAGTCACAGAGGAAAGTGAACTTTCACTCTCATGAAAGTGGGCCTCATCACGGCTCCACCCACACTTTAAGGCCACTCTTCCCTGACATTGACCGTGTCTGGAAAACTAGAGGTAAGCCGATTAATCGCACTCACGAAGAAACGCCTTACTATGGCTTCAGAGATAAGCCCCGTCCAACATACGCGCATTGGGCACTCCGCCATAACGTCCATCCCACTTACTGGTCTGCCCCAAGAAGGAGATGTACCCAATCCTATCCACCCGGCCTATTTCCCCAGGTTTCCAGAATTGCTCCTTCCACGTGGCAATCCGCCTGCGGACAGAACATAGGCGACAGCGGACCCTTAGGACGGACACCCCTCTGGACCTTGGCAACCTCTTAACTACTGGGAAAGTTTTCTTAAATGCTACGACCGACAATAGACGAAACTTGAGTGATATCAACGTTAGCACTTTATAGATCTTTTAACAAAGACCTATCTTACGCAGGGAGGGTTGTGACGAACCGTTTTAGCTCACTCAAGATATCACTCAGGTCTAAGCATTTAATTAATTTATTTACTCGCTATTAATCATCAATTTTATTAATTTAGCCAATCAAGCGCTAAAAGCACAGGCACCACCCCTCCAATCCAACCCCACCCCTTTGGCAGCGATGTCACATTTTACTATCCCCATCTTGACACGTGCCACACTAGACTCTTGACAAGAGTACGCTCCCCTTTTCCTATCTTGGCAAACATCCGTTGACCCCCCCCCCCTTGTTGGGAGCGGCTGGTCACTTCAAAGTGCCCATTCAACTCAACGCCTCGGGCAACGCTGTTCGTCTGGCACTAGCCTTTATCAAGGTATAATCTCCATTGATGTACCCAGCTCTGATAATCTCCCCTTCATAATCCACCTGACCACCTGGGCTGATTTCCTGGGCTTTCAACTCGCGCCCTCGCGCAATGTCTATCTCCCGGAAACTCTCGTCACGGTCAAGCGTGGACCCCTTTTGTCAAAGACGTCAAATAGTCTAGACCACCTTTGCACCTATCTCCCGCCACTCACACCCCCCCCCCCTTTGGCTATCCACGTGTATATGGACAAACTTCATCGTCCGATCTCATTCACGCTGGAGAGCCCAGAGGGAGCACATCTATCTCTTGCTTGAGCTCTAGACTATTTTCATTCCCTTATTTCACTTTGGATTGGTGGTATGTAACTTAGTAAAGTGCTTGAGAACCACTTTACTTAGTAATGTATATATATTTGTGCATTTAGTACTACATTATTTATGTATATATTTGTGCATTCTTATCATGGATGATGTAAGTAGATTACTGTATACTTATATTTTATATCATGACCTTTTATGGCTAAATGTTCAAGCCGTTTGGACTAGAGTTTATTGCCAATTCTTACCAGATGTATTTAGCTCTTTAACTATCATTAATTGAACTCTGATATATTAGCGCTCAGCACGAGCCTTTAATATAGTATCATTGACTAATTCCTTGGCAGGGAATTATCCAAACATTTATGTAAACATGTCTTATTACTTAGTATGTATTTACTTATGCTCTATGTTTACTTATGTGAGAGCATGGGCGAGCATCAGACGTTGATCTCCCCTTCCCCTTTCATCTCATTTATCTAAGCGATATAGGTACTTGCTACTCACCGTGATTGGTGAACGACACTTGTATTACTTATCATATATCACTTATTACTGTTTGTTATTTCCCTTTATGGGAGTCCCCATTATTATTGTTATCTCCCTTGATGGGACACTATATTCATTTGTTATGTCCCTTTGATAAATATGAAACTAGCTTATGGTTTCTATACATCAGTCTGAAGATGTCCTTCACGGAAAGGCATCTACCTCCCAGTGTTATCATTATGGCTAAACCGACGCATACATCATATCGTTGCAGCTTTTATCTATAGGCTACTTCCACCTGAAATCTTAGCAACCTCTAGCTGATAACAGATTTGCTGGCACCAGATCTGTAGACATCAGTCCTACTCATACTTCGAGAGTCCAAGTAACAACGCTAGCCACAGACCCGTCACTGGCTTAACTGATTGGTAGACGCAGCTTAGCTCTGCAACCATACAAGTTGGACTGCACCCGGAGCCTGGATCCACTACGCCAGCCCACCAGCAGACAGCATCAGTATCAGCCACACCAGTCTCACCAGTGCAGCACCGGACCAAAAGCTAAGCAACCAGCCTAATGACACTCAGACCACTTGGTTCTAATATCTGATGATGATAGTCTTATATATGTAAATAAGCTAGATCCCATACTAGCAACTGTACAGCATTTCACCTTCATTATCTTGTTTTGTATAATAAACTGTACATAAGTTTACATCTAAATATAGTATTTGTTGCCTGCATTATAACGCTGTGCTTGTAGTTTATATGTGCAAGTAAGGATTCTCAAACTATAAAATCCCCTAGACACCCAAAACGGCCAATATCTTAATCCGACTTGTCACATTGCGACACAAAGCCGGTAAGGTGTTGTGAGAATCCTTTGCTACTAAAAAAATATTCCTCCTTAGGAGTTTGCTAATAAGCAATGTCAATGTATCACTGTGCTAACATCTGCAGAAATTTAAGTTTCAACATCACTCTGGTAAGGCAATAATAGTATTAGTAATGTTCCCTTTCAGACCTTGCAATCTATGGGGCAGATGATGTAAAGGTCATCTGTTTCTGTGGCCCACGGTTAACGAGGGAGTTATGTGACCAGCACAACGACCAACCGCCATTACTTTTCCCGCCAACTAATGTCAGGTACCCATTACAGCTGGGTGGACTTAAAGGCGCCCTTCAAATCCCGCATTTCAAAATCCCAGTCTTCACCAGAATTCGAATCCGGAACCCTCGGTGCGGAAGCCAAGCGGTTTACCATTCAGCCATGGCGCCTCCTGGTAAGGCTATGATAACAGTTAAAAATTATTAAAATGCTAAATGCTGCAAATAAGGTCAATGAGAACAAAGTCGATTTGGACAAAGCCTTCATGAAACCATTCAGAAGAAAGTTAAAATATTTTAAAGATAAAAAGCAAACCTTAAGGTCACGATTTTAACCACTTTACCATCACAGAGAAAATATAAGACACTGACCACAGTAACGAACGAGACACGTCACAAGATCTCCTTTCTTACTTTACCAATTGAATCATTAAATACAATCCATTTTTTTTTTCGATGTAAACTTCACATATAATGTTTCAGTATAAAGTCTATGAAATTGTAATACATATTTCCTCTATGATAATAAAGATAGGCTAAAATAATAATTGGTCATTGTGTTGGCCTCACAACGTCCTTGTGATTTGTTGATCATTGAAATCTAGCAATCTTTGGACATTACTTTCTATTTAAGCCTTAGTTTCTTTTTCTAGTAAAGGTAAGGTTCGAGTTACTACATAATTTGTTTGCTGTGTTTCACCAATTAATTAAGGCTTTTCCCTTTCCTATGCTGTAACAGTTGTTTTGAAATGAGCAATCCAATGTTTACCAGAATAGAATAAACTGAGATCAAAAGCGTTTAGAACAAAATATGTAGACCTAGTTCAAGGCTGGTTTTGCGTAGTAGAAATTCAATAGGCCTACTGGTATTTTTTTTTTTATATACGAACTGTTGTTAATGGTCGTTGACTAAACCGGTGTAGGCGTGTCATATCTTAACTAATAAACTTGAAATAACTTGAGTAACTTCTTTGTGAATAATACTAAACATAACTTTTATTGTAATATTGAAACATTACAGTTTAATTTTAGAGAACATAAATGTACTAGACTTTAGTGATAATATTTTTAAAAAAATCGAACTCACTACAAAAACACAATCTTCCTGTCTCAGATTCTGTCTTAAGACCAAAATGACGACAATGCCATCTATCTTGCGTCATTCACAACCAATCGCTAACCTCTTCCCACCGTCACCATAGAAACACGCATTCACACACACAATAACACGGACTGTCTTTGAGAACAAAATAAATTAAATCAGCAGTGAAACTACATACAACGCAAGGACCTTCATATTCAAGAGACTGGAATATTTTAAAAAGTCAGAAGGATGATCGCAAAGCTTTTTGAGAACCCCTGCTTTGAGAATCCCTGCATTAGCGAATAACAAAACGTCTTGCCTGTTTGTTGTTTTTTTAATCTCACATCAAACGAATCTATCAACACGTGAGTAGCTTACGCACGTGCGTGTCAGTACATTTGTAATTTTGTGTGTGTTGTAGTGAGACTCACGTGTGTGTGTGTAAGTGCATTTGTAAATTGTGTGTGTGTGTGTTTAGTGAGACGCACGTGTGTGTGTGTGAGTACATTGTGTATGTGTTGTACTGAGTTTGTTTTTAAGCTTTAAAATATCGACACTTGGCAAAAAGGATTAAGTCATGTTTCAATTAATGTTGAGCTAAAGCAAATGTTCATACAGAAAACTTAGAATCAACATAAGGGGAACTGCTTAATTAGAAAGCTTATATCAACTCTCTCCGTCTATCGGCCTCTATATGGTAAAAAGTTTGTACATGTTATTTCTCCCACACCCAATCTCGGATCAAGTTGAAACTTTGCACAATTATTTATTGTATAAAAAAAAAAGTAACCTTTTAGTTTATTAATTATTTGTCATTAATTGTTTTGTGTGGTATCAAACAAGGGAAAGAAATTATACTTGACAGATGTGGCATTGAAATAAGTTGAATTAGTTCCCTTCATACTTTGTGTAGACAATTAGGTCTCAAGAGCTCAACAATAGATGGCTTCTATTTTCATAAGCACTTCGCTGGCACTGTGGTTAGTAGATTGGTTTGAGCCGTGCGGTGGCTTGAGCTCTCGAGCTTGAATTCAAGCCGTATATCTTTTAATATTTTTTTAAATAAATTACACATTAACCAAGATACCACTTCTTCCCCCCCCCCTTTTTTTTTCTCAAACTGGTCCAAACAAGTAAAAGGGTCATACCTCATTGAGATAATTACATGACTGATCCAAACTAATTGATACAATTACAGTTAACATAAGTTTAAAAAAATATATTTTTCTTGTTCTTTAAACTTTATTCATTGCCTTGTAACACATATTAATTTAAAAAAATGAAACTGCTTTCTCTGAATGTTTCGATGACCTAAATACTACTCTTGAATAATAACGACACTTGGACTCACGAGAAAACTACTCAGTGGCTTTTTCAGTGGGTAGCACAGACGTAACTTAAGATGCTACACACTTGTTTTCTGAGCGCCGAAAGGCAGCACGGAAAACCTTCTCCCAGATTCCCCTTCCCCCCCACCCTTCTCCAACTGGTCCACAAATGAGATTGGACCATAGCGCATGCTATAAGCATGAAAGTTGCACTTTATAAAATTTCCCTTTTCAGACCTTGTGATGTAAATGACATATGTTTCTGTGGCCTACGGTTAACGAGGGTGTCATGTAGCCAGCACAACGACCAACCGCCTTTTACTTTTCCCCAACTAATGTCAGGTACCTATTAGAGATGGGTGGACTCAGAGGCGCCCAAAGATCCCGAAATTGACAATCCCAGTTTTCACCAGGACCCTCCGGTTCGGAAGCCCAGCGTTTTACCACTCAGCCACCGCGCCTCCGTATTATATAAAAGCTATTTAAAAAAAAACAACAACAAATGACGTTAAGATCATGAATCCAGCAATGTTGCCTATACAATGGATGGAAAACACAAATATACATTACAGATGTAGGCCTCCTCCTCAGAAAAACAACGTAGTAATACTGATAACTTACTAATATCAGCATGATATACGCTAATAAACAAACACTATTCTACTCTCATAGAAGTCAGTTTGAATTCAGGTTAATAAGGATGTTTTTGTCCAGCAAATAATATTGCTTTGGCCGAACGTTGACATCCCTAAATCCAAAGTGCTAAAAAAAAAGTTACCTCCCCTGAAGTTTTTCATTGAAAAGTGGTGTAATTTTTTGAAAAATCTGCTTGCATATATAATTAAAAAAATTAGATGGTTCACTTTCGGAAAAGAAAAAAAGTAGCCGTTGCATTAGAACTTTGAATGGGTCTAAAATATCATGATGTCCGAGTTTCATGTTCTCTTCTTGTTTCTGAGATCTAAACGGGACGGACAGACAGGCCACACAAAACTAATAGCGTCTTTTCCCCTTTCGTGGGTCGCTAAAAAAGCCTAGTTGATCCGCACTTCCTTTATTTATTACACCGGTTACACCAAAAAGCTATTTATAGTTCTTCCCGCCATGTATGAAAATGTCCATTTGTATTGGTGTTTGTATTGCTGCATGTGTTCATGAGGTAGTGTGACCCCGTGTAGACTCACCAGCTGATGTCCACCCTGGGGGAGAGGGGGGGGGCGACGTGAAGTTAATTGGAAAAATATCGACACATTTTATCATAACATGTCGGTCATTTAATATGAAATCTTTTGTTCCGGTTACTTTGTTCTGTCATTGTTATCTAATATTTTCTTGTGTGGGGGAAAAAAAACAACAAGTCTGTTTCTCTTTCAGCGGAGCAGCGCTTAGGGCTAGGGACAAGCTCACACACACGTATAGCCAGTATAATAGTCTAGGAAAATAATGATCAAAAAAATATTTATTATGATTACATTCTTTGTATTATATTGTATCTTTGTATTACATTATGTCTTGTATTAGCCTATATTGAGTCTTTATTGTACGTTGTATCTTGGTATTACATTCTATCTTTGTATTGTATTAATTTACATTGCGTCTTTATATTATCTTTTCTTATCTTATATGATACAAATACAGACGTTACTTCAAAAAAAGATGATTACGTCCTACACGTCATTCATTTAGTCATGCCAATGTAATAATAATGTAATATCTTCTGTCTTGGTATTACCTTCTGTTTTGGTATTACCTTCTGTCTTGGTATTACCTTCTGTCTTGGTATTACCTTCTGTCTTGGTATTACCTTCTGACCTTTTTTTTTTTTAAAATTAAGCTCTGTCTTTGTATTCAGCCAATCAATTTACACACCTTTCTTTACCTCTGTGAATATATTTTTTTTTCACAATTCATTATCTTACGCTCAACTTTTCATTGCATTTCAGAAACTCCAGGTCAGTCTGTCAGCTGATAAACAGATCAAACAGAATTGAACATTAATAATAAGACCTGTGTCTGGTCATCTGTCTCCACGGGCTCAATACATCAAATACTGGCCAATAAAGCAATAAGCTTCGGCACACTCACTTAAGAACCACTGTCATTTCTAGTTAACCTGTCAATAAGTCAAACAGAGATGTTATATAGCTGAAAAGTTTAAAACTTTGATCCAAAATAATAAAAACATATCTTTTTTTTTTTTTTATCTAACTTTAAACTATTTGAACAATAAATGTGCAACTATTTGAACAATAAATGAAATGGCCAGGTTTTTTTCAAGAGTAGATTATTTTCACGAAAGTTGGCTATTTGGTCGCTTTTATTCTTTAGTACGTTAGCAAATTATTCTTTGGCTCAATAGTTTATTTAAATTACAGACATGGCGTTTACAGTGTCGTAAATCTAAAAAAGGGTCGGTCTAGACTTTTTGAGACAGATCTAATGAACTATCTTGTAGTTTTGATTAAATGATGTATTACCCAGAGTTTTTAGTCAATTCAAAGCGGTGAGAGCTATGACGAAGGATGAGATTTTTCATTTCCACCTAAAGTCAAAGTGTGTAAATTTGGCTTCATCACTATGTGAGGAAAACGGTTAAAGGGGACATAACCCAAACTAAAAGTAAATTTGTTTTTTAAAATGCAAAATGAGTACAAAAACAAATTAAAATAGGCCATTGATCAATGTTTTTTTTAAACTCAACTTTAAAATATTTGTTTAGTTTGAAACATAATACTTCATTTGAAATATTTTGTTTATTACTGAAAAATTAATAACAAAGAAATTCAAATAAGGGAACAGGCAAATTGTTTTCTACTTATGAAATTGTAATATTATTTATTAGAAGGAGAACACCCATGACAGACACACATAGTACATAATGCATTAAAAAAAGTTATTTATTAAAGATGCATAGGATTCTAAAAAATGCAAAATAAACGTACATAAATTTTAATGTTTAAAATTCGGTAAGCTTAGCATAAAAAGGATTCCAATTAAAAAAACAACAAAATTAATTATTATTGTATAAGTGTTTGAAATTCGAAGAGCTCAACATATCAAACTTACAACCAATTCACACATATGCTAGGCCACTTAAGGTTTCGAGTTGCATGAAGAGGTCAAGATAGTGTTTCAACGGATGCCTTGAAAGCCACACTCCTATTAATGTGTTAATATAATGGACAAATCAAACAAAGCGTCTGGAAATGGTAATGGAAACATTGTGTTCAGCCGAGACTCCGATATATCATCCGTCAGATCTGAGCTCAGAAGTGATGCCCTCAAAGAACGAGGGAGTGAGAACGAGGGGAAGCCTCCCCAGGGCGCCTCGTGGATAGCCTCCCTTCATCCCCAAGCGCTGTTCATCAACTTTGATCGAGAAGATGAGCAAGTTTACAGGGCGTACTTCCGGCGCCAGCGCCTGGGTGTCCTGCCCGTTCTGGTTGCCCTGGCCACGCTCCACGCCATTCTGTGCGTCGTCCTTGACCTTCTGCCTTACTATAGGCCAGAGCTTATAAACAGGCTTCTTGTGATTGGAGTGGCTGCTGCAGTAGTTATCTTCATCTATGTGGTTGTCTACTTTATCAAGCCGAAGAACCAAATTACAGGTATGAGACTATTTTTAAGAGTGGGAAATATAGTGATCACGTGGTAAACTGGCAATCGAGATTTTTTTTTTACACATTGACTCCTGATAGCTTCCGGATCCCTCAAAACTATTATAACAAAAAAGACTTTTGCAAATTTCAAATGGGGAAAAAATGAATGGTGGGACAGTATTAGAGGATCTACTTGACCCCATTTCATTGAAATTGCCTGGCCAGGTTTTATTCAGATATATTTTAATATGAATTGTTAAGATTTACAGTAGTATGAGCTTTTTTTTTAAGCTGAATTTAGTCAGTAGATGTTTTAACAAATCTTTAATATTTTCTAAAAGTCCAAAAATGTGTCTATTGTTACAGTTAACAAGGTGTTGAAACCCAATAATATTACACTAGGTCTAAATCATCGTACATCTAATGCATGCCTGTTTGGTGGTGTGGTTATGCGCCTCAGACTGTTGTCACGAAGGTTCAATGTTCGAGCCCCCACCTTCTGTCATCGCCTAAACGTCTTACACGAGGTTCTAACTAGGGCGCAATAATATTTGTTTCGGATACATCCGAAACTTGTATAATTACTTTTAATGAATTCTTGGAACTTTGGTCAATCAAAAAGTTTGAAAGAGAGAAAATCGCTAATGAAACCTAGAACCATAGACATAAATAAATATAGACTGGCCGATTAAAGAGTTTTATGAAACTAAAATTTGTGGATGCAATTTTGAGTACTTTATTATACAGCATTTATGAGCAGTATAAAAGTTAAGTATTCATATCTATTTCAGCCACACACCTATATATATTGTAAATAAGGAGGCAGTGTAGTTTTGTTTAATCTCCAAGAATGAAGATCATGCAATTTTTCATAGTTCGGAAATCCGAATACAATAGATATACATGTTTTCAAGTTACATGAAGTTACTTCCTTCGGCCAGTCTATATTTATTTATGTCTATGCCTAGAACATAAATGGCTTACCCAAGTATGCTTCTAACATGACGCTGTTTGATTCTTGACTCATTCTTGATTTTTAAAACTTGGATTAATATATATATATTTAATTTGACGTCCTTTATCTTCTCAGAGATCCTGGCTGTTCTCATGTGGTTGCTCATCACTTTCCAGATCTTTTACGACGTCGGCACCACCTACCCGCGCCACATGCCATCGGACCGCATCGGTTGGCTCCTCGTGCACATCTTCGTCACTCAGATGACCGTTCCGGTCGAGTCCCGGGTCAGTGCTACTCTGGTGGTCCTTCTAATTGTCGTGCACTCAGTTCTGGTGGGGGTAATGTTTTCCCAGGAACATTCCAGCACAGAAGAGTTGATTCTGCAGGTCAAAATATTTCATTATTTCATCAGTTAATTACATAAGTTTACAGTTGATCTATTCTATGAGCTAATTTGTATAAAGTACCCTGTGATAGTAAGTGTATGTGTTTTGAGTGACTGGTAGTGCAGTGTGTGTGCCTGTGTATGAAATGACCAGTGGACCTTGAGTGTACATGGTTGAGTGAACAGCAGTGTGTCAGGACTGTGTGTAAAAGGAGGTCAGTTTAGAGAACATAAATAGAGACTAATAAAAATCATTGTGTTTATTGAAGCTCATGTTGTTTTAGTGCAGGGGTTCTCAACCTGTGGGTCGCGACCCCTTAAGGGGTCGATTGACGATTTGCCAGGGGTCGCCTAAGACCATCGAAAATATGGATTGTTTTTGTCTATTCTTCTATTGCTGTGTGGATGAGGGTCGCCGCAGAGTGGGGATTGTAAAAAGGGGTCGCCGAGCTTAAAAGGTTGAGAACCGCTGTTTTAGTGTGTCTATTACATACCCTTTTCAGTAGGGACAGAGAACATTAAGGATCTATAGGGCAAAGGATGTTTCTGTGAACCATAGTTAACGAAGGTGTCATGTAGCCAGCACAACGACCAACCGATTTTACTTTTCCCCAACTAACCCATTAGCTGGTTGGACTCAGAGGAGCCCTAAAGTTCCCGAAAATAAAAATCCTAGTCTTTACCGGGATTCGAACCCGGGAACACTAAGAAGCCAAGCCCATCAGCACTAGGCCAGCGCGTCAATACAAGAAGGCGCTATGTTTACAGTTGGCCTGTGACCGTGAACCAAATCTATCACCAGGGCAAAAGTTACGACAGTTATTTAGGCAAATCTCCTTACCAGTACAAATTGATTAAATAACTTTATTTATTCACCAATTAAAATTTAAAAAAATGCTTAACCTTCTAAAAATGTAATATAGAAACAGGTTTATTAGTAGACATAATTTTCTGGATTGAAATGGTTATATAACCCAAAAACGTTAAAAAAAAAGATATTTAAATAAACACAGTTTACGTATTTTTCACGGTTGCTACGCAACTAAAAAGTGCGTGATTTTACTTCAATCATGCAGATCAGAATATTTTTCAGAAATTGTATAAGACATGCTGCATCTATTCAGTACGAGGTCGAGTTGAGTAAATGCTTCTATTGTTGAAGTAATTGGGTGTCTGGAGGGTTTTGTTTGGAACATTGATTATGGTCTACCCATCGCGTCTGAGAAATAAGACTAGGTCAGGGGATTGCACATCTATGGCCTGCATATAGACTTTTTTTGTTTCGTAGGAATAATATTGCATCTAGAATGAGTGATTCGTGCTGCCGAACTTGGGCTGAAAAGGGAGTGAAGTAAAACTGCTTGCAGGAAATTCCAAAAAGAAAAAGTCTTTAGAAAAAGAAATAGAGATAAAATGTTCAGAAATATAATTTCTTTTTCTAAAGAAGTAAAAAACAAACAAACAAACAAACAAACAACAAAACACTAAGCTTAGAGTAAATTGTACATGAAAGTTTTTAAAGTATCACAAGTACGTTTTAAAATAATTCAAGTTATCTCCCATCACGCACACCTTCACACACCATGTACTGGCACTTCTCTCATCCTTTTTTCTTATCTTATAAATTGCAGACTTTCTTTATACAAACTCTAAAGCTCAAAACTACGTCCTACGCGCAACCATGCCCTAATTAAGATACTAAATCATTGGTTTTACTGGCAGATTGGGGAAAACAGTTTTATGCTCTAATTGCACTTACTTAGAATGAACGCTTCGACGACTGTCTTACTATATAAATCAAGAAAAAGTTTTTTTTTTTTCCGAGAACCAAAAATTAAAAAAATAAATAAAATACACTTTAGGAGAATGAAAATTAAACGCGGTTCTAATAAAACAGGGAAAAACATTTCCAAGCAACAATAAAAAATGAACAAGATTATAAAGAGAGTTTGTGTCTCACTCAAAACTCAGAGCCGGACCCTACTGTAATGTCGGTAATTGGGCATATTTCAATATCATTAGAACGGACAACAAATATAAACAGCCATGCCTTTGTTCTCCCTCGTAGAGCCGTCAGTATATACCGTGTTAAAGAGTCTTCTGGGCACTGGTTCTCTAACTTTGTAGTAGGGCCTTTGTGCTTCTATTTTTTTTCCTTCTACCTCAGGGTCATACTTGCGTTACTTACCAAACTAAACATGTACAAACTTAATTTTAGTTTTTGGTTGACTTAATACATGTGAAAAACAAATTAATAAAGATTTGCTTTTGTCAATTTTTTTTTACACCTTGTAATGTAACAGGCTATAACAACGATTTTAACGACTAAGCCTCTAGTGTACCTCTTTCAATTCTGTAATACCACGATACTTAATCCCATGATAATTAAAAAATGTGTGATTTATTATATCCTGCGAATCGATGTGGCTAACTGGCACGTACATTTACTAAATGAGTGGAAAACACAGGTCCAGGTTGTTTTTTTTTATTTCTAGCGCGGTCACCTAAGTACCGAAAATTCTTTACTTGTTCACATCTTTGGTTCCAAATTGACTAGATTCGACTTGCAGGTTAATTAGCAGAACTTGGAGCTAGCTGGAGAAACTTGTATTATAGCGAACAGCGACCCCCTCCCCCAACGTTTCACATGAAACACAAATGTAAGGGGGATAACCCTTAAACAAGTAATAGTGTATTTTTCATATGAACCAATTAAGAATAGTAAAAGGCTTGTCGCGTGCGAGAATATGATGTCAGATAATAACGCATATAACTTGCCAGTCGTTTGACAGTAATACATCTCGCATGTTTATAAACAATTCTTTAATAATTAAAATAGAATTCATTTAATTTCAATTTAATGTTGCCATTGAAGCATACCGGTCATAATGAGCCATTCCTCAAAAGAACTCGAGCGAAAGTGAACGATTCAGTCACAGTGGTGGTCGTTTTAAAACATATGTTTATAACATGTGCCTGGCCCCAATGGATTCGTGATTTGCACCAGTAAACAACACATTGCGCTAGTTAAGTAAATATCGATTTAAGGGAATAAGATTATGTTGCGTCTCCTCATGCGGAAAGTTGATATTAATCAAGTAATCCATAATGTGTTTTCACATCTCCAGCTGGTGGCGAACATCCTTCTGTGCCTGGCTACAGGGTGCATCGGGGCAGCCGGAAGTCTGTTTCAAGACCGTCTCAACCGCAGGACAGTGATGGAAACAAAGTCTGCGCTGATTGCCAAGGCCAAGATAGAAATGGCGTACAAGGACAAAGTAGGTCATTTGGTATTTGTTTTCATGTCTTATGTCTGTTCTAACCAGAGGGGATTTCTTAATGCAATGTCCAGTTAAGACTCGCTTTTTGATACGAGATCAAATCGACGCAGAGTGGCTGTCGGAGAGTCCTTGTGATGCTAGTCCAGCTTCCAGCTTAAGTAATATAGAATGATACCTTCAAAAAGTTCATTCAAATCCAGACCATATTTCATTTTCAGGTGTCGCCCTGTCGTTCATGCTTAGAAATCGTTTTGAATTTCAAACTACGAAACAACTATATTTATTTGTTATTCTAACTCCCTCAAAGAAGAGGATTTAAAAATTACATTTGCTTAAGTTTACTTTAAAATACAGCTTTCGTTTCAAAAGAAATAATGGCTACGTTTGGTAGTGGCGTCGCTAAAGGGGTCGATAGATGTGGACCTAGTGGCATGCATCCAGAGTGACACCAAAGTAGAAAAAACTAACTTTTTTTTTCTTTGTTAAAGATAAAAAGAAATGAAATTAGATCGAAAATTCAACAAGCTTTAGTACGTTTAATAATTAGGAAAACTTTTATTATATATTTTTATAAGGGGTGATTGATGATAAGGTATTGTTTTGGGGTGGTACGACGCAAACCTTAGCGATGCCTCTGTTCATCTTTTATCATATATACAGACACGCGACCTACGTATTTTGTCTCCTCTGGACGCAGACAAAGCTGTTGTCCGCCGAGAATGTATTTAATTTTTCTTTTCGCCTTCTGCGTCTGTCTTCGGCCAAGGTTTTTTGTTTGGGTCTGAAATGCCGGTATCTCTAGCTGTCTCTTTTAGACGCAATTTTATGCCAACCTTTTTTCTCAAAACCAGTACAGGCAAATTGACCCCTGAGTTTGTTCAGCATTTCAGGGGAACACCTCTATTACATCGTATTTCTTCATACTTGCCAAAAATGTTCACATTTCGGTTTCCTTCCTGCGCAAAAATGCAACAAAAAAGTGATGCCTCTGCACTGGCGTCCAGCAGGACTTGACTACGAGTAAGGTTGTCTTGTCAGTGCTATGCCCTTTAGTGAGCGCGGACACTTTCGATGGAAGCGCTCGACGAGTTTTTGTGTGTGTGTAGAGCCATGAGTCGTGAGAAGGCAATGCCTTCGTTTCTGAACTTTAAGGATGAGTGCAGACGTAAAATTAGTTTCTCGACGCAGAAAACTATTCCGCCATTCTTTCCTTTGGAGGCGACCAAAAAACGATGCTGGCCTTAGCTTGTCGGTTCTCTAAACAGCATTGCGGTCGTTGGACACTATCGCCCAGCTCTACAAATCAATGTAAAATGCCCACCTCCACCTTAACGTGATACAAAGACACACATGTACAGTATTTTAGCATAGAGTACACAAGAGACCTTACTTTTCATTCAGTTATCAAAGTTTAAACTCAGGAAAACAAGATCCCAGAAATGACGTAGGCCTACGTTAAAAACATATGTGGAATTTTTTTATGTTCTTGCATATACTTTGCGATAGTGTTTGATTGATCGCTACATTAAAGAAAATCTGTGTTTCCAATTAGGTTTATGCACGCTTCCTTCATGTTTGATTAACTACCGATGCCATTAGTTCCACTGCCATTTATTATGTACAAAACAAATGGATTAGTTTAATCTTAATTTACTGCATCAACAGTGTGCGATAAAGTTTAATTCTCTGCTGTGTTGTGTTTTTACCATGAAACAATTTTATTTGAATGAACTTTATAGCAGAAGCCAAGAGACACACTTTGCATGGCTGCCATGAACAAATAAATATTCATAGCATCCATCCATCCATCCCAGTGGCGCTACAGCCCAAAGAGGGCTCTGGCCTGCTTTAACACATCCTTCCATTCAGATCTCTCCTGGGCCTTTCGTCTCCACGCCCTAACCCCTAGCTGCTTCAGATCTGCTTCCACGTCATCTATCCATCGCATTCGGGGTCTGCCTTTGGGTCGCCTGCCTTTTGGTTTTTGCCTGTATACGATTTTCGCCCCTCTGTTGTCTGACATTCTTTCAAGGTGACCTGCCCAACGTAGTCTGTTCTTTTTTATTTCGTTCACTATTGGTGGGTCTTCATATAATTGATATAACTCATGGTTAGTGCGTGTCCTCCACCCTGTTTCATCCTGTATGGCACCATAGATTTTCCTAAGAATTTTTCTTTCCCAAGTGTTAAGTAAATTTTCAGATGTCTTTGTCAGTGTCCATGGCTCACTTCCATACATTGCTGCTGGTCTTATTATAGTTTTGTATATTATTTTCTTGGTTTTACTTGAAATCATTTTGCTCTTAAGTAAATGGTGGGTGCTATAAAATGCCCTGTTGCCTGCTGCTATTCTTTCCTTTATTTCTGTTAGTAGGTCATTTTTGAAATTAATAGTACTTCCTAGATATTTGAAAGTTTGGACGTTTTCAAATTCGTGGTCTTTGATTTTGATATTTTGTCCCTCTGTTTGATTGTCTCTTGTCATTGTGATGTACTTGGTTTTACTGTCATTGACCTCAAGTCCTGCTGGTCGAGATGCTTCTTCTAGTTGTATGAAGGCTCTAGCGATGTCAGAGGTTTCTTTACCCAATAAGGCAATGTCATCGGCATAAGCAAGGTATTGTAGAGGCTGTATATCGTCCCTGTTGGTTGTGGACCCATGTTTTCTCTCCTGAAGTAGTTAGTAATAGTTCCCCTTGTGTTTATGTGTATATTTCTTATAACTCTCTCCAGTGTTAAATTGAAAAGCATGCAGGAAAGTGCGTCTCCTTGTCTTAATCCTCGTTTAATCCTAAATTCCCGTGAGTGTTCTCCTTGTATTATGACTTTGCTTTTTGATTTGTTTAATGTCATATGTATAAGTCTTGTCAGCTTGTTGGGTATTCCAAAATCCTGTAGTGTGTCATATAGGTATTTCCTTCTGATACTGTCATAAGCCATTTTATAGTCTATAAAGAGTTGGTGGATTGGTATGTTGTATTCATGGCATTTTTCTAGTATACATCTTAGTGTGAAGATGTGGTCGGTTGTGGATTTGTTGGGTCTGAAACCACATTGGTAGTCACCTAAGATTTCTTCTGAATATTTTCCAAGTCTCTTAGTTATAAGCCTAGACAGTATCTTATAAGTCACATTTAGTAGAGAGATTCCTCTGTAATTACAGCACTTTAACTTGGATCCTTTTTTGTGTATTGGGGTTATAAGAGCCGTTTCCCATTCTGTTGGTATTACTTCTTCTTCCCAAATTCTTGATATTAGTCTGTGTATTTGGGAATGTAAGTCTTTCCCTCCATATTTAATTAGTTCTGCTGTGATTTGGTCCTCTCCTGGTGCTTTGTGATTCTTCATGGTCCTAATTATTTCTGATGTTTCAATGAGTGTTGGAGGGTTCACTAAGGGATCTGGCCCCCCATGCGGCAGTTCATATTCTCCATTGTCTCCATCTTCAGTGGTATTTAGGATCTCCTCAAAGTATTCAGCCCATCTCTCAATGACCCTGCTGTTTTCTGTAATAAGCTGACCATCTTTGTTCTCACACATGTGTGATCTAGCTTGAAATCCGTTCTTTTCATCTTTAATTTTCATATACATTCCTCTCATGTCTCCCTCCTTTGCTAGTTCCTCAATATTCATAGCGAATGTTCACATATGCGCAGAACAAAAAAGATCCCTCCCCCCACCCCTCTTCTGCATGAAAACAGAAAATATTCCTTACCAGTTGCCATTATTGTTGTTTATCCAAGGAAAGATTACTCTTGTCAGTGTTGCCAAAGCATGTAGCAGACGAGATGCTAAAAGACCTGGGCAGTGTGGAAGATGGCCAGTTCAGGAAGATCTACATGCAGAGATATGAAAATGTCAGGTAATATATAAGATAAGATAAGATAAAATCAATTCTTTGTTCATTTTTGACACGTTCAGTTGACATTGTGTTTATATGTATGTGTTTGTTGTTAGCGTGTAGAATTATTTCCCTTGGCAAGAGAGTTCATACTGTATTGTTGTGTGTAACGTGTTATGTGAGAGTGTGTTATCAGAGTCTGATGTATCTAGCGTCTAGTGTTCAGTGTTCTTTAGTGTGATATTTAGCTTATTATGGTACCATTCTAAACTAACACGGTAATTATTATCTTCAAACTCCGTTTAACCCTTAAAGCGCTGAGCTGTTTTACAATGAGTACATTCGAAATAGAATTACAATTTTGATGTTTAGAGACTAAACTACCACACGCATTTTAAGGGTTAAGTGAGGGCTTGAGAATCTCCCGTCCTCCCCCGTAATAACCCTGGATAATAAACTTATGGTAGTGCTGCGTTTCTAAAATGGAAAGGGCTGGAAAAAAACCTTATCAGACCTTGCGATCTACAGGCAGATGGTTTAGAGGTCATCTGTTTCTGTGCCCCACAATTAACCAGGGTGTCATGTGGCCAGCACAACGACCAGCCGCCTATACTTTCACTAACTATTGTCGGGTAGACATTAGAGCTGAGTGGACTCAAAGGCGGCCAAAGATACCGAGATTTAAAAATCCCAGTCTTCACCAGGATTCGAACTGGGACCACAGTTCGGAAGCCAAGCGCTTTGCTACTCGGACACTGCGCCTCCGATGTCTTCATATTCTAACATAAAAGACATTGCTAATGCACTAGAAATTAACTCATAAATGAACTGTCGTTTTTTGTTGTTGTTTCTTCACTCTAGTTTGAGGTTTACCAGTCATCATTAAAGTCTCATCAAATTAGATAGTTTAAAATAATAAATAATAATAATCACAATAGACAATTAAAATAAAACTACTATGCGCTGTTTATTTTTTCAAACTATAGTTATTATCGAAGTAATGAAATCTACATTAATGTGTAGGCTACACAAAAAAGGAAATTAGTCGAAGGTTTTATGGGTTGTGCGTAATGAGCTATTGATGTAGTTATTGCTTTATATGTTATATGTGTGTGCGTGTTTGTGCGTATGTAGTATGAAAAAAAAAAGGAAAGAAAAGTTAATTGAATTGTTGTGTTTTTTAAAATAACTACAAAGGGCATTAAAAAGGTATAAAAAATAACATTATTCTGGTTATTTTTTAAAAATCTCAACTGCGTAGGGAAATGTCGGATAAAAGAATCAACTTGACCTATAAAGAGTAAAAAGTTCCTCTTTCATACCTTGTAATCTATGGGGCAGATGATTTAATGGACATCTGTGTCTGTGGCCCACTGTTAACGAGCGTTTTATGTGGCTAGCACAACGCCCGACCGCCTTTACTTTTCTCCAACTAAAGTTGGGTATCCATTAGAGCTGGTTGGACTCAGAGGGGCTCTAAAGATCCCGAAATAAAAAATCCCAGTCTTCCAAGATTTGAACCAGGGACCACCCCCTCCCCCCAATCCGGTTCGAAAGCCAAGCGCTGTACCAGTGCGCCTACCTACTCAACCAATGCTATTGTTTGATTAAAGTGTATTATTAAATTGGTGTGTGTATATGTGTGTGTCTCATTGCAGTGTTGTGGTCGAAGGATGGAGAAAGTAATCGATCACAAATGTTCTGGTTCAAAATTTACGACTTTGAACACAACAGTGTTAGGTTTAGATGCTAGGTCAGAATGATTCAGCAGATTATAGTCTTCTAGGCATATCTGGCAAGGGAGGATACACAACATTTAAGTTTTTTAAAAACCCTAACTTGTGGTAGACCTAACCCTTTATAACATATTTAAACAGCAACCATAGAATTAAAACTTAGCGCCGTTTTTTGTTAACTCTTCAAAAAAGCATGTCGGTTCTTTCCTGTAACATCTAGGGTGCATGGCTGAACGCTGTAAGCTCCCCTTTCGTGATCCGGCCACTTGCCCCTACCATTGTCTTGCATTCAGAGCTGGATAGATGCATTCTCCTGTCATCTACGACGCGCTATTCATCTAAATAAAACAAGATGGCATCTCAAAGGTCGAGTACAACGGTGGTGCAGCTGATCCTACCAGTTTTCCCTTTGATCTGTCTGTGATAGTAGTCAAAATGGCTTGGCTTGTTGCACTTGTCGCTTGGTACACGTGCATTCTCTAGCAGTTGACATCATGTGCAGATAGTGGCGTAGTGTGGACGTAAGCGCTAAAAAAATGTGATTGTGTGGATGTTAGCACAGAAAAGATGTTTTTGTGTGTGCATGTTAGCACGGAAAAGATGTTTTTGTGTGTGGATGTTAGCACAGAAAAGATGTTTTTGTGTGTGGATGTTAGCACATAAAAGATGTTTTTGTGTGTGGATGTTAGCACAGAAAAGATGTTTGTTTTTGTGTGTGGATGTTAGCGCATAATAGATGTTTTTGTGTGTGGATGTTAGCACATAAAAGATGTTTTTGTGTGTGGATGTTAGCACAGAAAAGATGTTTTTGTGTGTGAATGTTAGCACAGAAAAGATGTTTTTGTGTGTGGATGTTAGCACATAAAAGATGTTTTTGTGTGTGGATGTTAGCACAGAAAAATGCATGTGTAATTAGAGTGTTTATATATATAGAAGAAGGAAAATTCAGCCTCTGATGCCATGCCATCCCAATCATGGGAAAAGCTTCAGGAGTCAACCCTGAGGAAAAATCAATAGCCGGCAACCCTTAGGCAGTTCTGAAGCACTCAGTGCTACACCCTGGCAGAGCCTGCACGCCACTGACCCCAAACTGTATCGGCACTTGCTGCTCCTTTGGGTACATCAGCTGCGTTATTTGTGGGTTACATCGTTCTGACCATAGCTAATGTCCAGGCATTCATCTCATTTCCATGAGATGATCCATAGTCGTTTCGTGACTGAAGGAGACCACATATGTGTGTCTGTGTGCGTGTGTGTGTGTAAACTTATCGCATCATTGGGCTATGGGTATATTATTCTTTTTAATTTTTTCTTTATGTTTCAGCATACTATTTGCGGACATCGTTGGATTTACCGCCATATCATCTACTGTCACTGCGTCAGAATTGGTCAAAATACTCAACAAACTCTTCGCCAGCTTCGATATACTCGCGAACGTAAGTAGGTCCACATACCATCTCATCTAATCTCTGCCTGTGATCCCTTCAGAGGCATGGGCCACCAATCTCGGTTCTGGGCGAGTCTCTCCAACTATCCCCACGTTTTGCCCATCTGCTTGTATCTGCTTCCAGATCGCAGCGCCACGCATTCCTGGGCCATACCTTCTTCCTCTTTCCTTGTAGGTTTCCAGGCTAGGGCTTGCCATGTTATGCTGGATGCAGGCTCGCGAAGGGTGTGACCTATCCATCTCCAGCGTCTCTGAAGGATATGTACTTCAATGCGCTGCTTTGTTCTTTGCCACAGTTCCTCATTCCAGATCTTGCCTGGCCATCGGATCACAAGAATCTTCCTCAGGCAGGTTTTGGTGAATACCTGGATTGTTTTCATGTTGGTGATGGTGGTTCTCCAGGTCTATGCTCCATAAAGGCTACATACCAATGTCGTTTAAACGAAAAATGTATTTTTATGTAACCACAAAATGAGAATTCGTAAGTACTTAGATATTATTTTCGACCCAGCCTACTTCCCATATTAATTGGCTCATATTTTAAATGAGGGCGTGCAGGCTATGGTACCCTCCTTAACTCTTTCTCTCCGTAATTTTTTACCACATTCTGGTGGAATCAACGTTTGTATCGTCAGTTAGGAGAGAAAGAGTTAACCACCGGTCTTAGGAGCAGACGAGGTCTACATCGCCAACGTCTACTACCCTTAAAGGCTTTTAGTTCGAAATTAGATTGAGTTAAATCACTATCAACTCACGTTTGGTCGCTAACAATTAGTTCAGAATTATTTAGGCGACCCATGATTCATGGACCGTTCTGTTCTGCAAAATAATACCATAAAATAAAACGTCTAGCATCTGTTAATTTTATCACTTTCCCTGTCCCTCAACAAGCTTTATAAAAATGTCAACAGATGCCATGAATGGCAAGCACTTTGGAGACTAGTTCATAAATAATTCAGCCCCCCCGGTTCATGATTCAACCATTTCACGCGCTCGACAAGCAGCAGGCTAGCACGTGACACTTTTGCTGCAGTGCTGCTCACGAACTAGGAGAAGAGGCGGACTGATAAAAAAAAAAAGAAAAAAAAAGAATTGGGAGGCAATTATTAAGCGATTAATTCACTGTTGATTTAGGAGCAGACGATATCTTGTGTAATGAACGGGGGTTCTTCAAGAAATGGTTGGAGGTTACGAGCATGGATCGGAAGTGTAACAGTAATCGATACGTCAATGACGTTGCAGGAAGGAGATTAATCCTATTGGTTTAGACTTTTTACTTCTGCTCCCTGCTAGCCAATTAATTTTCATTTTTTGTTGTTGTTTTTTTTTTAAATTCTTTAATTCAAAAAGTTTACATTGCCAAAAACACAAGACAAAGCCAGTTTCATGGTCTCGCGACAAGTCATGCTAATTTTTGTTCTAACATTGTTCTTAGTTCATGCCCACATTTGGTTGTCTTATGTTAAATTCATTTTTTTTTAAATTCAGATTATACTTTCACTTACAATAACACACAAGACAAACGGGTTAGTTAACGCATCCGCTCTGAGCAGTCAAGGTTATTGAGAAGTTGTAGGCTATATAGTTCATGATCATTTACCCTGTTCAATGTAATATACCCGCTGCAGTTCACCAATTATAAATTCATAGTCGAGGATATACGAGCATATAATACTGTTGAGCAATCAAGGTTATTGAGAAGTTGTATATAGTTCATGATCAAATTCGCTGTTTATTATAATATACCCGCTGGAGTTGACACTATTTAGAAAGGGAAATATATCACTGTAAAATACAAAAGACCCAACAAAATCTGGCTATTTAAAAAAAAGTTCAAAGCAATAAAAAATAGTCAGCATTCGAGTGAATTCTTTTTGTTTTTTGTTAAATTTATTATTTGATTTATTTTTTAAAAAGAGAGTTAATCCATGGGAATCGATTTTGCAGTATCGATGCTGAATATTTGTTTCTCTGTGTCCTACTGGTGTTGCCATGGATACCGATATAACGCAAATATTTCAATGGGATGTGAACAGATTCAGGAATGGTATGGCTCCATATAGGGAGAAAGTAATTCTTCGAGTGAGTCAGCCTGACATGGATTGAACAAAGACAAAATCACGGTGACGGCCATTTCATCCCCGGTCACTTCATCCACGGTCATTTCATCCCCAATTAAATATTTTTTTTTATTCATTGTTTAATTTTGCTGTTAAGGCTTTGATTTTAAGCCCTCAATTTCTCAAATATATATTAATATGATTAAGCAGAATTGTGAAGAAACAAGTTCCTTTTACGTTTAAAGTGCCTTTTAATTGTGAAGCATTTCAACATAACATATATACACGGCAATGTTATATACCAGGGGTGGGCAAATTATGGTCCGCGGGCCACATGCGGCCCGCCGGAGTGTTTTATGCGGCCCGCCGACACCTACAGAAATCATGTATGCCCACAGTATATACATATAAAAATGTACAGATATTTTAAAAATAATATCTTTATGTATTATTGAAACTGTCTCATAATAAAAAGTTTAAAGTAAACGAAGATTATGCTTATTGGCTAAACATCAATATACTCAATAGATGTCACAATCTCTGATCAGTATGAAGAACTGTGTTAAGTGTTGGGTATGCTTGGAAAAAAAAAGGGAAATGTAACATAATTTATATATATATATGGCTCCTTTTGTCTCGAAAGCAAAAGAAAACATGTTTTGCCATTTTCCTTTGCTGAAAGGTGAAACTATTTCTAGTGAAATGATTAAAATTACAACACTTATTAAGATTCCTTTTTCTTGCAATTTATAAAAGCAAATTTTAAGACGTCACTAACCAGTTTTCAATACCTTCAGTTCACCACCTAGTGAAGAAGCTGATTCTGCTCCAGAGGACAAACCTCCAAACAAAGAGACATTTCAGTCAGTACTTCCACAGGAGTCTTATGGGTGCCAGAAGCTGTTCACACTATTTATGTACACATACATCTGTTCTTCTAAATTTACATGTTGGAGGGTTAACTGAGATTAACCGCGCAGTGGTTTCCAGATCAGGCAGTTCTCCCAATAGTTTTTGATCTATAGGAGGGCTTTGTGGCCAGCGTCTTTTTCGGGTCTCTTGATTTAGTATTCACCATTGAAGGACATGGTCAGCTATCTCTGGTGTTGCTTCACAAGGGTAGGTTTCGCTCGTCCCGACATTTAACTTCTGGAACATATATTGTCTCATTCAGTGAACAAGCATTTTTTTGTGTGGAAACTAAACAAGTATAATCACTGGTCGACGTTGACTGACTGTAATTTGACAGTAGTCACAAGCGTAACAGCTAGTAAGCTAGTTCTACACTTCGGAGCATTATGCACGAGTGTAAAAAGTAAAATACTGCACATTACGTACAACTGTATATTTGTGATAAAAAAGAAAACAACAATTTGATAAAAATGCGTAAAATTGGCTTCAAAATTTAAATGTAATTGTTCAAATGGTGTGGAAACAAACAACAAAAAAAAAAAAACGTGAACATAATACAGGTATTCTACATAGTTAGCAAGCGTATCTTTCTAAGTTGTATATATATATATATATATGGCTCCTTTTGTCTCGAAAGGCAATGGATGCGCCCAAATGAGTCACTGGTTTTGGCTTAATCTTGAGATGGGGCAGAATCTGGTGTGGCTAATCAAGCCAATTCTAGAACGGCAGACTTTGCCACAATTCGTACATGTGTATGCCTCTGATTTAGGGCTAGCAGACAGGGCAGCTTTCTTTTTATCCCTCTTGATTAAAGCTTCTTCAATTCTTTTGTTCTCAGCAAGGGTTGTCCCAGCACGCACAGTCTGTCTCCATGCACTCCGGTCTTTGGCTATGTTTTCCCACATACTTTCACTGATGCCTGAGGCTCTCATGTCTCGCTTGCAGACATCTCTATATGTTAGTCTTGGGCGGCCCTTGGGTCTGACTCCTTCCACAAGCTCAGCATATAAGATATCTTTCGGGATTCTGCCATCTGGCATGCGGGTGACATGTCCGAGCCAGCGTAATCTTCTTTGTGTCAGGAGAGCATACATGCTGTTCATATTGGCCAATCTTAAAACTTCCTGATTGGAGACATGGTCCCTCCAAGAGATGTCCATTATGCGTCTCAGGCAGCGCAAGTGGAAACTATTCAATCTGTGCTCTTGGTACATGTATGTTGACCAGCTCTCACTGCCATAAAGGAGAGTGCTCACAACACAGGCGTGTAGACTAGGATTTTGGTCGTGGTCAATTTACCATTTTCCCAGACGCGCTTGGAGAGTTTTGCCAATGCTGTGGTAGCTTTTCCTATCCTTTTTTTCAGCTCGATGTCTAAGTCTAGGTTACTGACAATTGTTGAACCCAAGTAGGTAAATTCCTGCACCACTGAAAGGGTGTGGTTCCCAATTTGTATTATAGGTATTTCTGCGACGTCTTGTGCCAGGATTTTGGTCTTGGAGAGACTTATAGTAAGGCTAAACTCTTGACAAGCAGCTGCTAAGGCGTTCACTAGCTTCTGTAGACCTCCTTGTGAGTGAGATACGAGTGCCGCGTCATCGGCAAACAGCAGCTCCCTTATCAAGATACGACGCCTTTTCGTTTTGGCTTTAAGACGTGCCAGGTTAAAGAGCCTTCCATCGGATCTGCTATGGATGTATATTCCGTCTTCCAGGGATTTAAAAGCACTGGATAGTACGACTGAGAAGAAGATGCCAAATAGTGTAGGGGCCAGTACACATCCTTGTTTTACACCGCTCTTAATGGAGAATGGCCTGGAGGAAGAACTTTCAAACTGAACGGTGCCCTGCATATTTTCGTGAAAAGCTGACACTAGTTTTCTTAACTTATTTGGGCAGCCGATTCTCTCTAGTACAGCAAACAGACCGCTTCTGCTAACACGGTCAAAGGCCTTGGTCAAATCAATAAATGCTATGAAGAGGGGCTGCTTTTGTTCTCTGCTCTTCTCCTGTAGCTGCCGAAGAGAGAAAATCATATCTGTTGTAGATCTACCTGCCCTAAAGCCACACTGCGACTCTGGATAAACACGATCTGCCAGGATCTGTAATCGCTTTAGTAATACTCTAGCAAAAGCCTTTCCGACTATGCTAAGCAGTGAGATGCCTCTGTAATTGTTACAATCAGAGCGGTCGCCTTTATTTTTATAAATTGTAACAATGTTGGAGTCTTTCAATTCCTGGGGGACCATTCCTATATATATATATATATATATATATATATATATATATATATATATATATATATATATATATGCGGCCCGCCATTCCCATTTTTTTTTAAATGCGGCCCTCGATACAAAAAGATTGCCCACTCCTGTTATATACAGATACCCAACTTCACTCGCTGACATCCTTTCTTGTTTACACACTCGTCACTTCCCGCAAGTCCCCTAACTCTCAATACCCAACACTTGACCGTGTGTCACGGTTGACCACACAGTAACCGTGTCACAACAAAAATGCTTTCTTATATTTGTTGACATGTTATTAATGCGTTTATAGTGCTGCCCCTTCCACTTTACATTCTTGATCATAAATTTTATAATACATTGTACATTTGGGTGTGTACTTAGCTATAGTGCTTCTATTGGATGTGGGGGATGTAATATTATAATATTATCTTGCGCATGACGTAATGATCAAAGGCCAAGGTGTGGTGGAAGTAGTGGAAATCATTTAAGAGATAAGTTTTGCTTTTATTTCTTTTAAACATTAAAGTTGTAAACTGTGTTATAGGCAAAGAGAGTTACAAACATTGTTCAGCACTATGAATCGATGGATCGTCTTCTGTAATTACAATAGCCTATCTATCTGTTTGGTTATCACAAGCACTAAAAAAACTATTTTACATGACCTCTATATCTGAAATGTTACATCGTTATAGTTTCTAGTGACATTTAATTTTATTCTTACCAAATGTGTTACACTTTTTGTCATGTAAATAAAAATGAATATATTAAATATTGCTTATTTCATGATTTCTACGATTAGGCCTACTCTTTGTTAGATAAAATGATCAGATGATGAAATGTCCAGGGGATGAAATGACCGGGGATAAAGTGACCGGGGATGAAGTGACCTAGAATGAAATGGCTTTGAACCCTCACTCACAATATAAAACTTGTATTGCTTCAAATAGGGCAGTCGCTACTGGCCAAGCATTTGTTGACAGATAATTGTCTTGCATAATTGAAGCCTAGATGACTTATTGAGCATATAAGCAGCGTAGGTGTCAGCATTGACTCTGCATTTAGTTCAGATCCATAACAAGCGAAGACTTGGGCAGTGTTCTGACACAGAACTGCGAAAACTACATTTGAATGCGAGAAAAGTTATGCCAGTGCTATTAGTAAGACAGGGATTCATCATCATCGGCCTCCTTCAGTCGTGAAACGACTTATGGTTCATCTCAAACGGCTTTGAAGCCCAATTTTGTAGAGACACTCCCGTCCACATATATTACATGTCAAGGACGCTTTCGTTTTCGTGGTAGAGGTTTCTTCAAGAGTCGAGGCCCTTGTTTTCTCGCTGTCTATAGCTTTCTTGGTCACCGTCTCTCTCCAACTAGTGCGGTCTAAGGCTATCTCTTCCCAATGGTCAGTATCAATGTTTACTGATTTAAAATCCCTTTTGCTGGCGACCAGTTTTTCTTGATGCCCGTACAGAATAATTTTTGGGATGCGATTGTCCTCCACCGGCGAACATGTCCGAGCCAGCGCAGGCGGCGTTGCCTGAGGACCGTAAAGATGTTGGGATGGCCCGTTCTCGCGAGGATCTCAGTATTACACACTCTTTCTTTCCATGTTATTTTTTAAGATCCTTCGAAGGCAGCGTAGGTGGGTAATGTGAGATTTAACCCATGTGGTTAACATTTTGGTCTTTTTTTGTTCACAGTTTTCTGAAGTTGAGTTTTAAAGATAATTAACAAATTAGCATTCACGTCTGCCAATGAATCTGGCACTTAGAAAGTCTTTTAGAAGTTTTAAACATATCGCTACCTGCTGCTTTAAGTTAAGCCTAATAATAGTAATTACATACAATGTCTTCGATTTCAAAGATAAAGGATGAATGCAATTTTTCACACGACCAAGCAAATCAGTTTTGACCTGCATATTTTGCAGAATCTAATTCAGACAAAGCCGTTGTCCGCTGGGGGTCTACTTAAATTGTCTTTATTGTCATCTGCGCCTGTCTTCGGCAAGGGGCCCTCTTTGAGTCTCAAAGGTGTGTCCGCGAAACTTCGTGAGAGCTCTGCAGCTAGAGGCGATCTTTTTTTCTTTTTTTTGGCGAACTTAAAGGAAGCCTGTACATCGCTTCTAGCCTGTATATCGCTTCTAGCCTGTATATCGCTTCTAACCTCTACATCGCTTCTAGCCTGTACATCACTTCTAACCTCTACATCGCTTCTAACCTGTACATCACTTCTAGCCTGTACATCGCTTCTAACCTGTACATCACTTCTAACCTGTACATCGCTTCTAACCTGTACATCGCTTCTAACCTGTACATCGCTTCTAACCTGTACATCACTTCTAACCTGTACATCGCTTCTAACCTGTACATCGCTTCTAACCTGTACATCGCTTCTAACCTGTACATCGCTTCTAACCTGTACATCGCTTCTAACCTGTACATCACTTTTAACCTGTACATCACTTCTAACCTGTACATCGCTTCTAACCTGTACATCGCTTCTAACCTGTACATCGCTTCTAACCTGTACATCACTTCTAACCTGTACATCACTTCTAACCTGTACATCGCTTCTAGCCTGTACATCGCGACATAAAGATTAAAGAGCCTTCATTTGCTCTCACTGGCATAGAGAAAAGCAGCTAGCAGCAGATGGCCCCTGAAAGAACGTTAATTTTAACTTTGGCATGTAAACCGCTTTGTATTGGCCATCAAGGAATTAGTGCAAAGAGAACGCAGACAGAGCGAGAGAGAGAGAGAGAAAGAGAGAGAGAGAGAGAGACACAGAATATAACAGGATGTGGGCAGGGAATGGTAGGGATAATCAATCCGAGCATTATGGCTCACAAATTTATGTTTACTTTCAAGTAATCTATTGGCTTGTTCACGACCTTGGCACACCCCGTCAAGTAAGAACGCGTACGGTTGTAGTCACTGGCTGATTTAACTCCTGACTGACTGAAGCGGCCATTGATTACATTATATGCAATAATCTGTTGATTATTTAACGCGACCTATAATGACAAGAGGGTAGTACCTAACAGTTGTCTGACCTCTCCATACTAGGCAACCGTAGTGTATAGATCAAGCCAAATATAAAAAAGGTTAAAAAACAAAACCTTATCTAAATGGATGAGAGGAGAGGGGTTTTCAAAAAACAACTACTGCCCTTATTTTCTACAAAGTAAGTTTCACAGTGTCTGGTACAAAATGTGTACACGTTATAACTCTCACTTCCTAGTCTCGGATCTGTTATGTTGTTGAGTGTTATCCCTTACTAAACATTAATCAATCAAAGAATGGTAATTAATTAATTAAGTTTGATATAGAAAGAAGGGAAATAAGTTTTAAATTATTAAGATATATGGCTGTATATGTGCACTTCTTTCTCATACATGAGTTCAATAAAAGTATTGTGTATATTTTGCTCAATCAGGACTGTCCAAAAAAAAAAAAAGAAGCAATAGCTCGCTAGAGGCACTGGATAAGATATTGCTTTAACGAAATCGAATTCCTGTTGATTGATTCTGTGGATTCTTTTGATTTTTCATCACTGTTTGTCTAGCATCAAGTTTTAATCATCAAGTTTTAATCATCAAGTTTTAATCATCAAGTTTTAATCATCCTGATCATTACGACTGGAGCAGACATATTGATTTTTTTTTCCATTAGTATTTATTATAGAATTCTTGTTTATTATGTTTTGCACTTATCAGACTTACTTGTTATTTGATCATTTAGTATTACAAACCTGGTGTAAAAGATTTAATTGATATACTACTGTCTACTATCATTTCTTATTTGTAAAAAAAACTAACTTGTGGGTTGAATAACATTTTATTCAGAAACAATGCATAATTAAAGAATGAAACTTGTGTCAATAAAATGTCAGACATTATGACGTATAACATGATTTCTAGAAATTTCACCAAGTGCGCATCAAAATCCTAGGAGACTGTTACTACTGTGTCTGTGGCGCCCTGGAGCCTCGAATGGATCACGCGGTTCTGTCCATCCACATGGGCCTCAGTATGGTCACTGCTATCAGGTAAGATGCTTTAAATTCCATGCGAAATATCTCATCAATAGCAACATTACGGCTCTGTTTTGTAAAACTCAAAACTTTACCTTTTTTTTCCTGAGTCAAGTGAATTTATCTATATTTTTAAAATTATCTTTATATTTTTTTAAAAATTTGTACAATAGCACAGTGAGGCAGTCGACTGGCAAAGATGTCAACATGAGAGTGGGGGTCCACACAGGGGCATGCCTCGGGGGAGTGCTAGGTCAGCGCCAATGGCAGTTTGACATATTGGGTAAGGAGGTCACAATGGCCAACAAGATGGAGAGTGGTGGCCTACCCGGGTAAGAAAATGTGGATGCATAGAATGTGCTGTTAAGTTTAACTCTTTCTCTCCTAAGTGACGATACCAGCGTTAATTCCAAGAGAATGTGGTAAATAATTAAGGAGAGAAAGAGTTAATAAATGAATGAAACGTAGGGTGTATCAAAATATGTCTACGTTCAATTAAAACTTAGACCTACTGTTCTGAACATGCTTTTGAATTTTTGAAGTGGAAACCATTCGTGATCGTAAAAAACAACTTTTACCTTTACAAAGGGGAAGCTACCATTAATATATTAAAAACAAGCGAACAAGAGTTGTCGAACATACTCTAGATTTAATAACATAAGATATATAAGGCAGTTATTTACGATTCTAAGAATTATAATGAAATGAATGACCAATTTCAGACGAGTGCACATCTCTGAGGCGACCAAACAATGCTTAAACGGAGAATTTGAGTTGGAAGATGGACATGGTGGAGATAGAGAGGAAGAGTTGAAACTGAAGAACATTACCTCCTACCTGGTGAAATCAGTGATCAAACCTGTAAGTACTTTAAGTAGTGTAAGTGTAAGCTGTTTCTAGATCTAGTTTCTGGATCTAGATCTGTATAATGCATCTAGCCCTAGATTCAAACTGTACTCTTCATTTATCTAGATCCATAACTAATTTACCCATTTATCTAGATCCATAACTAATTTACCCAATTTAAAAAAAATAAAAATGTTATGTAAAATGTTTCACATGTTTTGGATGTTCCTTCTATAGTATGCCTTGGCAAAATAGGAAATCAAAAACCCAATTCATATTTTGCCTAACAGCTTTAGGCATTCCAAAGAATGCCTAACTTTGCAATTTGCTGGTAACATAAACAAAAATTTCTTTCAAGACTTAAAGTTAAAGGTCCAATAGTAACAAAATTTGTAATTCGACATAGAAATTTAGTTTACCTTTGAACCTGGCTATTTAAATTAATGCTAAAGCTAGTATTACCTTTAAAAATATTGCAATAAAGATCAATACAACGTTTCTCAACGTGATTACACTGACATTATCACAACCAATCTACTAGAACTATTGTCTTACAAGACTATTGTCTTGATGTCTTGGGCTGAAACCGTTCCTGACCCATATTGTCATTGTGCATTTGGGCTAGGATGTAATAATCTTCAATTTTAAAGGAACATTCAAAACATGTAAAAATAAACAAACTTGTAAGATACAGATTAGACTTAGATATAAAATTTAATAATAAAAAAAGTAAATTACTTTTTGAAACATGTTGCTTGTGAAAGTTTTTCTTCATTAAAACACTATCACTTATTCATTCCATTAGTTTCCCATCAATTCGCTATGCCTCAATGAAAAATAGGCTAAAACTAAATTTAACATTAGTTCACAAGCGATTCCATGGCGATGTCAACGTTTTTATTGTTTGTACTTTTGTGTACAGTATCCAGAAGGAACATTGGATAAAGTGACACAGTCCTCACCCACAAAAATGATTAGCAATGGGAACAAAAAGAATCAGGTTACTGATAAGAAAGAGAGTTCCGTGGAGGAGGATACCACTGACAGTGGTCATACAATAAGCAAAGAAGAAGAATACAGAAAAGAATTGAGCTTGAGACTGCAGCATGAGCTCCTAGCTAAAGAGAAAGACAGGTGACTATGCACAAGGAAAATTAGGAACTTTATAATAACCTTTTGGGCTTATAAATTGACACACATATACACTGAAATTTACTTATAGTTTTGAACCATTATTATCCAATGTCATCTTTTTCTAAACTTTTTCTAACATGTTGATTTTTAAAGACTGATATTTAACATTTAAAATGTTAAATGATTTATACATTCGTACTAAACAATGTGCATCATGTAAAACCTGTTTTAATTTATGGAAAAACTTAATAGATTTCCTATAGTTGCCATAACAAAACATAATGTTACTTTGTTTGTATAAGATTAATGAAAAACCTTTCCATAAAAATTTTCAATAAAATTAATTTATGAAAAATTCTTATTTTTGCCTTTTTAAAAATCGTATTTGTAAGATTTTGTATGGATCATTTTTCAATCTATAAAACTAACCCTTTCTTTACATTCCAGTGTTTTATCTGGGACACTTCAACCTTTGACCCTCACTTTCAAGGAAAAGCAACTGGAGACAAGGTATCACCAAAGATCAGATAGCTATAATGGTCTCCCTTTGATGGCCCTTTCAGTGGCCCTAGTTGTCATACTAGGGGCTAAACTTTGCATACTTCCCAGGTAAGCAGCTGCCAAAAGTTCCTTTATGTGAAAATAATAATAATATATATCATTAATATCCTTGAGAAAATTGGTATTATAATTGTGTGTATATTACACAAATAAAATATTTGTTGATAGCTAATATAATATACATTCCTAATACTTTTGAAGAAGTCATATTAGTCACAGGAAAGAATTTTACCCAGTAACCAGGCATGGACCAGGAGCTCCTCACTCCATGTTCTGTCTGAAGGCCTTAGTCATGATCATAGTCACCATTATTGGGTTGGGTATATATATATATATATATATATATATATATATATATATATATATATATATATATATATATATATATATATATATATATATATATATATATATATATATATATATATATATATATATATATGGCTCCTTTTGTCTCGAAAGGCAATGGATGCGCCCAAATGAGTCACTGGTTTTGGCTTAATCTTGAGACGGGGCAGAATCTGGTGTGGCTAATCAGGCCAATTCTAGAACGGCAGACTTTGCCACAATATATATATATGGCATGCCTTGTACTGGAACAGGTCTAGCCCACTATAAGTGATTGAAGGCAGTGCTAACCACAGGAGATTTTTTAGTACATTTTTTATTCAAATATTACATGTAAAGTTCAAAGCAATAATTTAGCTTTTATTGAATAATTTCATTGCCATGGAACAAAAGAGTTTTTTTACCTGTTTTTCTGATTGGTATTTTCTCTGATGATAAAATGTTAAACCATGGTGCTTTTTTTAAAAATTAATGGTTAGTTATAGTAAAAATAAAATTAGTAGTTATAATAATTAATAGTTAAAAAATAATTATCAATGTACTTGATATGTAAATACAAATCGAACTGTGTAGGTCAGTTTAAATCAACTGTAGGGGTTGTTTATTAGTATGTGTGTAACACATGCTCCCTAAAATAATTTTGTTTATTATAATATAATAATTTTTTTTTTTTCAAGGACATAAGTAATGTTTAAATTATATTAGAATGCTATATTAATATCTAATGTTCAATATTGTTTTTTTTGTTAGTTTGATTTGTAAAGTAGACATGGTTTTAATTTTGTAAAATATTTTTTCTTCATCAGATCAGGACTTCTTATTGCAATCTACCTCTCAGGGGACATTATTCTTTTTGCCATGTCTGCTGTTTCTTTATCTTTAACATTTAGACATGTTAGTACTGGATTATTTATACAATAAAATGAATAGACCAAGAATATTTCTTTTGAAGAATATAATTTATTGTAGTATAAAGTAATGACATAATAAAAATTTCCAGCAATTAGGAAAAAATGATTATGGACAATAGGAATTTTTGCTTAATTACTCAATAGACTTTATGTAAATGAACATTATTACAAGATATACAAGATACAATAATGTAGCCAATACTAACATTTTTGTATTCTCATTGATCAGTATTTCCCACGTAGCATCATCCAGTTTGCACTAACAATTGACAGACATGGTACATTCAAAATGTTGTGGGGCATCAGTGCCTGTGTCATTTTCTTCATTTGTGACACTTTACCCTCAGTAAGTAACAACACAGAGTGTGTTATTATTTTTTTTTTAAATACAGTAATAAAAGAAAACAATACAAAAAACAACATGCTCAAAATTGGCAAATGTGTTTTAAAAAAATAATTACATAGGCACATCCCATGAATTACGTAGCAAATAACAGCAGTGAGAGAATTGAATTCCCCAAAACTAAAATATAGCAGCCTAGAATGTGATTTTACTTCAATTTAAAATAGCTTCTTCTTCTAGAAGCATGGCATTGCTAGGATACTTAAAAAGGGAGAGAAGAATTTGGGACAATCAGTTAAGAAATGTACTTCTAGTGTCCAAGGTTTTCTCCCTTAGTTCTATAAATGTAATTATACTACCCATTAAATCTTTTTGTTCAATTCATATTACACTTTGTGAGCTTTGTATTTCAAATTATTGTTTCTTAGCTTGTGTTTTAGCATATTATTTGATTCTAAACTTTGTTTTATGTAGTGATAGGGTATCCTTCCTATTGAGATGACAGATGCTTATTTTAAACATAAATATAATACAATAATTATAATAATTGTAATCATTCCTGATTCTTGAGCTGCAAACCTTTAAGCAGCTTACTCCAAAAGAGCTTATAAAATTGGCATTTTATTTAAAAAAACAAACAAAGAGTATAGAGATAATTCAAGATTTCCATTCATATGTAAAGTGACTTTTTCCAAACTGTAACAAAAGCCTCAGAAAAAATTACATTCTTTTCTATTTCTATCATTATATTACTTGACAGTAGGATTACCAATTATAAGAACAAATTGATAATTATAATGCCAAAAAAGGTAAAATGTTGAAATGATAAAATTCTATTTTAATGTTTCATTGTGATCATTAGTGGCACTATAGTTTGAGCTTCAATGAAATGTATGCCTTCTATTGGATGAGAAGGTTATGTCGGATGCTGTTTATTTCATTGTACATTTTTAGATAAGTTTATTTTTACAGTATCACCAAATATTTAATATATGTATGTATATATATATATATACAGGGCTTTTTTTGTGATGGTACGCACCGTATGACGTACAGGCACCTTTTTGAAAAAATTATTATTTTCTTGTATTTTAACATATCTTAGTAATTAAAACTTAGGCAATCAACTACTGAGTACAGGTACCTAATCACTTAGTACCGGCGCCTATTTTTTTTTTACAAAAAAAAGCACTGTATACACACACACACACACAGAGACAGAGACACATACACACATATATAAACACACATATATATATATATATCTTGGTAAATGGAATCTTTTATCTGGTGGTTTTACAGATTGATTGCCACCAGGTGGCACTGAATATTACAATGGTGACCCAATGTGACATGGAGGCGTTGACCTGCCATCATATTGTCTACTTCACTCATGCTGCCAGCCTTGTTCTCATTGCCATCTCCTCTATGGTCAATCTTGGTCATATGACCAAAGCTCTGCTCATATATATTGCCACTGGGATCCACTGTGCTTTAGTTCTTCTGTATGTTGATGTCTCCTATGAGCTGTACAATGAAAAGATTTATCAAGAGTAAGTCTTCTCATTTCATATCATTTTCCTAAAATGTACAAATCTATATAGTTAATGGCAATTTTATATGCTAAACATTCTTAACCAGACTAACCCCATTCCGTCCTCTAGTCCATTACCTCAGAAGCCATTGTCTCTTACCTTTCTGGTAGGAGTGGAACTGGAACCCTTCACCACTACCTCTGTCTGAAGATTCCTCAGTACATGAGGGTCGAGTCATACCATTATTTGTAGTGTGGATCCTTGGTCCTTGCCTCTATTTAACACTGTTGGATTAAATTTCTTCATTATTTCCATTATTTGAAATTCAATAGTCTGTGGGAAGACTACCACTCCAGTTCCCTGGTACGGCCCACTTGTGGAACTGTAAGCTGGCTTGTTTGGAGTAGGCTACAGAATTCCCACCCTGAAATAGTGTTACTTTAAATGAATAGGTTCCTATGCTATCCAGATAACCAGTTCTGCTACCCATTGTTTATCTATCTGCCTCCACATAAAGATGTTTCCACTGAGGCACCACATTTTGGGCCATGGGTAACATTTACCTCTGATTGTATGTGTAACAGATTAACTGGTTTAAAAGCAATTATAAAGATTTGCAGGCATTATTACTGACATTTATAAATTATTGTTAAACTTCCATTGGTTAGTATACATGTTTACATCTCATCAGCTTTACTCAATGATATGAATAGTAACGCATTGTCTTCATTCAAACAAAAAATTAAGGATGAGTCCAGTATTTCATGTGACCACAGAAACCTTGTTATAACCTGCATATTTTGCCACATCTGACACAGACAAAGCCTTTGGCCATGCAGGGCCTTTTTAAGTTTTGATTGTCTGTGCCTGACTTCAGCAAGGGCTTTTCTTTGTGTCTTACATGTGTGTCACATGACTTTTGTTAGAGGTCTGCAGTTGTCTCTTTCAGTAGCCAGTTGCTGCTTTCCTCTATGCCAATGAAGGTGAAAAAGGCACCTAATTTGATTGTTAAAGCACTTTTTGGGCACATTTGTTATACCATCTTCCTTTAAGCTCACCAAAAAAAAGGTATCACCTTTGGCAAGTAGTCCTCCAAAATATAGAAATGTGTCTGACCCAGTGCAGCTGTATAATTACCCAATGAGAATACAAACAGTAAATCATGTACTATCTTTATTTATTGCTATAATTAGTGTATTAAACTATAGATGGAGTAAGTTACATTATTGGTTAGGCCAATAATAGAATATGCATCCTCTGTTTGGGACCCCTCAACACAAGAAAACATTAAGAAACTGGAACAAACACAAAATAGAGCAGTGAGATTCGTAACAAACGAAAATTCACATTTGTCTAGAGTAACACCTTTAGTAAAATCACTAAATTTAGAAAGCCTTCAGGACAGAAGACTTAAAAGCAAAGTAGCAATTATACATAAAACACTGAACCATAATCTTCAAATACAAAAACAAAATTTAATAAAATACTCAGAAAGACCCAAGGATAAAGGCACATTCCTTGTTACATATGCTAGGACTAATTTGTACAAATGCTCCTTCTTTCCTAGTGCTATTAGAGCATGGAATGGGTTGCCTGAGGCAGCCAGGAAAACCAGTGACTTGGCGGAATTTAAGTCATTGGCTAACATGCATGAATAGGTGCATGACGTGTAGGAGGTAATCATCTTCTTTTTTGAAGTAAAGTCTGTATTTTATAAGAAAAGATAAGTGACTACTACCTGATATGTTTACAGCTAATGATTCATTTCTCTTTTATCAGGTGTTCTCAAAGTATACTTGTGTACCCTCACATCAAGTATCGTCTCCTTGGGCAGATGATAGCTGCAGCTATTGATCTAAACTTTTTTAACTTCCAGGTTTGTTTCTTTTCTTTTAAAGTGTGATTTGAATGACTGGAAAAGTACATTACTGATAAGTACCTTACTCATTTACTGCTGAACCCAAAACTTTCTTGGCATAAATAATGTAATAAAAAAAAAAAGGGAAGTGTTTTTCTGTAATAGTTTGAAAACATGTGTCCTGAAGATTGAATTGTTTATTTTTGTTTTCCTTTCATAGATGGAGTTTACTTCCAGGAAGTTGTTCTTATGGAAAGAGGAGTCCAAGCGTGAAAAAGAAAAAGCCGCAGACATGCAACGTAAGAATGAGGCTCTTGTCTACAATCTGCTACCAGCCCATGTGGCAAAGGATTTTCTTGGAAAAAAGAAAAATGATTTGGTATGTAAGCTAACTTAACTGAATGTAGTTACATTATGAGGTTCTGATTACTCTGCAGTGCTTCAAAGTAATGTCTACATTTTATATATGTTTAAACAATGCCATTAGACCTATTTTTTTTTGGTAGATTTAATTCCTTGGGAAATTCTATATTATTGCAGAAGAGAGCTTTATTTTCTTGTTCCAGGACTTGTATAGTTTCTCTTATGATGAGGTTGGTGTGATATTTGCTGCCTGTCCAAACTTTCACTCTTTTTACAATGAGAGCTCCATCAACAATAATGGCCTAGAATGCCTTCGGTAAAACTCTTCTTTAGAATGTGTTTTATTATATCCATTTATTATTATTAATAGTATAAATTATTTGTAAAAAAAAAGCACTTTATTTCAAATAAATAATTACTTTTACTTAAAAGCTCTATTGGGCACATTTTAAGAAAGCATTTTGTAGTCAAATTCTTTTGCCAATAAAAAAGAGAGTTTTCGTATGTATTAAAATTTGGCATATAACAAAAAATATTTGTAACTGTGTTTTACTAGCTAATTTATTACATTAATCTTCAGACTCAAAGACAAGTCTTATTATTATTATTATTACATTTTAAGTCTACCATTTGAGAACCATTTTATAAATATGACTTGGAAGTTGCCTTCTTTAGAATTAACTGTTATTTCATATTCATAGCTTCTTGAATGAAATCATCTCTGACTATGATGAGCTTCTCAATTTAGCCAGATTTTCTTCCATTGTGAAAATTAAAACTGTTGGCCCAACCTATATGGCAGCTAGTGGAATGGTTTCTCAGGATGACAGAAAAGTAAGCAAAAAGGCTTTTGTTTTGAACTTAAAGTTCACCAAGGTTGTTATTGCTAGAAGTGGTAATGGTTTAAACTGTCCCATTACTCACAAAATGCTTCCAATGGCATGCATCTCAAATGTCCACTGCCTATCACTCCTGGCCTTCATACTGATATACTGATACTGAGCCCACTGAAACTATTATGACTAATTGGAGAAGGGGCAAAGGTAATGAACTGGTGCTTAAACTAGTAAACTTTTGGCAGGAGGGCTCCCCTAACATGGTAAAGGCGTCGAGAGTCAATCCTGAGGTAAAATCCGGAGCTGGTGACTCTTAGGCAGCTTGCAATGCTACTGATCCCTAACTGTATTAGCCATTCTTAGGGAAACGTTTGCTTTGTGGAGAGTGGGGAACTGCTGTGTTCTCAACAAATCTAATGCCAGGACTTTCATCTCATTACATTCTTAGCTATACAAGTAAGACAAATTTCCATATGGACAATAAAGATTATTATTATTATTATTATTATTATAAGAGATGAACCTAGTTGTTTTATGACAGAAATACAAATATCAACCATTAAGATATCAGAAATAAAAATGTAATCCTATAAATTTATTATATAAAATTACTTAAAGATTTGTCATTTTCAAAGTAAATATGCATATGAACTATATTTTGTTAATTACTTTTTTTTTTTCCCATTAAGCTGATAGCTAGTTGTATTTGTTTTGTCTCCCAAAGCATGTAACTAGTGTTAAAGAGAGATGGTATCACCTGCATAACCTGGTCCAGTTTGCTTATGCCTTGCAAGATGTGTTGAAAAAAATCAATGAACAGTCTTTCAATAATTTTATTTTGAGGATAGGTAAATATAATTTTACAGACCATATAACAATGTTTTGTTTTTCCTTGTTGTTTGTAGCAGGCAGATAATTTACTCTTGGCTCTTTAATTATGTTAAAGCTTATATATTTTCTTCTCTCTTCTAGGTTACCATTGTCATATTTGTCTATTAACATTTTTTTTTTCATTTGTAGAAAACTTTTTTTAAGATTTTTTTTTTTTTTTGTTAATTTTCTTTGAAAACTTGCTTTTGTATTTAGCGTGTCTTTCATGCTGTAGCAATCTCTCTGCACTCTCGTCCAATTTCTTTTGTGGACATGGATGGGTGGCATCTTAGAGATTTCCATGCTGCCTTTGGCCACTCTGCAAGCACTACTCAGCTCAAGTCAAATCTTCCTGGCCCTACATTGAATTTCTAGATAGATAGCTAAGCAGGTTATGCCACACTGACACAAATCCCACATTTTTTCAGAAGAAATTTCAGAAGAAATGGTTGTAAAAAAAAATTCAGTATATGAATAAAAACAGAAATGTTTGCAAAATAAAGAAATAAGTTAAAATTTTATTTAAATTGACTTTCAACTTCTTTTTCAATTAACTGTTTCATTATTAATTAGCTTTATATAAAATGTGTTTTGCAGTAGTAAGCAACAGTTTGTGTGTCTATTCTAGGTATCAATCATGGTCCAATTATAGCAGGTGTCATTGGGGCAAGAAAGCCTCATTATGACATTTGGGGCAATACAGTCAATGTTGCCAGCAGAATGGAATCGACTGGACAGCCAGGTAAAATACAGGTGAGGCAGCTTTTCAGTTTCTATCACATTTCATATGTTGCATCTAATGGATAAAACATGATGACGTGGCCTTTGGCTTTCATCACATCATGAATCAGGTACATTATTGGTGGAGTTTCATCTATTTTTATCCTCACATGTATGAGACATCAGGCTATTATATAGTCAAGGGAAGAGATGGTTCAAGGTTTCTTAGGGAATTGCATCATTTTAAATGTGTTCTATGTGGCGGCTAGATCTGTGTGTTTACTGTGCTCTGTGTGGCAACTAGATCTGTGTTTTTACTCTGTTCTGTGTGGTGACTAGATCTGTGTGTTTACTGTGCTCTGTGTGGCGAATAGATCTGTGTGTTTACTCTGTTCTGTGTGGCGACTAGATCTGTGTGTTTACTGTGCTCTGTGTGTTTACTAGATCTGTGTTTTTACTCTGTTCTGTGTGGCGACTAGATCTGTGTGTTTACTCTGTTCTGTGTGGCGACTAGATCTGTGTGTTTACTCTGTTCTGTGTGGCGACTAGATCTGTGTGTTTACTCTGTTCTGTGTGGCAGCTACATCTGTGTTTTTACTGTGCTCTGTGTGGCAGCCACATATGTGTGTTTACTCTGTTCTGTGTGGCAGCTACATCTGTGTTTTTACTGTGCTCTGTGTGGCAGCCACATATGTGTGTTTACTCTGTTCTGTGTGGCAGCTACATCTGTATTTTTACTGTGCTCTGTGTGGCAGCTACATCTGTATTTTTACTGTGCTCTGTGTGGCAGCTACATCTGTATTTTTACTGTGCTCTGTGTGGCAGCTACATCTGTATTTTTACTGTGCTCTGTGTGGCAGCTACATCTGTATTTTTACTGTGCTCTGTGTGGCAGCTACATCTGTGTGTTTACTGTGTTCTGTTTAACAGTTGCATATGTGTGTTTCCTGTGTTCTGTTTGACCATACTAGAGATCAAATATTACAAATTAACAAAACATCTGCAGAGAAATCAGTGTTATTCATATCAGTGGCTAGATGATCACAAAAATTTGTCTGTAAACCTCATGAATCTTTAGTGATTTAAGAAGAAAAGACAATGCCTCGCATAATGCTACCATGTTTAATGCTAATACTACTAGAAAGGAAATGTGTGTGTGTGTGTTGATGCATTGGTCATGATTACAGAAGTAATCATTCTCTGATTGCTAAGAGTTTCTTTTTTTACAACTTATTTAATTTTTGGAATCAAAGTTTGTGCTGTAACACTCATCAGATAATGCTGCTGCTTAAGATTAGTAACCCAAGATTTGTATTATTAAAGCTAGCGAGGAGTCCTTTAGTCTGTTAGACCGAGACCAATCGTTATAGTAGGCCTGACTGCAGACCTGTTGTGTGGCATTGAGTAGTCCGTCAAGACTAATAGCTCATTGCAACGTCACATTTCTGCAGTCAGGCCTATTATAATAATTGGTCTCAGTTGAACCATAGGGCATCACACATGATCTTTAGATTGTCTCTCTCCATTCATGTCTGTCTTTTGCCAGGATAAGTCTCTTTCATTGTCCATTCCTTGATTTTGCATTTTAACTGCCTCTTCTTGTTTTCAATGCTACTGTTCCCAACAAAAAGGTCTTTGAGAGCCCCAATAGTTTCCCTTTCAGATCTTGTGATCTATAGGGCAGATGATATAAATGTAATCTGTTTCGGTGGCCTACGGTTAATGAGGGTGTCATGTGGCCAGTCAACAACGGCCTTTACTTTTCCCCAACTAATGCCAAGTGGACTCAGAGGTTCCTAAAGATCCTGAAATTAAAAATCCCAGTCTACACCAGGATTCAAACCCGGGACCCCGTTTCATAAGCTAAGCACTTTACCGCCCCTCCTGAGAACCCCAATAATTTTGTGATCTGGCTGTTCTGTCTTAGCTTGCGTTTTTTTAACAATGGTAAGAAGGTCATTGTAATAAACTAAAATATAATTCCAAATAAAATGATTTCAATGCTTCTATTTCAGGTTGCGGAAGAGACAAAACTTCTTCTCGAGAACTTTGGTTATAAGTTTGAGACTCGGGGCCTTGTTAAAGTGAAAGGCAAGGGTGAGCTTATGACCTACTTTCTTGAACGTCCAGAGGGAACGAATGAATGTGACCTAAATATTCCTAACAGTGTCCCTGATGGATGATCACAAAAATGTCTGGTATCTGTTGAATATGTTTAAAGGCATCAGAAAGTCAGAAGGCAGCACATTATGTTCATGCATTTGTAAACAATAGAAGCTTCTACTGAAGAAAGCTTTAATGCAAGATTAATGCCTTTTTTTAATCAACATACTATATTATTTTAATTGTTCCTAATAAGAATCTCATAGTCAATTTTGTAAGCTGGGAGTTGACCTAGTAGCATTGAAAGATGACAATAAAATGAAGTGCAGCATGGTGGCTTAGGACAACAAGCTCATCACTGCAGTTTTATTTTTAGTATCAATTTAATTTATATGTATTGTAATAACTGAAGGGAGGCAAACTCAACGAGACATAGACATTTATTTACACGAGGACATCACAAACACAAAGGGGCATCTGCCTTGAGCACAGCATCTCCATATTGGCTCTCTCCTTGGGCGGAAATCATTCTCTCTCTCCTGTCAACATCCGACTTGTCTAGTCACAGATAGTGCGCACCTTCTTTCTGATCTATCTTGGATGGCGGTGTGCATGGCAAGGTTATAACAGTATGATGAGGTGTAACGTTTTTTTTTATGACTGGTTACTTAATGAGAACAAATACGCTAATTAATGTGCTCCTGTACTACACCTCTTCTGGATTAGGAAATTTTAGAGGAGTCAAAGAAGAGATTCAACATAAAAATTTTTTCCTTCTGACTCGGACACAACAGAATAAAACAACATATGTTCTAGAAGCTGAAAATTGGCACTACTAAAATTTGCTCTTGTGAAGTGTCACCAGATAATGCATGGCTATGTCCTTAATAACTGCATTCTCCATTGGCCCTATAGAAGAAATATTCTATGGAGAGCTGCCTGATCTGAAACTACTGCACAGTTCATCGCAGATATTGTACTAGTCAAATACTCCTTCTTCCCTAGTGCTATTAGAGCATGGAATGGGTTGCCTGAGCGAGCCAGGAAAACCAGTGACTTGGCAGAATTTAAGTCATTGGTTAATATGCATGACTAAATGCATGACGCGTAGGACATAATCATCTTTTTTGAAGTAACGTCTGTATTATATAAGATAAGATAGTCATCTGAACTCTTCACCATTATGATGAAAATGCAGAAGAAATGACCTAGTTTTAATTTAGAAACTTATTTCGGTTATCTGCAAAAGTTTTGGGAAGAGGGTGCAGTTTAAAGTTCACTATGACTGGAAAATTCTGCTACATTCAATTGCATTGTCATTTAACTAAAAGTTAATTACATCAAAATATTTCTCATTTGGAGAACTTGACCTGCGTATTTCATTAATATGCTTTATGAACTGATGGTGTTGAAATAATGCTCACCATATTAAGTTCTGGTCTAGAACCTTTCACTTCTTATTTTTTTCTTTAATTTATTTTCAAATTGTACAGCTGTATGCAACTATGAATATTTATTTTAAATTCAAGAAATAATTGAAGCTTATTAGAACAGAAGATAAAGTCGTAAGTTATATAAAATTGACTTTAGTACCTGTACTGCATGCACAGCTCAACATTTAGTTCGACTATTATTTATATCTGATATTGTTGATTTGTTATTTATTCTATTTACTGTATCATGTGTGGAAAAAACGTTTTTATTGAATTACATACCAGAAATGTACAAGTGTTCAATACCTTGTGGTCAGGGTGTTGAGACCTAACATTTACAAGACAATGTGAGTTTCACTCCTGCTGCCTTCCACTTATTGTACCAATCAGAACAAAGTCTTTGCTAAATGTAAGATTAATCCTTTCCCATCATTCCACTAATTTTGGTATCAGCATTTTCCATGTTTTCATTTGTACACATGCTGTATTGCAAATTGTTTAGTACCATGACACGTAGAATCCACTGAGCCTGCAATTAGTGCATGGACTTCTACCATCTTCTCTGCAAGGTATGCTTTGATGGTTAGAATTAAATGATTACTTGCATACTTTAACTACTTCAATTTCTTTCAAGTCTGGTATCAAGTGAGATCACATTCAGAGTAATGACATGATTGTGAACACGTAGTAGAAACTTTATAGAATCATGAAATGTAGAACACTTCTGTCCAGAGCTCCTTATCTTCTTTCTATAATCTTAGGAGCTTTCTTCTCTCTGTACTTCCCCTGCCCACCCTTCCTCAAGTTCTTATTACATTGTGTGCACTTGTTTTGCCAGCAATAATGATATTGGATGTATCATATGTTTTTAAAGGAAATGATCACATGGTCTTTTTTTTTTTCATTTATATGTTGTGATGATTTGATTTTTGTTACTGTATATTTGGGTGCAAGAGAGTAAATAAATACTATATTTGGTATTGACAAATGATTATGTTTGATTTGTACTGGCCTAGCCCGACAAAATTGAATATTGAAATATTTCTGCAATCCATTAAAGAAAACAATGTTTTGTTTTAAGTTTATATTTATTCAAAGATCCTAGAATGATAACATTTTAATTTATAATAGTGGTTTTTAAAAGTTATTTTTTTTTTATTAGTAATATCTTTTCAATTTATATCTAGCCATAATAACACTCCCTTCCAGTTCCTTTTTTTGGTAACATGCATGTGTATCTCTTAGGTTTTCCATTTTTGTAACAAATGCATGTCCTAAAGAGAATTATATTTTTTTTTGTAAGGTAATTAAATATTATGAGATAAACAAATAATGCGGTGAGACCTGTTTTACTTTCAATGAGTCCAAAATGTCAGCAGCCGAACAGATTTTCAGAGTTCACATCCTCAATTAAATTGAGGTCTAGGCCCAGACTTTTAAATAGACTCACTTAATCTGACATCACTTAAATTTTAAAAGACTGATTAAAAAAATATATTTATTTTAAAATATTTTATTTTATTTTTTTAAACCTTTAAAATGAAAGGATTATATCACCAAAAAAAAAAATAATGTTTTTCTGTATGCAACAATGTATACACAAGAAAAAAAAAAATCCATATACACTGAAACCAAAGTATAAGAGTAAAAAAAACAATAGCATTGTTCTCAATAGAGCTGTAATAGATAAACCAAGTCACAGCAACACAAAACGCTATTTGAATTTACCTTCACATCATGAGATAGCACTTTCTCTCACACCTTATAAGTTTGTGTCTCATTATTGTCAGCAAACATGAGGTGAGTATCTGAAGGTCTTCTGTGAAATTATTTTTGAAACCATTTTATAAAGCATCAAGTGATGGGTCACTTTGGTTAAATAGGCAGAGAATTAAAAAAAACTGTAGCAAGTTATTTAGCAGAAAAGTTTCAGGTTTGGGTGCACTGTGACAATAGTGGTGTGTCGGCAAATAAAGTAACTATGGTAGGTCACTGAAGTCACTCGATTCTTTTGTTTTACATTTTTTGAATGTTCCTTCAGAAATGAAGATTATTACACCTCACACAAGACAGCGGGCAGGGTTCAAGTCCAAGACCATCGAGAGGACAGTCCAGAGAGACTCATTGCAATAAAGGGCAAAGGGGTTATTTCTTGAATGTGCACAGGCCTTTCTTGCTTAGCTATATAAATATGAGTGAGGATTTTACAATACATTCCATATACATACAAAAAATATAAACAATATGTTTTACATATGTATTATGTTTTGCAATAGATATAGTGTTAAGAATTTTGCTTAAACTATTTTAAAAATAATAAATTCAAAATCTTTAAAGAGAAACTTTAAACACCTAGCAACTGAGATTTTACACAAAAAAAAATGTTAACTCATCATTTGTTCTAAAGTATAAAGAGCAGAATTTAGATACACAAACTGATCTCATGTTACTGTCTACAAGGTGGTACTGTACAGCTTCAATCACCACTATCCTAACTGGAAGATGAAAGTGGTCCTTTTAAAGAATGGATAAATAAACTATTACAGGCCATAAGGAATGTATTTTGTTCTCTAAAGTATCTTTAGTGCTATGAGTAGTGCTACCTATGAACATGGAAACATGAATTTTAATGCTGGTTTTATTTAAGTGGGTTAAACAAGATTTACTTTTGATTTGAGTTCCAGAGTTCTAGCTGTTATAGTCCCTGTAAAAATTTTTTTTCTTCCATGCATCAACATATTTTATTATAAACGCAAGAATAATTGATGATGTGTGTGCGGGTAGGGGCAGGAAGAAATAGAGAATTTTCTCCCCCCTAAATCAATAGTACAACTGCACTTTAATAAAACATCTATTCTAAAATACATCATTTGTAACAATTAGAATGTAATACATTTCATTAATGACAACAGTATTCACAGTCAAATCGTAATATAACATTTCAACAAGACAACGTACACTGTTCTCAGAATAGAACATCACAAGTAAATTTTGTTACATACTTATGTAATATAAAGCCAATAAGTTCACAAGAGTGTCATGTAAGTCAGGTACCTTTTAGAATTGGGTAGACTTATCATCATTATCAAACTCTATTTTATTAAGGGCTTGAGCTCATCCTGATTAGTTTTGAATTTTTGGCACATAGGCACAATTCAGGTCATATTGTGCCCATAATCCCTTGAGAGCCTGAAATCTTCTCTTTCAAAATCCCTAGACAAAAACCTGTGATTGAGCACAAGGACATGTATGTCACCATATAGTAAAAGGCAAGTGGCTTCCCAAACCTCTTAAAATAGAATTCAGAAAGTCTGGCACAGTCGAAAAGAAGAAATACTTTCATGGATTAAACCATTAGCCGGACTGAAGTTCAAAGTACCAGTCTTTGAACTCATGACCGCCTCTCCAAGTTTGAAAGCCAAGACATATAACTGAGTGACAACACCCTATTTTCAGGTTACATTCTCCACTACTTATCTTATCAAATATAGACGATACTTCAAAATAGAAAATGATTACGTCCATACTTAATGGCTAAGTTTCATTGTGCTGCTGACACTGCCAATAAAGAGTTGTACTTTTCAGCCACATGAGAGGATATATTAATACCATGGGAAAGGAGCTGATTAGTTCTGATTGACTAGGACAGTAAGGGGTACTCATCTTATAATGCCCTGGTAAAAATGAGAATAGATGTTTCCGTTTTAAAAACATGGAAGCTATGGCCACTGATTGGATGATTTAAATCACATACCTACCACATTCTATTGAGAATTTCAGTATTTTTTTTAGGCTCAAATAATGGCAAATATGCAAGTCTGAAATCATTAGTAATGAAAACCAAGGCCAATGGGGTGAAAATTTCTTGCTTAGGAATCAAGAACTCTACAGTTTTGTTTTAGACTTAATAATTAAGAATAATCACAATAAACAATGATTGTATTTTTTTGTGTGTAAACCTCTTCAGCAAACTTCCAAAGACAGAAAAGGGGGAGGATAGACACAAATTTACCATTTGTATGTCAACATAGGAACTAATTCCCTCAACTGGGTTGAGCCCGAGATCTTTTAAAAAAAAAAAAAAATTAAAAATGCACTTACATATAATACATAAAACGAAACTCTACATTTCATTCATAATATTCAAATAGCTGACAGGCCATTAAATTTTATATTGACATAAATATTCTTTTTTTTTCTATATAGATAATTTAGAAGTGTGATTACAATGCTTCAGAGACTTACAATATGACATCAACAGAACCTGCTGATTACATTAAGTGATGTATGAGATATGAATAACCAAAACTTACACTGAAAGTTAAAGGGTAACATATATATATTTTAAAACAAGAGAAAACTGACAATCAACCATGAATTAAGACAGTTTTTTTTATAACTATAAATTAAACACTTACAAACACACGAGTTCAAAATCCAACATTTTAATAAGGCTTATCTATTAGATTGTAATCTCAAAAATCTTACCTAAATAGAAGTCATGATTCCATTATTTATTATTATTTTAATATCTAGTATTTAATTTGTTAAATACTTATTTTTTCACATATTGATCTGAGTTACCTTTCTAAAACATCTCTTGAAATCAAAGATGCAAAAGGTTGGTGCAATATGACTAATAATGTATCAAATTTACAAAACAAAAAGTACGGTAAATAACCGTATTATATCTATTATTTAAAAAAAATATATTTATTATTTTTAAAGCAATAAATTATAATTAGAAATCACAGTCTATCAATACATTCAGTGCTGGATACAATATTACCTCAGCCTTGGTCTATTACCTGCTAAATAACACTTTTGTTGTATATATACATTTCATTTTATATTACCAAGAGCACAAGATGGGATAAGTATAAGAATCCAAACTGGTAACAATGTATAATAAACAACTAAATGTTTTCTATAAAAGCCTATCCATTTACTGGCAAAGGGACTATGTTGTGTGCAATTAATGATGGCCAATAAAATAGTAAAAAGGTCATCAAAGATCATTTCTAGCTTTTAACAAAATGATGTAAAAGGGTGTCAATGTGGTTTTTGAGTTATAAATTCGGCTGGAATAAAAATATTTTGAATAATGAAATGTTTCAATTAAAGTATTTTGATGTTTTATGAAGATTTTGAAAATAGATAAAAAAACAACTTTGTGCATTCTGATTTTTTTTCTTACGTGATGGCCATGATCTAATGCTATGTTCACATCTATCACTATTTGTTTTTATATTAGTTGTCACCAACTATAAAGGTAATTGGGAATTAAGAAAACTTTAATTTTGGGGGGCCAACACCTGTATTAGTAATAGCTTTTAAAATAATAAAGTGTAAGAAGTATTCCTAATTTCTTATTTGAAGATGTTTAAACAATAGTATATCAAATGATTACAATTTAAACCTATTTACTTGTTTACAGATTGAACATTCTTTTGTTTAAATTCAAACTAGTTATATTAAACTTACATGTGGAAAATGACTAGTTAATAGATACACACATTTTACATTCCATTCTATCCTGGGCTTTTATTATAGGAGTCTGTATGAGAATGTACAGTGTGTGACTGTATGTACTTAACAAATAGTCACACCTGTGTTTGTTCAATGGTGTACTACTTATGTGACCATAACTTCATTCCTTTGGCGTTAGCCTTGGGTGGGTTGATTAAACCTAGTGTCCTGTGGTCAACATTAATGAATAAATATGGTGGTATTGGCTTTTAAGTCCACTTTGTCAAGGTTGATATGCCAGTCATGACTGTCAAAGTAAAACTGGTACAACATCTCTGGTACATGCTTTTTCACGTTCAACTGATGCATGATCTGAACAATAATAAAGAAAAACTTAATATGTACACTCAAACGTAACATTGTTTTCAATTATTGCACAAATTAATACTAATGTTTTTTAACATATTGGAAAATATAATGAATTGTTAAATACAAATTCTACAACAAGAAATAATTTCTTTCCCCTGTTAAATACCTAAAAAAATAATTAATTACCAATAACTAATTGATTCTTGTTTAGTCAGGTACTAGAAATAATTGTGCAAAATTTCAAATAGATCCGAGATTGGGTGTAGGAGAAATAACATGTACAAACTTTTTACCAGACAGTTGATATAAGCTTTGTAAAAAAAAAAAGGCTATTTATGGACAAGAAACCCCAACGTATACAAGTTACTTTTTATACATCAACACTTTAAAGCACCAGATTGTTGATATTTTTTAAATTAATGAAACAAATTTTCTTTATTTATAGGTAAAATAATGATGAGTTGACTAATATAGGAAATTATTTTTTCAGTGTCTTCTAAAACATACCTGATAGGACCTAAAAGCCATGTAGGCCTGTAAGGTGAATAATATTGCACAAATCATAAGACTAAGTAATCCCAGTATATGAAATATTCTCTCTCTGCCCCAGGCTAGTCTGTAACAAATACAAAAAAAAATTAAAGATACATTGAAAAATAGAAGAGATAAAAAATGTGCGTTAGGACATTATATAACACTTATTAATATCTTTGCTGCTCAGAATGTTGGTGTTATCAAAATATAACGTACTGAGGATGATGATTTCATATGAAAGAATTATTTTTTTCTAGCACTTTTTATGTTGAATAGAACCCATTTATCTTTTATCAACTATTATCATGTATTATCTAAAAGCTTCTAATATATGCATTACATATAATGACTTATAAGATCTCTAATGTCACCAGCCTCAATCCCTTGTGTCACATTGTGAAAGACTGTGGAGTGTGTGTACAATGTGGAAGTGGTAATGGATATAAACACTCCATGACCTAAACAATGCTTAGAATGACATGCATGTCAAATAGCCTCTCGAAATCCAGTCAAACTCCAGGCTATCTATCAAGTGTGACTCACATATTAGGTCCAGTGGAACTATTATCACCGACAGAAATGGGGAAAAGGTGAGCAACTGGCACCTAATCCAGTAAACTTCGGGTATGAGGGGCTCGTTAGCTTTGGCTGGCTATCCACATAGGAGAAGGAAATCTCTGAATCTGAACCTCTGCTGACATGCGGCTATACCCAAAGACGGTAAGGGATTCAGGAGTCAAGCCTGAGTAAAAATAAGGAGCTTGTGAGCTTTAGGCAGCTTGGTGTACACATGGCTACACATTGGCAGAACCTGTGATGAACACAACAGATCCATTGGGGGAAGTGGAGGGGGAATGCTCTGTAGGGCTAATTGTTTTGACCATACCTAATGCCCAGGCTTTCATCATTTCAAGACTGAAGGAGGACATAAGTTAAATAAGAATGACTGGATTGAATATTTATAGAATATTTTTTTGGATTAACCATAAATTAATATATCTGAAAATTATTGTTAAATTCTTTAACTCTATGGTAAAGTTCTTAGCTGCCAAAGGTACTGAGATTGAATTCTGGGATATTAAAACGTTCTGAAGTTTTTATAGCTCAAACAGATACCAGACATATAATGGGAAATCAATGCAGTTGGTCAATGTACCATAAGATAGCACATAAATGTGTAGACACTACTGTCAACACCTTTTGAATTTATATCAAAACAATTATAATTGTAATGTCAAATGAACTAATTAACTAATACTTAAACAGCAGCAACATTTTTAAAGACAAGGGCAATCAATATAACGCTTCACCTAATTCCAATAACTGATGAAGTTATGCCATCTATACAGGAAATGACCAACCACTTATTTACGTTCCCAAAATTCTCTAGTAAAGTTGAATGAGCTCACAGAGATTGGAAAATTGTCAATTAAAAAACCCAGCCTCCATCAGGATTTGAACTCACTCACAAAATGGCAGCTTAGTACATCACCAATCAGTTTCCATAAGGTCATTACAAAACCAAAGTAGCCTTAACAATATAGAAAGTAAAGCAAAGTAACAAACAATTGTATTACATAAGAGAGCTGAATTTCCATTCCTCAATCACGCTGGAACAACAGCTTGAAGCATGATCATTCTGACTTTGATGATTTGGGGAAAGCATTAATTTCCATTTCGCAGTATTTGAATCAAATCCAATGTTCTTCCCTTCAGATAAGGAGTTCACTTTTTTTGGCTTTCTAGTTTTTGTTTTTGAACAATGTCTAGCTTTGTGTGATTTTGATTTGTCTGACTTTGAGCTCAGGTGAGAGAGATTTTGATTAGATGAAACTGTTTCCATTTTTTAAATGTGAAAAATGTCAAATTTATTAATAAAATTACAGACAGACTTTTTTTTTTCAAAATCAATTGTGATGACTCTGATCATGTCAGTTTGGAAAAAGAGGAGTTGTCTTTCATCATACTGCTAATATTCCTGTAGTGTAGAGACAGAGAATATTGAATGTAATACTAGATTTAAATTAGTTATTTACTCCATTTAGATTTAGATCTATACACTGTATATTAAATCTACACTCTAGATCTGTACTACTCTACTCAAGTTGAATATATCAATACATGTGATTTGAAGTGAAGAGATGTGATTATGAAAATTTAATGATAATTAAAATAAGAATATGACAATGACAGGAATGTATAGATATAGTACTATAGATCAGTATAATACTGTGTATATTATATTATAGATCTAGATCATTCACAGATCTACTTTAGTCTAGACCTAGATCTCTAGAACCTAGATTAGATCATAGATGAGAAGACAATCTATTAGTATTATACTAAATTATAATATCATCTACTCTAGAATTCTAGATCTAACTAGATCTAGTTACTACTAAATTACTATAGAAATAATCTAGCTAGTTAAGCTAGAAAATAGCTAGATTTAGTCTAAAAGTCTAGTCACTCGTCTCTATACTATTATATAGGTATAGACTATATTGACTATAATACTATATTATATAATTATATAGATCTATAATTTAATAATTTATATATATTATATAATATAATATCATTATTAGATTCTAGATCTAGATATATAACTGATATATGATATAGAAATTTAGAATCTATCTAGACTAATAATTATAATTCCTCTAGATATCATATATCTAGAATCTAATAATGATATATTATATAATATATATAAATTATTAAATTATAGATCTATATAATTATATAGGTCTAATATAGTATTATTATTATAGTTATAGTCAATATAGTATAGTCTATACTTATACTGTTATACTTATACCTATAATACTATAAATGATAATAATTTAAATAATCATAATTAATGTCCTATTTTAGTATTTTTAGATGAGAGATAATATTAAACATTAAACTATAATAATAATAATAAAAATATCATATAGCGAATGAATGGCATAACGGTAACATTGTCATGAAAGTTATTAACCTTTAGATCTATATAGACTATAAATCTAGATCTCTATAGATTCAGTCTACTTAAACTTAAACGTTTTTTTTCTGATTCGAGTCTATGACAACATTGACATCTAATAGACTAATCTAGATCTATTTCCGGAAAATATTTGTGTATACGAAAATGAAATGAAAATATATATGTCAGTGTATCACCGACACATAAAAAGTTTTGATTCCATTATATTTAGATTCTAAATTTAGAATGTTTCACAGAATTTAATATCTAATATAAATAACTTAAACTTAAAATACACAAAACTTATCTTATCTTATATAATACAGACGTTACTTCAAAAAAGAAGATGATTACGTCCTACGCGTCATGCATTTAGTCATGCATATTAACCAATGACTTAAATTCTGCCAAGTCACTGGTTTTCCTGGCTAGCTCAGGCAACCCATTCCATGCTCTAATAGCACTAGGGAAGAAGGAGTATTTGTACAAATTTGTCCTAGCATATGGGACGAGGAATGTGCCTTTATCTTTGTGTCTTTCAGAGTATTTTATTAAATTTTGTTTTTGTATTTGAAGATTATGGTTCAGTGTTTTATGTATGATTGCTACTTTACTTTTGAGCCTTCTGTCCTGAAGGCTTTCTAAATTTAGTGATTTTACTAAAGGTGTTACTCTAGTCAAATGTGAATATTCGTTTGTTATGAATCTCACTGCTCTATTTTGTGTCTGTTCCAGTTTCTTAATGTTTTCTTGAGTTGAGGGGTCCCAAACGGAGGATGCATATTCTATTATTGGCCTAACCAAGGTTAAGTAACATTTTAGTTTTATGTTCTTATTTGATTTATAGAAATTTCTTTTAATAAATCCTAATGCTTTGTTTGATTTTTTTGTAGTTTCATCAATATGTGGATTCCATGATAGTTTTTCATTTATTATAACACCTAGGTATTTTGCGTTTTTAGTCTGTGATACTGGTTTGCCATGAATAAGATAAGTGGAATTAATTTGTTTTAGTTTTTTTGTTACTCTTAACAACTGACATTTTTCTGGGTGGAAAGACATGCTCCAATTTGATTCCCATTTCTGTAATTCATCTAATTCTCTTTGTAAAATATCTGTGTCTTGTGTTGTTTTTATTGTTCTATATATTATGCAATCGTCTGCAAATAATCTGACTTTTGTTCCTGAACTAATGCAATTTGGTAAATCATTTATGTAAATTAAAAATAGTAGTGGACCCAAGACTGTACCTTGAGGTACACCTCAGTTTACTGTTATCGGTGTTGATTTAGAGCCATTTATTATTACAGTTTGTTCTCTCCCTATCAGAAAGTCTTTAATCCACTGATGCAGTGGACCATTAATGCCGAAATATTTTAATTTTTTAAGCAAACTATGGTGGTGAACTTTGTCAAAAGCCTTAGAAAAATCTAGTAAGATAGCATCTATTTGTTCACTATTATCTAAACCTTTTGAAAAATCATCAATTAGTCCTATTAGTTGTGTTTCACATGATCTATATTTCCTAAAGCCATGTTGGTATGGTGTGAGGACATTATGTTTGTCTAAGTGGTTTATGATGTTGCTACATATGTGTTCTAGGATTTTACATGTGATGCTGGTAAGTGATACTGGTCTGTAGTTCCCTGGGTCAGATTTTTCTCCTTTTTTAAATAGGGGGGTGATATTAGCTTCTTTCCAGTCCTTTGGTACTCTGCCCTGGTTAAGCCTGAAAGAGTATTTTGAACACTGGGGCTAGCTCATTACTTAGTTCTTTGAGTAATCTAGCTGGAATACCATCAGGTCCAGAAGCTTTATTTGGTTTGGTGTTGGCTAATAGTTTTTGAATTCCATTTTCTTGTACTACTATATCTTCTATGTTGTCTACTTGGTTCAAATTCAGTAATATGTCTTTGTCTCCTGGGGCTGAGAATGCTGATGCAAAGTATTTGTTTAGAATGTTTGCTTTAGTTTCATTATCATTATGTATTATGTTATGTTCATCTTTTAATGGCGCTACGCCTGTTGTTTCCATTTTCTTAGACTTAATGTATGACCATAGGTTTTTGTTGTTATCTTTAGATATTACATTGTTTATGTATTCACTCTGCAGCTGTCTGCTTACTTTTTGGGTTAAGTGTTTAATTTTTATATACTTTTTGTAAACTCTTTCTGCATTAGTTTCTTTAAATTTTCTATAGAGGTTTTCCTTCTGTTTACAAAGCTTCTTTAGTCTATTATTAAACCAGCATTTATTTATTTTGTTTGATGTGTATTTAGTTGGTATATGATTTTCTATTATGCTTTTAAGATGGTTTTTAATGAAATTCCAGAGGTCATCGACTGGTTGGTTAATGTCTTTTTCTAATAAGAATGTTTGTTGAAAGTTTAGTGCAGCTTGGTGTAGTTGTGTTAGGTTACATTTATTCCAGAGTAAGATTTTTCTTTTGGGTTTTGTATTGGCTACTGCTTTTATCTGACTGTGTATTTTTATGATCTCATGGTCTGATAGACCAGGGATAATTTCATAATCAACTACTAATCCAGGTCTGTTGGTTAAGAAGAGATCTAATGTGTTGTTTAATCTAGTTGGCTTTTTAATGATTTGATCTAAACTTAGGTTGTGTAAAGTTTCTATGAAAAGCTCATTTATATCCTTAAGGTTTTGGTGTTTATCTATGGTTAGTGTTTTCCAATTTATATCAGGTAGGTTGAAATCACCCATAATCCAAAAAACTGCATTTTTATTTGTCTCTTTAAGTGTAGTAATCTGATTACATAGTTCCTGCATGTATTCTAAACTAGAATTTGGTGGTCTGTAAATGCTGCCTATTATTAGGGATGTTGAGGTGGTATTAATTTTACAAAATGTTGATTCTACATTTTTTGAGTTAGGTAAGGTAATTTCTTCTGCTATAAGAGTGTTTTTTATTGCTAAAAGAACTCCTCCATGATTATCAGCCCTATCTTTTCTAAAAATTTCATAATTACTATTGAAAATTTCTGCATTATAAATTTCAGGATGCAGCCAAGTTTCTGTTCCTGCAATTATGTCTGGTTTCTCACATTCTAATAAAATTTCTAAGTCTGCTGTTTTGTTCCTAATGCTTTGAAAATTTATAACTAAGGTTTTAAGGTATTTTGGTATTACTTCTTTAGTAGGTTTGTTTAGTGAGGCTGTTGTATTAATTTTAGTAGATTTAGGTTTAACAGGAGTGGATCTGGCTAGTGGTTGGTGAGTTTGGTTCGGGATGGTGTTTAGGATGTTGTATGGGTTAGAAGTGTCCACATCAAAGGAATCAAACAGTCCTGATGTAAACTGAGGTAACCCACACGGTACACAGTGCCATGATGCGTCTTTGTTGCCTAAGGCATAATACACAGGTGTATTCATATGGAGACATGATGCATGGTACCATTCATCGCAGGTGTCACATTGAATGGCTTTCTGTTTCAGGGTGCATATTTTTTTGCAGATGTTGCATCTATCTTTAGATCTAGGCCCTGGATTTGACTCTACATCTCCTGCCATTAATATTAACAGTGATAGGTATTTATTTCTGCTGTGTCTGATTGAGAACTTCCATTTGTGATGGGTAATCTTCTTTAATGTTATAGATGTGTATGTTAGGTTATTTTTGAAGTTGCATTGTTCTAAAGTGTGATGATTGATTATGACTGTTGTTTCCTTTTTAAGTTTAGTGTTGACAAAGGTAGATCTAGTTCTGTGTTCAGCTAGTGTGCATTTGGTGATTATTAGGATAAATAGCCAGAGCAATTTCATGATGACTGCTCTTGATTTTAGTTTAGTCTAGTCTAAATCTAGTTTAAGGTTTACAATGCCTAAGTTAAGTCTAAATCTAAAGTGAAAGCTAGTTTACAATGACAATTAAATCAAATCAAATGGTTTATTAAATTCAAAATGTGGACCTAGACTAGATCTAGATTCTAGATCTAATTCTAGATCAATATATTTACGTGTATAACTAACTACATAGAATATTACTATTAGTTATTATTAGTAGTATTAGTAGATGATTAGTAGATCTAAAGCCTTAATTAAAGTCTAAGTCTAACACTAGACAGACTAGATCTAAAATCTAAGGATATAATAATAAATATAGACTAGATCTAGATCTAATAAATTATAAGGATTATTAAGGATTAGTGAGACAAAAAAGTCCTAAGCTAAGAATTGTTAATTTGAATTAATTAGTAGAAAAAATGCTGAATTAAGTTAAATATATAATTTAAAGATATTAGTTTATTAGTTAAATAGCTTTTTTAATGAATTTGGTTTGATTTAATACAACAAAACGAAAAATTTAACTCATCTCTGATTATTTACAGTAAACAGGGAGCAGCCATCTTGCCAAGAGCACGTAACAGCCAAACTCTGTAATTTCATATTATATATAGATCTATATCTATATATCTATAATTATAGATCTAGTGCTAGCGTTCAAATGTTATAAAGTAGTTCTAGTATATGTAATTAAATCTAATACTTGTTTTATTTTCGAAAAATAGAAGCTCAAAAAATATTAATATATTTATATATAGGCAAGGACCCTTTAATGCTCTTCTTAAAAATAAGGGAAAGAAAAACTTTTATTTATAAATGGCGGCTGCCAACTCCATAGTACAATACGTAGTAGTTAGAGGAGATCTTGCTTCTGTTTTAAAATGGCCTACAGGTGCACTTATAGCTCAAGCTTGCCATGCATGTACAGCAGTCATTCATCAAAACTATAAAGACGATGTCACACAAGAATATCTAAGTGATTTGGATCGAATGCACAAAATTATTTTAGAGGTTGGTTAAACTTTAAACTTAAACAAAAAAAATTAATAAAATTGTCTTAATTTTAATATTAGTAATATTATTATTATTATTATAGTTTTATACTATAGATAATAGTCAGTATAGATCTGGTACTATCTACTAGTACTATTATCTAGAGAGTAGAAATAAAAAATATCTTTGTAAAAACATTTTTTTTTTACAAAGTAAAGTAAGTAGCAATTATACATAAAACACTGAACCATAATCTTCAAATACAAAAACAAAATTTAATAAAATACTCTGAAAGACGCAAAGATAAAGGCACATTCCTCGTCCCATATGCTAGGACAAATTTGTACAAATACTCCTTCTTACCTAGCTAGTGCTATTAGAGCATGGAAAACCTGTGACTTGGCAGAATTTAAGTCATTGGTTAATTTGCATGACCAAATGCATGACGCGTAGGACGTAATCATCTTCTTTTTTGAAGTAACGTCTGTATTATATAAGATAAGATTAAAATACTTAATATTAGATCTTTCCAATGATGCATAAATTATGACTGAAGTAACAGCTGTATTTGATTAGATAAGAATATTAAGAGGACTGCATTTTTAATAGTTAGAATTTATGTTTTTTTGTGTGTTATTTTGACCTAACATTGAGTGCAATGGAAGTGATAGGAGAGTTAGTCAATAGATAAGCAGGGCTTGGCTGGGCAAGACACACACCCCAGGTCAAAAGTTTAAAGTTGAGGTTCGTAGATGATTGATCTACTTATTAAATATTAAATTTAACAGTAGATCTAGTATTAGTAGTAAATGTATAGCTAAAGCTGATTTCATTAGTATTTATGAATTTCACTTGTTAGAATGTAAATATTGAAAGAAATTTAACAAATTATCAGGGCCTGAGCTACAAGAAATGTCAGTGTGGTGTGGACAAAAAGGTGGCATTGTGATGGCAGAAAATAACAAAATATTTAAAAATTGTGAAATTGTGATCAAAATAATCTGAAAATATAAAAAAAATGTGCATATGCAAGTATTCTTATTAAAAAAAAGTATATTGATATATTCAGAATATTAGGCTTTTCAAGGCCTGGCATGTTTGTTTTTTTTTTATCAAATAATTTTTTACATAAACTATCTCAAAAACTGTAAATTCCAATAGAACTCAATGTTAACAGTATTTTTCATCTTTGTAAGCAAAACATAAGAGATATCGCGATAAAACTTGGTAGAATTATGACCAGGCATGATATCTAACAGGGAAAAAAATTATTGCTTGAAGAATTTCCTGGCCTCTGTATTGCTAAAAACAAAAAAAAAGAGTATTTTTCATAATCAATTTATAAAATGTAATTAACTTTAAAAGAAATTACTCATTAAGCATCATATAGACCATTATCTAAAGTAGTCGCTAACACTTCTTTAAAACCTCGTTCATTCATTCATAAAGTATAATCAATTTCCAAGTACAACCTGTGTGAAAAAAACCCCACAAAAACACTAAATTATCTGTCATTTTTTACATCTGCACTTCTGGGTTTTTTCGTCTAGCTAACTATAGTATCATTAATTATCATATATTATAGTATTAATTATCATATTGTGTAGTAATATTTAAGCATCTAAAGAGCTAAGAGGAGTATCTAAATAAATTCTAAAAATATAAAGTAGTAATAAGATGTAGATCTATTAGATTCTAGTAGTAATTCCATGTATCTGTGGAAGTCTGCTTACTCTGCTATGTATTCCAAGTCGCCATCAGCATTTCTCAACCTGCCACCTTTTTATTATATAGTATCAGAATTTTTTCCCTGGCTAATGTTTTTGTGGTAATGAATGGTTTATGTTCTGTTTTTTTCACTAAGTTAATTCTAATCTTTGAATTTGAATACATGAGATGACCATGAGGATTAGTTTAATTTTTATTAATTATTCAGGTGCACATATTTCACTAAACACTCAACCATACTTTTATATGCAAACATTAGTTTAAGGTTTCAAACTTTATGCACTGTAGCTTCCTCTTTATATTTCTTATATTATTAAAAAAATCCAGCTAATAAACTTTAAAATTACCTACAGTACCTAAACCATGCATTGAATGGAAAGAAGTTTGGTAAAATCCCTTTTATTAAATGTAATCTTGTTGTTTTTTTAGCTTTAGGTTCTTTATTTTATAAATTCTTTTTTTCTTCTTTTTCTGAAATAATTATCATTTTTTTCATTTATTTTAATAAAAATAGCTGATATTGGAAAATATTTTTCTTTTCAGGCCAAGGATGCTGATGCACTGAACTTGCTAGCTGAAAACCTGATTAAGAACAATATCATTCACAAACTTTGGATTGAACAGCCTGAGAATATTCCCACTTGCCTGGCTGTTAAGCCATATAGAAAAAATGATGTTTCATCACATTTTAAGGCATTCAAATTATACAAATAGTCTGTTAGTTTTATGATAATTCTTTTACTCTATTTCAAGTGTGTACTTTTTTATTTAGTAATTCTTGATACATGTTTTGACTGTATGATTTGAAATCTAAATAATTATTTATATTTGTTAATTAATTATATTTGTAATATGAATATGGATGCACTTGAAGAGCACAGAATGTAAGAAATTTAAGAAATGTAAGAATTTTAAGAAGTGAAGAATATATTTTGTTCTTTTCATCATTGTAATTTATTTAGTTGTGTCTTTTTATTCAAATTCCTATGCACCAATGTTAGAATGGGAAACTTCGTAATGTGAAATAGATTGTAAAAATAAATATATCACAATTTCAAAAAAGAAAGAATATGTCATATGTCGAAGTAATTTCTAGAATAGAAAACATATTTATGATAATTGAATTTGGTTAGAGTATTTCTTCAGCACATATAATTTTTATTCTTGTGCTTTACAATTGTAATAAATTAATACAGTAATTTGGTGATTGGTAGTTCTTTAAATTTTATTCAATAATCAACAAGTTTAACAAAAAAAATGTCAATTTATCAATTCCGCAATTTATTTTGATTTACTTTACTTAATGCCTGTTCACTTGATTGTTATTAGATAAAAAGTAAAGTTCCCCTTTCAGATCTTGCGATTGATAGGGCAAATGATGTTAAGATCATATGTTTCTTTGGCCAACAGTTAACAAGGAGGGTGTCATGTGGCCAGCACAACAACCAACAGGCTTTACTTTCCTTAACTAAAGTCAGGTACTCATTAGGGTTGGGTAAACTCAGGAGCGCCCTAAAAATCCTGAATTTCGAAATCCCAGTCCTCACCGAGATTGCAATCCAGAACCCTAGGTTTGGAAGCACTTAACCACTCATCCACTGCTACCCCTTGTTAATAGAAAGTGCAGGCAAAATTTATTGCCTTGTAATTGTGGCTAGTAACTTAAGACACCTTTTGACCACAAGCTTGTTATGAAAGTTAAAGGCATATTTTTAGCTAAATTTTATTTATTTTTTAAATGAATCCTTGTATAATTTTTTTTTAAAACCTAAATTTAAATGATGCTGGAGATTGAATATGAATATATGTTGTGGACTGATATAATATTTTTGTTTTAGAGCCAACATGATTTTGGTGAAACATTTTATAAAGGTTATTACTATTTCAATTATTTTATGTTTAGTAATTTTTCATGAAAAAATGAAAGAATGAAAAAAAAAGTTCTCTCATGATGAAATGTTAAATATAATTTAGATCAATATTTAAATAACTTTAAGCAATATAATGTTACAAGTCATTTTCCAATATTTCTGGTACCACCTGAAATAAGTGGGTTAACATCTCAGGGGACGCTACTGAGTCAGTCAATTTTTTATTAATGATTGTTTCCCTTCCCACATGTCTAGTGAAAACGATAAGAATTTTTTTTTTTTTTTTTCATAGGAGATATTGTAAATGTGCTCAGAATCTATTTATCGGTAATAAGATATAATTAAAGGATTTGGTACACAGGTTTTTTTACGGTCCACTCGGTTATTTTTGGATAGCTGGCATTTGTTATAGAGGGAAGCTAAAAAATAAAGGCTATTCTATGGAAGTATCTTCGAATGTGTTTCTGAGCACCCTGCAGTCGTTGAGGATGTCTTTCGTCTTCCACTTTGTTATATCAACCGAGAGTATAGTGACAACTGACATGCAGACACATTCGAGGCTCTAAACATCCCAAAGAAGATTCTCGTTGACTGTCAGAGAATGGTACTGCTATAGATCTGCCACATGACCAATTTGTAACTTTCAGGTAGAGTTAAGCCATAGGCTCTTGAAACAGTAGCTCAACTGTAGGCCAGCAAAAGCGAGCGAGATCCCTCTCACCGGCCTGACTGAACAGAATGTTCTGTTTAGAAGAGGGCCTAGAGACGCGGCCGAAGACCGAGCACACCGGGAATCTCTGCCATTTTCCTTCTCTATACCAGGGAAACGTGCGGGGCTCGCCAATTACCCAGGCCCCCTTGAGGAACGGCGCCTGGATTGATAGAGCTCTTTTACAACCCCGCACAGTGCAATGGTATTACTCTCGCACCCTCTTAGGCACTCCCACGGGAGTCTTGTTTCGCTACCCATTTGGCCTAATCGTTTCCTATTACGGCCGTTTCCATCTGTGCGCCACTATGAGGCAGGGTAGCATGCCATGGATCACATCACCAGAAAATTTCTCAGTGGACACTGCTAAAGAGAATACAATAAATTTTATTTCCGCTTACGAAGCAATTTCTAGAATAATAACAATAATAAAAGAAATTTCCTTCTAACTGTCTAACTTAAAGCTTTAAACCTACTATAAAGATTTAGCTAATGCTAGCATCATATTGACTACTAATATATAGAATCAGTAAACCTTAGTGAAAATATTGATCAACTATTTTTTGTGAGTCACAAAGAGCAGTAGCTAGATATCAAGTTGTTTTTTAATTCTAAAAGTCAACACGTTTCTACGTAACTTTTGAAGAATGTCACTTTGACACTTCAATATTTATCATAACACTTTTTCAGTTATTGTTTTATTTCTAAGACTTCAATGTTTGCCTTTTTTTTTGTAATATCTCAAACATCTATTAACAAATGACAATATCAATAATTCTTTTAAAAAAAAAAAAAAAGGCCATCTATTAAATACAAGTTCATTTACGAAGAGTCGTTCCCATGGTAACAGACGATGTTTACATCCAGATAAATAGATTTTTATTCTTCGTTTTCCATTAAAAAAAACAACAAACAAACAAACGAAACAATCTTTGACATTTGAATTAGGTCAACTATTAAGCACATACAAAATATATGAGAGAACTCTTCAGCACTCTAATTGCAGTCTTTGTGGCGGGAGACTTCCAGTAAGTCTCGTCTTTGACGTCAGGCGCTTCCCTAACTAAATCTGGTCAAAACAAAATCTCGATACCAAATTGCTTGCTCAGCTGCGCGTGACTGCACTGCCCACCCCTCGGGCCGTTCATACACTTAAGGATACAACTTAAAATGAAATGGTAATGGGTGTAGAAAATCAGACAAATTTGCTGACTTTGAACTTATAACATTCTGCGGCATTCTGTCGAGGATGACGGCTAAATTTTGAAAAGTAGTATTTGTTCAATTATTCATGTTTCTTCAACGTATTGTACTGGTTCAACTGATTTCAGGAAATCTAAGCCTCAAAATAGAAAAATATTTTGGACACTACAAAAAAGCGAAGATAAATATAAATTTTACTGGAACAAAAAACAAAACAAAATAAGAACCAAAACAAAAACATTTAGTTGTCTAGTCACCGTATATAGCTTTGAATGTCGAATCAATGTAGCGGAAAGTGGAGATTTAACCGATGTGCGCAGTTACTATTTCTGCAGGGTATCGATCCCCACTTAATGTTTGAGAAATGTGCTCATCTTCGATCACAAAGGAGGAGCTATATATATATATATATATATGTTTAAACAACAAAGTAAACTAAACATTAGCGTAATTTAAGCTTGAAATAAATGATTCATTTTTTTAACTTGTGGCTTTGAATTTTTGACTTAGGACTTGAGGTTTAAGCCGAGTTTGGACTATGAAAAAAAATTGTTAGCTAACAGTGGAAATGAAAAAAAAAATCTTTTAGTTCCTAATAAATAAATGAACAAAGTGATATACTGAAGTTTGATCTTTCTGTTATTAGAGGCACTCAATTATATACTATATAAAGTAGACGAGGTCAAGAACGGCATACATGTTCAGGAGTGTTACCTGATCTTATCTTACAGATAACAGACGTTACTTCAAAAACGATAGATAATTACGTCCTAGGCATTTCATGTGTCAATCTAGTGATGCATTTAGATCGGTGACCTAAACTCTGCTAAGTCGTTAGTTTTCTTGGCTGATTCAGGCAACCTCCATTCTTTAATTGGGGGGGGGGGGGGTAAAGTAACGGCGTTAGTCGTTGTGCTGGCCACACGACATCATCTTTAACCATGGGCCACAGAAACTGATGACTTTTACATCATCTGCCCTATAGATCGCTAAGTCTGAAAGGGGAACATTACCTTTACTTTTTTTTTTACTAGGGAAGACGGAGCATTTATTCGAATTAGTCCTGGCATATGGAATATGATTGTGTTACAATGGAATTGAGTCTTGGTATCATTTTCTTAAGTGTGGAATTCATACAAATATTGAGCACTTACATAATAATCCATTTTATAATTCAAATTTAATACTGATTTCTCAAACGGCTTGTAACTTATAGACTAAACTTAGCAATTTTTTTTTAAAACCCTGAAGCAAGTTCGTGTCCTCTAAAAATAGGTTTTCAAACCGAAAGTTTTCGGAGCGGAAATACATTAACTATGTTCATTTTTAATTAACTCCCTTTACATGGTTACTTTTCAGTGTTAAAACACGGATATTCGATAAGGCAATGAGTAAATAAGCTTCCTGTTTACACATCAAATTGGTTTATGTCCCTTGCAAATAAATAAAACTAGAGACGAAGAAGAAGAAAGAAAGCCAAGAGAGATTGATCCAATTGATTTCTTTGGCTTGAAGAGACGAACGTTGTACGGCATATTGTCTCTTGTGAGTTATTATGTTATGTAACCTGGGACACTACATTTCATATATTCAAAAAAATAGTTATCACATCTACATATTTCAGACGTGGCTTCAGTATATGACGATAAGAAATGCTAAGATATGAAAGGAATATCTCAAGTATTTAAATTGAAGGGGCAACCCCCCATTTTGACAAAGCTTACATCAACTCACTCCGTCTGTCTGTCTCTGTATGTCTGGTACACATTTTGTACACATTTATTTCTCCTGAATTTAATTTTTACGATCAATTTGAAACTTTGCACAGTTATTCCTAAGTACCTAACAAAGCAGGAACCAATCAAAAAAATTAATCCATTAATTAATTATTTGTGTTAATTCATTAATTTTATTTGATATATAAAAAAGAAAAAAAAGTACAGTATGGTTTTTAAATGTGCAGTTCTTTCCCTTACTTTAGCTTTTTCTAATAAATATATATATATTTGCTTGTTTTTCTTCTATTTTTACTCTATTTAATGCCATTTGGAAGATGTGAAAGCGGGAAACTTAACATTCCTAAGGTGTATCGTTTTGAAATGTCAAGGCCATGTTGTCTGAAGTTCAGGCGCTGTGAGATTTCTTTTTTTTTTAAATCATCGAACTCAAAGATTCATCAACACGCTCAGGCTAGTGCTGCAAAAAGAATATATCTTAATATTTACAGCACTACGAGAATAACTTAACATAGACAGAACTTACAGAAATGCAGGTCTCGTGCAGAAATAGAGATTTTCATCCGTTGCTGGAAGTTGCTATAAATAGATATGTTTTTGGTGTATCCGGTTTACAGTTTAAAGAAAGGGTGGATATTTTATGGTTGCGTAAATGTGCATATTTCTTTGTGCAATGCTTAGCACTGCAGAATTCAATTTTCTTAGCTCTTCCATATTTAGCACCTTTTTTAAAAACAAATTCAGTTGGCAACATTAAAGGTCAATTTAGTGTCCTTTACATTGTTTAGTTTAGTGTCTTTGACATTGTTTAGTTTAGTGTCCTTGACATTGTTTAGTTTCTAAGGAAAGTCTCTACAGTGTTATCTGAAGACTGAAGGTTCCTGGTTTGACGACGTTACATGGTGACGTTACATTGAGTGAGTAAATCAATGCAAATTTGTTCAGAACTGCCTCTATTTAGAATTCTTTACCTACAGGTCTGTTAATAGCATTAAAGGTCTAGAATCCAAAAGTTAAATTTTTACCTTATTTTTTTGCAGCACAGTTAATTACACATTAAAATGTTTAGCTTTTCTAAACATAAAAAAAATGGCGTAGATGTATTGGGCATTTTCCCACAATTCTAGAAATTTGTTCTTTGTTTACACTTTGTTGTATATTTTTGAATGTTTCTTCAAAATTGAACATTATTTCATCCTCGACCAAATCTCCCGCAGAACGGAGGAGGTTGGCGGCGGCCAGAGTTCCAATCATGGCCCATTATGATTACAGTCCAGAACGCTTACCCCACAAGCAGGCAGATACCTCCTCAATTTGTAAAATCCTGTTTACGTTCTTTAAGCAATAAAAAACAGCCTTATAGAAAAAGAAGACAAAACGATATGAAGAAATTAGGTGGTAGAATAATGGAACCTGAAAAGAAACGTAAAGAAAATGAAAAGAAGAAGATTGGAAGAGAGTTGGACAAATAAGTAAACAAAATAGACAGACGCCATTAAAATTGTTTTTTACGCTACAAGCAAAAGAGCCTAGGCTCAGACTCGTGCATACAAATTATTACGTGGAGGCGATGGCCGATACTGAATTGTGAGTGACAATCGAGATACAAGTAGTGTAAGTATGTCTTTATTACACGTATTTATCGCAATATTATCTCCATGTTAAGCGAGACCTCTTGTAGTAGGCTTTTGTTGTTTTTTGGTCAGATTAAGACGCCAACAGAACGATAGTTAAACGCTCTTTAGATATGCAACTGTTTTGAGGCGCGCAAAATTTCTAATTTTTAAGAACCTTTCGAAAAATGTTTTTACTTTTTAAAATTAAAATATAAATGTATAGGCCCTAAGTACATTCCTAATACAGAAGATGTGCTCCTTGAAAAGAAAAGATACTCCACAGATTTAGAGGGTCGCAACTGAAAAAAAAATGTCTTCGAAGAATAATATTTAAAAATTCATATATAAGTTATTAATTTTGTTCAATAATCTTTTTTGTAACTTCGTTTTGTTACGGGATGGGGAAGGGGGGTCGGCGAGTGGGAAGGGGCGATCGCCCTCCCCTCTCTGGATCCGCCAGTGTAAAAGATAAAGGACTTATTCCTTTATTTTTAAACTGTTTGTATATAACGTATCTTTCATGCTCATGCGCTATGTTGTAATATACAAGTGTGTGTGTGGTGGAAAGGGGGGGGGGACATATCTATGAAAGGTTTCCGTGCGTCAGAATACAATTCTGCCCGAGTCGTGATTCGTACTTGAGAAACTTTTGTTAAGTAGAAAAATGTAACCAAGACTTTCTTGCACAGGAAGGAAAGTTCTAATGTCATAGTAACGTTTTGGCTTTCATCATACTAGCCAAGACGAGGCCGTTTAACGTCTTACTTCGGACGAGGCCGTTGAACGTTTTACCTCTAACGAGGCCGTTTACTTCTAGCCTAGAATGAGGCCTAGGATGAGGCATTGTTGTGTTTCTGGCAGTGAAGAATGCAAAAAGATGCTTGGAGACGCGACTTTTTGTTTTAGCCTAAGTTTGAGAAACACTGCTCTAGTTGTAATCTGACCACTTTTTGTTTTTGCCTAAGTTTGAGAAACACTGCTCTAGTTGTAATCTGACCACTTTTTGTTTTTGCCTAAGTTTGAGAAACACTGCTCTAGTTGTAATCTGACCACTTTTTGTTTTTGCCTAAGTTTGAGAAACACTGCTCTAGTTGTAATCTGACCACTTTTTGTTTTTGCCTAAGTTTGAGAAACACTGCTCTAGTTGTAATCTGACCACTTTTTGTTTTTGCCTAAGTTTGAGAAACACTGCTCTAGTTGTAATCTGACCACTTTTTGTTTTTGCCTAAGTTTGAGAAACACTGCTCTAGTTGTAATCTGACCACTTTTTGTTTTTGCCTAAGTTTGAGAAACACTGCTCTAGTTGTAATCTGACCACTTTTTGTTTTTGCCTAAGTTTGAGAAACACTGCTCTAGTTGTAATCTGACCACTTTTTGTTTTTGCCTAAGTTTGAGAAACACTGCTCTAGTTGTAATCTGACCATTTTTTGTTTTTGCCTAAGTTTGAGAAACACTGCTCTAGTTGTAATCTGACCACTTTTTGTTTTAGCCTAAGTTTGAGAAACACTGCTCTAGTTGTAATCTGACCACTTTTTGTTTTTGCCTAAGTTTGAGAAACACTGCTCTAGTTGTAATCTGACCACTTTTTGTTTTTGCCTAAGTTTGAGAAACACTGCTCTAGTTGTAATCTGACCACTTTTTGTTTTTGCCTAAGTTTGAGAAACACTGCTCTAGTTGTAATCTGACCACTTTTTGTTTTTGCCTAAGTTTGAGAAACACTGCTCTAGTTGTAATCTGACCACTTTTTGTTATTATATAGATACGTTTATACATAGGGTTAAGGTTTATTGGGCGTTATGGTTTGGAAAAAAATCGCCCCCTCCACTCAAAAGTTCTGGATCCGCTGGTAATTTACCCACATGTTGACTTAATAACTGAAATATAATACAAATTATATAAATATTTTATAGCCTTTTAAAGGTATTTGTGTGTATTTGTATGTGTGGAGCGTGTCTATTAAAAGAGAGAAAGAGAGAAAGAGAGAGAGAAAAGGAGACAAAAGAATAAAAACAACAACTCGACAATAAGTTGTAATTTTGTTTTTAAAGACATCCTTCAGATACGCTCCCACTAGTACTAACTGTATATTACTAGATGCACCCCCCTCACCCCCTCTCAAAATACAAGACACGCCTTCCTACCTAACATAGTCTCTACTACGGAGAGCGAAATCGTGAAATGCATTCCTTTCAAGTCTTTTAGAAAGCAATACATCTGCTAGCGACAAAACGGCAGGCCTGCTTCATACAGAAATGTCTCGTCTGTTTCAACAACCTGCTTACACTCTTCATCTCTTAACTGTGTTTCTCTTCAGTGCGGATTGTATTAGCAGTTGTTTTTTTTTCCTTACTCGCAAAATTGTAAGAAATTCGTCGTATTTATGTCCGTATCGTCTGCTGACGCGAGATCCTGCTAACTAAGTAATTCCTAAGTTAACGGCCGCCCATAAAGACCCTAGAGCCCTGCCGGACCGATACGCTGCTTTCCTAGCGGACGGCTACGTCGGTGAGGTCCTTATCTCTCAAGGCGGAATACGAGCAGTGAGCTCAAGGCAATAAATAAATCAATATATCGGTTCTATTAGCTGTGTGTGAAGCGAGCCGCTACGGCATGAAGCGATCCCTTGGTGAGGTCATTTGGCGAGACAAAACAAGCACCATGCCGTGGTCCCTCCAAGTTTTTTTTTTTTAAATCTCCGATTCAGTGGCGTCACAAGGCAAGGCAAAGGGGTGCGACTTCAATGACTATGTTTTTCTTCAAAATTATACAATTTTATAGAAACATTTTGCGAGACAAAACAAGCACCTTGCCCTGGTCACTCCAATTTTTTTTTTTTTTTTGCTTTTTTGTTTGTTTTTTGTCTCCGATTCAGTGGCGTCACGAGGCAAGGCAAAAGGGTGTGGCTTTAATGTCTGTTTTTTTTTTGTAATCAAAATTAGAAAATTGAATAGAAAAATTTTAAAAAGATAAATGTCTCCTTCTGTCTTGTAAGTCAACGTATGAGCAGAGATGAATTAATGGTGTCGGCATCTCCTTGACTCGGGTCAGAATCTGCTAGGACTAAACAAGTCGATTCCGGATCGGCAAATTTTGTCTCAGTTAATGCATGTCGACGTATCTGTTTTTGGGATATCAGATAGGTCAACCTTCTTCCTCGTTACCATGTCTAAGGCCGCATCATTCTTTTTTTTTTGCTTTCTGCGAGGGTCGTACCAGAATAGACAGTCTGTCTCCGTGCTATCCGATCTAGGGCAATTTTTCTCTCATCTAAGAATTTTATTTTAATTACGTATGATCATTTTGTGGGTTTGGACCCTGTCAACAATTTAGCTTGCTACGCCACTGTTCAGTGCCTAGAATGAGTGACCATATGGATACAAATTATTTCCCTTACTCCGGGGAGCTCTTCAATACCTTGGTTTTCCTATATGCAAATCTTCTCCCGCCAGCTCCCCTCTAGTTCGTCCGGTTCGTAGGTCGTCTGCGCAGACGGACCGCCAGCGTTATTTATCCCGCTCGGCTCTTTCACTTCCGGTGTGTATAAAGGGCGCTCATCAATCAAACTAAGTCGCGCGCGGTCTGGAATTGGAAGAACAGAATAATGCTTTATTCACCTAATGCTCACGCGTGACGTACGCTTCCTTCTTCTAGCTTGTCTCCCCTGTTTGGCTGGTTCCTATGTGCTTTTGTTGCCGACTTTGTCTATAGACATGATACATGAGGATGTTATGCACGCGCGGTAATTAATGGGATATGTTAACTAACAAAAAGAAAAGTTACAAGAAAATACTAAAGACCAAAACAAAAAGAAAACACCCAGAAAGAAAGATTTCTTATTTAAATAGCATGATTTTGATTATTATTTTATGCAAGGACTAGTTTTGGTATCTAAAAATATATTATGCCGTCGGTGTCTCTGGAATCTACATTTTGATACTTTATCGGTGCGACTTCATTCATTAGCAGTATTTTTGTTTGGACATATGTTAATTTTATTAGAGAATGGAATTGGTTGCCTGAATCAGCGATGAATACTCACGACTTAGCAGAATTTAAGCCACAGATTAGCATGCATATGTAGATTGACTCATGCAATCCGTAGGACGTAATTATCTTCTATATTAAAGTAACGTCTGTAACAATAAGATAAGAATTTTATTGGGAAAAAGTGTATACAGTGAACAATTTAAAGATAGTGTTGATAAGTTGATATAAATCAAAGATAGTGTTGATAAGCTTTGTTTTTAGGCCTGCTTAATCACACTTAGGGGCATGATGGTCGAGCGGGAAACCGCTTGGCTTCCGGACCAGGGGTCCCGTGCTCGAATCCTGGTGAAGACTGGGATTTTTAATTTCCGGATCTTTGGGCGCCTCTGAGTCCACCCAGCTTTAATGGGTGCCTGACATTAGTTGGGGAAAAAATAATGGCGTTTGGTCGTTGTGCTGGCCACATGATACCTTCGTTAACCGAGAGCCACAGAAACAGAAGACCTTTACATCATCTTCCCCATAGATCGCATGGTCTGAAAGCGAAACATTTTTTTTTTATTTATATAATCAAATTTAAATAAGCTGTTCCGTTTGTGGCATTAATTTCAATATGGAGGAAGCATTCTGTTCTCACACTATGACCTTAAGCTAACTTAAAACATAAATGTGCAGCTAACTAGCGGCAATAAAGAAGATCAACTGTCACGCTTGAACTTGGCTTGGCTTGGCTACCTAGAAGGGGGCTCGAGGTTCGACTCCCGACTAGGGCAGAGTTGTGTTTACTGAGCGCCTAAAGGTAGCACGGAAAACCAATTCCTAGATACCCCCCCCCCCCCACTGGTCCACAAATGAGATTGGACCAAAAAGCGCATGCTATAAGCATGAAAGTAGCGCTATATAAAAGCTATAATAATAATCATCAACCCGATCTCTGTCGAGCCAAAAAAAAGAAGATAGGTGTTCATGTGAAAGTGTTGCCGACACTGTTGTATTGTTAGTACAACTTACGACTTAATACCACAGGATGCGAAGATTTATTAATGTTAATATTACGACATCGTTAATATTCATTTGTATTCAATGAAATGATAGTGATGAAGATATAGTTAATTTAATTGGCCAATCTCTCATTCAAAACCTGAAAAAAGAAACATTTCCCTTCATTTCCAATGCATTTATAAATACACCCCTCTGCACTTAAAGTGTTTAATAAATAATAAGTGTTTAAAGTTCCCTTTTCAGACCTTGCGATCTATAGGGCAGATGATACTAAGGACATCTGTTTCTTTGGCCAACGATAATCGAGCAGGGTGTCATGTGGCCAGCACAATGACCAACCGCCTATACTTTTCCCCAACTAAAGTCAGGTACTCATTGGTATTGGGTGGACTCAGAGGCGCCCTAAAAATATCCGAAAATCAAAATCCCACTCACACCGAGATTCGAACCCAGGTTTGGCAGTTATGTTGCAATAGTAAAGTTCACCGCGCCCTGAATACATGAAATAATAATTATCAATTATTGTTTTCAACTATATTCGACTTTATGCATTCAAAGTACATTTTTTCTCTTGAAAAAAAAAGGTATATATTTTATTTAAAATATATGTAGCCAGTATGACAGAAAGTAAATAATTTAGTAATACAAGTTCTTTAAAAAAAAATTCTTTTTTTCAGACTCCCAAAACCTGCAGATCCCTTCAGCCGAATCTACAACAGTCCTTCCAGTAGAATCAACATGTCTTCGCCTACTCGTGTTGAACGGTGCTATGATGCGCACCATTAGCGGGAGCGGAGTTACAACAATGTTAAACAAGATTCAGTATATTTAGTCCAAATGATTGCAATAATAAATAAATGTCTAGTCTAAGATTTAGTTTGGTCCGCATTTTGTTTAAACCAGATCAGGTAAAATAAATTTAAGATAAATTTAAGAAAAACATTCCTATTTACTATGATATTGATGAGCTTTTTTTAAAAATATCGACTTCATATATATATGTATATTGTGGACTTCAAATTTGAATAGTGATAACGACTTCAGATATGAATACCGGGCGTAGCTAGGAATTTTCCATCGTTTGGGGGCCCGGGGGGGGGGGCTTGACTTCTTTGGGGGCCCCTGCATTTTGCGTAATATTTAATTTTTAATGTAAAAAAACACTAATTTGGGGGCCGGGAGGTTCGGTAGTGATATTGACTTCAAATCTGAAAAGTGGTATCGACTTCATACCTGAATATTGATATCGACTTCAAATCTTACTAGTGATACTAGCTTCAAATTAAAATGTCAGAATGTTGATATCGACATAAAATCCAAATGGTGATATCGACTTCATATCTGAATGGTGGTATCGATACCAGCAACGGATTATGGAGAAAGGCTGGACTATACTGGCCTCTGGACTTGTCAACTCAACTGCACACATTTCCTGATATAAAGCCACGAGCAGCACAAAACTAGATGTGTGTGAGTGCGTGCGCAATACGAACATAACAATAGCTATAACAGCCTCGTATACATTATATATTATATTACAGTTAGGTACTAGCCAGGACAGCGGATGCCAAGGGCGAGCACTGCTGTCGTGTGATCTGGAAACTTGATAGAATTTATGACAAGCACTTGCACTGAAAGAAATAACCGATAAGGTAGTTGGAGCCGGTTCAGAAGACATTAGTGTCGGGACAAATCAATTCCAAACGGGGTCCGGTTTCATTGGATGTAAAACTAAGAGGGAGGGGAGAGTTACGCTCAGCTTTGGGTTGGGTGGGGGAGGGGTACTATAACTCGAGGGACGTTGAACGGGCTGCTCTGGCTTTTAACTTCGATATCTGACACTAGTGTATATTAACTATATTTAGTTAGAACAGTCTCTCAATATGTGACGTGAATCAAGGGGAGCCAACTGCTATGGAAACGATGAAGCAAGGGAAACAACACAGGAAATTGTTAGTTTTAATTGTCAGTCAGATTTTTGTCCGAGTTTCAAAAAAATCCGAGCTAACACTTTGGTATGCTTTACTTAAGGTTAAAGAGCGCAAGATTTATTATGACCGACGTAAAAATATCTGACTTCTGCTAATATTTGTTTAGCTCGATTTATGCCCCTTGTTTTATATGTACAAACAACAGTATGCTTATTGTTATTCAATATAATCAAAGTCTGTCTGCTAAGATGTCAATGGGGCATTTAGTGCTTCTTGATTTCGTTTAGGTAACAAAACATCACATATAGTTTTGCTTTTTTTATAAAGCTTATATCAACTCACTTTGTCTGACAGGTCAAAATAATTTTGTATACGTTATTCCCCCCCCCTTTTTTTTTCCCCATTCTCTGGTTAAGTTGAAACCTTGCTCAATTAATCATTGTCCCTGGCATAATACGGATGAAAGAAAAATTTACAATTTAATTAATCAATTAGTGTTGTTTATTTTTTTTTTGGTTTGATATTGAAGAAGGAAAATACATCTTACAGTATTGCGAGATATGGCTGTAAATTTCCAGTTCTTTCCTTTATAAGTTTTTTTTTTGGTTGTTTCAAAAGGTATTTTTATTTTATTTTTAGAATTGGAGCTGAGACTTGGGCGATACACTTAAAGCAACATAGGCCTCTGGAACGATTTCCACCAAAGGTGTCTTCACTATATCAGGTGCATACGATGGCATGTGGCGATGTTCTGATCCATGCCATTCAACTGCTACCTTAAGGGAGACGACCGGAACGGTGAATAGCCGATACAGTTTAGAGATCAACAGCGCCGTAGGATCTGCCTGAGTGTAGCACTGTGTGTCGCAAGCTGGGTCACCTGCTGCTGAAAAAAAAAATATTTGAAAATAAAATCCGTCTGTATTTAAGAAGGTGAACGCCAACAAATACGAACATCAGCATCTTTCCTTTGCGTTCTTCGTGGAACTTAGGACCTCAGTAAAAACAATCCATTCTCTAAGGTCTCTTGCTAGTTTTTTAACTCTTTCTCTCCTAACTGACGATACCAGCGTTGATTCCACCGGAATGTGGTAAATAATTACGGAGAGAAAGAGTTAACGGCTTCCCAGCTCTTTCCTGTCCTCTCGGCTTCATCTAGTACACTGCATCGCCACGTTCTTTTCGGTCTTTTGACATAAGATAAGATAATTTTATTGGCCCAAAGAAATGGAAATTTAGTTTGACTACGATTGTCCACATCAGTGTAACTACTGTAACAATAACAATATAGATGCAAACACGAACAACACTCACACAGGCAACATAAACACACACACACCACACGACCAAAGCTTTATGAACTAGGCCTCGTTGTACTTCTCGGTGACAAGGAACCTTGCAACACCCCGACTGAAAGTTGGATAAATGAGACTTTAAGCCTTTCCGTTTGTGCCTTAAAGAGGAGCTGACCTTCGTCCAGATCTGGTGTCACTGTGATTTAATGGGTGCATAGTGTCTTGAAGAATTTGGTGTGTTTAAATTGTTGAGACGTTGTTTTTTATCTAATAATTCACAATAAGTATTTCTGTTTTTATCCTTTCTTTATACCGCAACTTTCAAGCCTATAACATGCTTGGAGTGCTCTCCTTCAAGCTCTTTTGTTGACAAGTGAACGGGGAGAGATTTGGGGAGGGTGTGTTCAGCAAGCACAACTCTGCTCGAGTCAGGATTCGAACTCGATCCCCCTTTGTTAGTTAGCCAGGCTGTTTTCGCCACTCAGTCTAGAATTGCAGGTATGTTGTCAAGGTAACGCACGAAACAAACAGCTGTTTCTATCAGTTTTCTCCACATTTCAAAAAAAAAAAAAAACAACTCACTCGGTAAAGTGCAAAAATGACGTCCTCTTTTTATCAGTGTTTGTTTTTGTATTTTTTGTAATTTTCATTTTATTTAATGCCTAAAGATGATGAAGGAAGAAATCTACACAAATAAACAAACAAACAAAAAAACAACTTTAAAGTACTCATCAAACAAGAGAAAAGACGAAATTGGCCAATCAGTGGCGGAGTGCCTTGGGGAGAAAAGAGGCGGGGCGGGGGGGGGGAGAAGGGGAATGGACATTGAGTTGAAATTTGAGAAACACTTTCAAGACAATATAAGTCGTCTCTATAAATTAGTTGTCTTATAAAAAAAAAAACAATGGTAACAATAACATTCACAGGCTCACATTACAAGGCGATTCAAAGGTGAAAATATTTATGTCTTGCATAGCCCAGCATCGGGTGGAGTTCTCCATTTTATAGTTAAACAAGGAGCAAGAAAAACGATTACTTTTTGAAAAGCAAAGCTTATCTAAGGGAGAGAACCGCTAATTAAAGCCACTTATCTGGAAAAAAAAGCAGGGTTTATCTTCATTTCTGCCTATAAAACAAAATTAATTAATTAGTACTAATTGATTAGTAAATTGGTTAATTTTTGGATTGATTCTTGTATGGGAAAAAATATATTCAAATTTTTTACCAGACAGATAGACAGACAGACAGACAGACAGACAGATAGACAAAGAATAGTGAGATGTTCCACCTCAAAGTATTGTGAAAGCCCAATGACCTTTACGTTTTCTTTTCCCTTTAAGCCTTATTATTTCCTCATATGGGCGTTTCTTTTCCCTTTAAGCCTTATTATTTCCTCCTATGGGCGTTTCTTTTACCTTTAAGCCTTATTATTTCCTCATAAGGGCGTTTCTTTTCCCTTTAAGCCTTATTATTTCCTCATATGGGCGTTTCTTTTCCCTTTAAGCCTTATTATTTCCTCCTATGGGCGTTTCTTTTACCTTTAAGCCTTATTATTTCCTCATAAGGGCGTTTCTTTTCCCTTTAAGCCTTATTATTTCCTCTTAAGGGCGTATCCGGAAAGCAGACAGTCCTGTGAAAGTGTGACTTCTGAACTGTGTTAATTTATGAGCCACAATGCAGTTCTAACATCAGATAGGCTAGAAGTGTGAAATAAAGAAGTATCAACCCTGGGTCACAAGACGCAATTGAGCACCCCAATGGCATTTTTAGTAGTCTTAAAATATATTAGCGTGATTCTAATATTATTTACATGTCTAGGAAAGGAGCTCAGAAAAAAATGACTTTGGGTGTCACCTTTCAAATAAACAACGGCATCTATTTCAATAGCTTCAAAGAACATTTAATACTTCTTATTAACATCTTACCGATATAGCTAAAAGCTAGAATACAAACTAGCCCTCTCATGTAGCAGTTAACAGATTGAAATGTGGCTTTTAGGTATTGAATATAATAAGGTTTGTTAAAAAAAAAAAAAAGGCTCATAAACACACTGATATCTGTGATCATCTGAAGACCTTGACAAGTTGAAACAGGGACATGATAAATTGTGACATCCAATGCTTGATGTAAAATAGAAAACAAAACAACATAAAAACAAATAAACAAAGAAAATATAAAAAAAAAATATAAAAAAAAACGAATCAAATTTTATATTAAGTGTAATCAGCCATGTCATTAAATTTGTAATAGATCTAGACTAACAATAATACATCTGTGTGATTAGAAATATTTTTACCAATTTGTTTTTTGTTTAGCGCAATTTCATGCTTTTAGCTTTAGTTATGCAATATGATCTTATCACTTGTCTGGATTGCTTGGGAAAGGGGGAGGGAAGAAGGAATATCTCTCTAAATGTTTCCGTGATCGCTTTTGAAATGCATTTTTAAAAAAAAGTTGTTTGACTTGAATTCGTACTTGAATGCGTAATTACAGCAAACACTTTGTCACTGATATTTAAGAGTCGAGAGTGGATATTCTTGTTCTTCTGGGCAGCCTTTTGCTGCTGAGCTGTGAGCTCTTTTGCAGAGGGTAGATAGAGATACTAATCGAAATATTCTCTTGTTTGAAGACTTCACTAACAGGGAATGTAACTATTTTATGATATCCAGCGTTGAAGTATAATTGGACCCACTGGTCCACAAATGAGATTGGACCATAGCGCTCTGAGCATGCTTTAAGCATGAAAGTAGCGCTATATAAAAGCAATATTTTATTTTATTTATTTTACTGTAAATATTATAAATAGTCAAACAAAAAAAAAATTTTCTGCAGATAAATAGGATGAATCGTACTTTCAGATGGGAATAACAAAGATATATGGGAGCACAGTTATAGCAAAGGAAAAAAAATTATAATCAAGAAATACAATTATCAGGAGACAAATTTAACACTTATAATTGATATCAAGTTTTTAAAGTGACATTAAACTTTTTTTTAATGAGTGTCTGAACTGTGATATGCTCGAATTAACATGCCCTAACAAATTTGGTGTCAGATGTGAAATTTGTTCTGGGTTTTCTTCCACTCAGAAACAAAAAAAAGTCCACGATCTCTGCAACATTTCTCTCGAACGTTCCCTTGACAGCATCACTAACCACCATTTGGACAAAGATGTTAACATTTTATTTTCATAGGCCTCCTACATTTGCAGAAGTCTTTACTTACACCTAGCAAATAACTTTCTAATAGCTGTCCCAAAAGCAAAGAACTGCTAAAATTATATGCGATAAGCAAAGCACAGTTAAAATTACCTGCGCTATGGAGGACACTGCTTAAATTATCTGCGCTATGGAGGGCACTGCTTAAATTACCTGCGCTGTGGAGGACACTGCTTAAATTATCTGCTCTATGGAGGACACTGCTTAAATTATCTGCGCTAGGGAGGACACTGCTTAAATTACCTGCGCTATGGAGGACACTGCTTAAATTACCTGCGCTGTGGAGGACAGTGCTTAAATTACCTGCGCTATGGAGGACACTGCTTAAATTATCTGCGCTAGGGAGGACACTGCTTAAATTACCTGCGCTATGGAGGACACTGCTTAAATTACCTGCGCTGTGGAGGCCAGTGCTTAAATTACCTGCGCTATGGAGGACACTGCTTAAATTACCTGCGCTATGGAGGACACTGCTTAAATTACCTGCGCTATGGAGGACACTACTTAAATTACCTGCACTATGGAGGACACTGCTTAAATTACCTGCACTATGGAGGACACTGCTTAAATTACCTGCACTATGGAGGACACTGCTTAAATTACCTGCGCTATGGAGGACACTTCTTAAATTAGGGAGGGCACTGTTTAAATTACCTGCGCTAAACAGGGCATCGTTTAAATTACCTGTGCTATAGGAGACACTGTTTGAGTTACCTGCGCTAAACAGGAGACCGATTAAATCACCTGCACTAAACAGGGCATTGTTTAAATTGCCTGTGCCAAGAAAGACATGGTTAAAACGACTAAAGTCAGGCACCTGGCAGGGAACTGTTTACAAAGACCTTCTCCTGATATGGGAACTGTTGATCTTGTTTGCACGCGGTACTAAAATGTTACAGAAGATGAACAAACTGGACTCGAAAGTAGATTATATATTTTTTTTAAGTTCTCCCTCCAAACCCTGTTTTTCATTGTGAGCCGCAGAGATCGTGGCGCCCCAGTGGGGTGGTCAAGTATCAAGTTTCATTGACCCGTTCTTTCTTCCCCCCCCCCCGACACACTCATCGACTCCATATCAATCTTCGGGGGGGGGGGGGGCAAACAGAACGTTGGAACTTGCTCTCAATTCATGCAATGGGCGACTAATCCTGTCTGACATAATTACATGTTGTATACGATGACTTGGGCTAGTCGATGGACGTTGTTTATGACTCAATAACAATGGACATTCCAGAGTGTATGGGGGTTGGGAGGGGGGGTTATATGAGACGTTTCTGTAGAGAGAAAAGGTGGGGGGGGGGCGCCTCAGTAAGAAGTAGGCCTACACTGAACTGATATAGAGATAGAAATGACAGAAATATTGTTTAGAAAGAGGGGGAGAGAGAGAGAGAGTGTGTGTGTGAGAGAGAGAGAGAGAGAGAGAGATAGGGAGTAGAAAGAAGGAGATTTTAAAAAGATAGAATAAGAAGAAGAAGAAAGAAAGAATGCACATTTCAAAACATTACTTACAACAGTCACTGTGACCTATGCCACAAGCTATACTGGTGTATAAGTTTATTATCCAAGTTTTTCAAATTGCTTTAGGGCGATCATTTTATATCTTATTGTTGTGGCCTTGAAACCAGGCATATTTGATGTTGCTTTGTATTCTTTTCATCAAAGCTGTTCTAAAAAATACGGTTGCATGTATACATTCCAGAAAGTGGACCTGTTGGTCAAGTAGCTAAACACTTTGTTCCGAATTCTGAGGTCTCGAAGCTGAGTTCATCCGCGAAAACAATCAGAAATCTAGAGGCTTAGCCCGTCCTAACTCTTGGTGCCCTCTGAACGATCTCTTTGGGCAGATAATTACTCTTGGTGCCCTCTGAACGATCTCTTTGGGTAGATAATTACTCTTGGTGCCCTCTGAACGATCTCTTTGGGCAGATAATTACTCTTGGTGCCCTCTGAAGGATCTCTTTGGGCAGATAATTACTCTTGGTGCCCTCTGAAGGATCTCTTTGGGCAGATAATTACTCTTGGTGCCCTCTGAAGGATCTCTTTGGGCAGATAATTACTCTTGGTGCCCTCTGAAGGATCTCTTTGGGCAGATAATTACTCTTGGTGCCCTCTGAAGGATCTCTTTGGGCAGATAATTACTCTTGGTGCCCTCTGAAGGATCTCTTTGGGCAGATAATTACTCTTGGTGCCCTCTGAAGGATCTCTTTGGGCAGATAATGCGAAGTAAAGCTCATCTGTTTATATGTTAACGAGTTTGCCATGTGGCCAGCACAACGTTCAACCACCCTTATATTTCCCAACTAATGTCAGGTAGAGCTGTCAGGTAGAGCTGTCAGGTAGAGCTGTCAGGTAAAGCTGTCAGGTAAAGCTGTCAGGTAGAGCTGTCAGGTAGAGCTGTCAGGTAGCCATTACTGTTGGCTGAACTCACGGGTGTCATAAATATCATGTAGGCTAATTAAAAATCCCGGTCTATACAGAGGTTCAAACTCAAAACCCATAATTTCGGAAGCCAAGCGCTTTATCAACAGGCCACCACGGTTATTCTTTATGGGCGTGGGATTAAAGTTTTCTAAGAAAAGTGAAAGCTTGCTAAAGTCAAGCGTCTTTGTCCGAAAAAGACAAGGAGGGAGGGGGGGGGGAAGTTAAGTCACAAGTACAAATTATTTATAAGCTATTAAATAATGTGAAATCCCAACTAATACTACATGATGAAATGAGAGAACACATTGGTGATAAAAATCTAAACCCTGTTAGACTTGGCTATTAAGACTGGCAACCTAATATCCTGCCACTTGGCTAGTACCGTGCACCTTAAACATTACGACCCCTGACATCACTACGCACGAGCGTTCGTGCGCGCGCTTTGGTATAATGTAATACGTCTGCACAGGGTTCCCTCCCCCTGCTATCTTATTTCTAGGGCCCACCCCAACACTTCACTTACCCCTCCCCCCCTTTTCATTTTCTGGTATGCTTTATATCTCTTCCCCGAGTCTCACAAGACGCACGGCCAAGAGAACACATGAATGCCCCGTGATTGGGAGAGGACAAATAAACCATAGGCCCCTACCATCATTGGTGAAATAGTCATAGCGATAATAGTAACAATAATAACAATAATAATAAAACAACTGACGAACAACAGACAAAAAAATCTCCGTTGGTAATAGAAGAGGCGGGTGGGTTGTAGCGCACGCAGTTCAGTACTAGTACCGTCCCATTTGACTAATTGAATTGAAGTCTGGCAGGAGGCCTCAACTATTGTTAAGCCGGCCCTTGTCATATTTTTTTTTGTCTGTCTTTTCTGTCGTGTTTTTTTTTTTTTTTCTGGAAGAAGATCAGACAATAGTGTGACGGACAAGGACATTGATATGACGAAACGACTGCTTGCACGCGCCCAATCTGCACCTTTACTTGTCTTCTCGTCTGACTAACTTGGACCAATCAGATACACCGGATGGAGGTACTGCAGCAGAATGGTTGGTATAGTGCAGGGGGCTCTCAACCTGTGGGTCGCGACCCCTTTGGGGGTCGATTGACGATTTGCCAGGGGTCGCCTAAATACGATCCAAAATATGGATTGTTATTGACTACTCTTCTATTGCTGTATGTGTGTGCGGGGAGGGGGGTCGCGGCTGAGAGGGGGACTGTAAAAAGGGGTCGCCGAGGATAAAAGGTTGAGAACCGCTGGTCTAGAGTCTCTAGAGCTTTACAGAAGTCCCGAGATCCTTCTGTCTCTCAAATCCTTTTCTTTGTCCCCCCTGTCTCTGCATGTACCCCCCCCCCCCACCTGTGCGTCTCAATTTTTTTTCTTTGACTCAGGTAGTCAAGTCCTTTATAATTTCTTCACCAAATAATAATCATTGACATTTAAGAAGCATAACACTGTTGCATGGCGTTAAAAATGCTGAGAAAAAAAAAGATGTGGAAATCTACTCTTGGAGATTGCGTGACTATTGAAATTGAATAAAATAATTTGTGACATTGCAGCTAGAGGGATGGTGATAACTGACGTCGTAGACAACTTCAAGACCCTGAACATAAATACCTACGAGGATTCTTATTACCTGTCACGGGGCGATAATGCCACGTCATTAGAAATTTGATCCGCAGACCGCAATAACCTGTGTATCTCTTTCAGGAACATGCTGGCAGTTCCAGCAAATGATTTTTAGCTCAAGTTCTGCGAAAAAAAAAATACAGAGAGAGAGAGAGAGAGAGATAATATCAAAATAATTTAAATAAAACATTTATGTTTTTTTTTTTAAGGAAATCTCAGAATTTGCGCTATTCAATTTCTCAAATATATGTAATTATTGGAATTGCACTGAACACTAATTAAATGAAATAAGAAAAAAAAAATACAAAGAACGAAAAGGGTGTGACCTTTTTTGCTTATTTCTACCCATATTCTTGTTGTAGGCTTAATTCAGATTATTTCGAGAGCTATCCACCTTTAAAACAATGTAGATTTATATACGTTTTAAAAATCAATTCATATATAGCATACATTAAGCATGATTTAATTTTTTCACAACATATTTTTCAATTATAAACAATGTCAAGAAATCTGTATTTAAAGATATATATAAACCAGGTTACAAAGACAGTTTGCGTAAACGCAAACTGAAAATCGGCCCCGAAGTGGTCCACCCAAGCAGGTAAAAAAGCAGGTTTCAATATTATCAGAATGAAATTCTATCAAAGACAAATGACAGACAAATAATGGAGAAAAAAAGGTAAACAGATCTCGTGTGGTGCCCCAGCGGTCCCAGCAGACCAAAGGATAGGTGAAAGTGAATTTGAAGTTAGATGTGAACCTGGCCTAACTGATGTCTTATAATGAATATCTAATTGATCTAATTGTTTTGTAAAAATAATGTTTCTTTGGTTAGATGTTAGATAGCGGTGGTAGCAGAGTAGTTCATGCGATAATATGAAAAACTACTTATTAATTGTTGTTTTAAATTATGTCTGACTTATAAGCATACTAAATAGATTTTTTCTCTTTAAAAAAATAAGATACATTTTTTTTTGTAAATATAGTACTTAGTATAACAGAACTTACATAACTTAACAATACAAATTAAAAAAAATTGACAAAAAATCTACAACCGTTTGCATAAATGTGTTAAAAATATTGTAAATACAAGCCTCCCCTAATCAAGAGCCTCAAATGTTTGTTACTATTAATAGTGAATAGTTGTAAAAGTGGTGTATTTTGATGAAAAAAAAACCTGCTTGCATAAGTGATTTAAAAAATTAGATTTTTCGCTTTCAGCAAAGAAAAAAGTAGCCGTTGCATCAGAACTTTGAATGGTCTAAAATACTGTGATGTCGGATTATCACTATCTTTTCTAGTTTACGAGATCTAAACGGGACGGACGGACAGACAGGCCACACAAAACTAATAGCTTCTTTTCCCCTTTCGGGGGCCGCTAAAAAAAATAGCTTGCGCTACAAGCGAACTAACAAAGAAATTTGATTTTACAGTTGTAGTGATCGCACAAAATGAATCGTATACCTTCTAAACTTCATAGCTTCCTATTTTCCGTACATCTTGTACACCAAATAGCTAGTTAATTATAGTCATCTGTCATGCATGCTCGTCTCCGATATATTTTTAATGGTGTTCGATTTTTTAAAATTTATTAATTGATAAAGAAGTAGAGGAACAATTCCACGTAATCATGATGTAACATTCTGAAATGGAAATTTCGGATTACGACTTGCGATTCCTAATAAAACAGTATTGTTTTTGGTATTGTTTTCTTTGGTCTCGACCAAAGAGTTTGTCTGAAGAGGACAACGGCAACTGATAATGTAAGATTTGTTTACATAGGTGAGAGCATGGGGGTACCAACGCGACAGCTCAATAAACAAGCGGGCGCCGAAGAGTGGACAACAATAGGCCAAAGGACAGCGGGGTCACATATGGTCGCCACTTCAAGGGTCGTCTTGAAAATTAAAGGACTTTTGTCCTTGCCGCCCACATCTTGTCCCCGGTGGTGATTCGGCTGCACTCTGATGGGTAGTGCCATAGTCTGCACACTGCCTGGTATAGTCTTGGAGTTGGATTGTAATTGAAATTTCTGTTCAGTAAGATTGGTGAACATTGTTTGAATATTTTGACACGAAATGAAACAAAACATTATATGAGATTTTTCATACATTGAGTCTGCTGTGTCTCCAGAATACAGAATATAGGCGTATTGATAAGTTATGTATTTTTAAAAGCTGTAAGATGATGTCTTTGTTGCACTTTTCCGAAGTGTAAAATCAAATTTATAAGCTCTACCGATTGTAGCACAAAGCTAATATCAATTCACTCTGTCTGTCTGAAAGGAATCTTGTACAAGTTATTTCTCCCACTTGAAATTCTCGGATAAAGTTGAATCATTGCACTATTATTCATTGTCGATGACAATTCATGAATCCAATGAAAAAAAAAAGACCAACTATTTGATCAATTAGTAGTAATTAATTAATTTTGTTTAATACAGAGAAAGTACTAAGTTAAGGGGAGATAAGCTTTGTGCAGAGAATCAATTCGTTATCCACAAATTTGAAACTAATAAAAGATAACCATAAAACCTTCTGTTTTTATAAGTACTTGTATAGGTCAGTGGCTAGGGACTCAGCTGTCCATCATGGAGGCTCCAGACTTCAATCTTGAATTGAGACTCGAACCACTTTAAAAAAAAAAATTCTTTTGCAATGGCAGCACGAGAAACTTGTCCCTCTTGCATGACTGATTCTAAATAATGGATCCTATTTCACTCAATATAAGTATTTTTGAAAATAATTTACTTGTTTGTATTATTTAGTCATCAATAGTGTATTACAAGCATCATCGTCACCATCACCACCAAACTCCATTAGAGTGAGGGCTGAAGAGGTTCACATCCTCTCTTGCAAAAGCCCCTGGACAGAAACCCTTCTGTTATGCGTGGTGCGTGTATGTCTCCATGTGTCTCCACGTGTCTCTAAGTGTCTCCATGTGTCTCTATGTGTCTCTATGTGTCTCCATGTGTCTCCATGTGTCTCTATGTGTCTCCATGTGTCTCCATGTGTCCCTATGTGTCTCTATGTGTCTCCATGTGTCTCCATGTGTCTCCATGTGTCTCCATGTGTCTCCATGTGTCTCCATTCAAATTTATTTTGAAGCAAAACGTCTTGAGCATTGCTGTTTTAAACGTAGTATTGAAGAGCATCCTTTGTCATTGATAACAACCTGCTCATGTACAATGCGATCAGGACTGTCGTTCGGAGGTTTCAAAAGATCCTGGCTCAAACCCTGCCATCCTCCATCGTCCTTCGGGAGGTTTGGGCTAGGGTGTGATTATCTTCAGAAACAGAAGAAATATCCCAAACATTTCACAAACATTTTACAAAATATTTTACAAACTTTTTGCCAATTACGACGCAGAGCTGGTCAGGCATAACATACTCATGACTGTAATGTATTCAGCTCTTAAAGGCAATGAGATGACTCAATATCAATGTTTGTGGACCAAAGATTGTTCTCAAATTCGATCACACATGTGGCTACCTAAAAATGTTTGGTTATTTTATGATGTAAATAAAAATATAAGCAAACGCTCAGGTTTTTCTTATTTCTATAGCAGATTCTTTGTTTGCTTGCTTAACATATTTCGGAACTTGCAAATTGAATAATAGTAGATTTGCATCTTAACCTAATACTCCCGTAGGAGGGTAGGATTTAGTGGAGGGCGGGGTTCAAACTTGAAGCCATGGAGACGACAGCCCAGAGCGCATACCAAACGACTAGGCAACCATGCCACGTTGCTGTCAACAAAATATAAACTGACTAAGGCCATTAGTTAATATAAATGTAAGTCTAGCCTAACTGGGTGCATGAGTCAGTGTGTGGTGAAGCCTCAGAGTAAACTTATAATCATGAGAAATTGTAAATTTTCAGGAGTGGATAGATTTTGTTTAACGCGTCTCGCTTTAGAGTCAGACCTTCTGCTCTATCTTTCCTTGGTATTATCAGCTTATCAAGAAGTATAAAAGAGACAGACCTTCTGCTCTATCTTTCCTTAGCATCATCAGCTTATCGCGAAGTATATAAGAGACAGACCTTCTGCTCTATCTTTCCTTAGCATCATCATCTTATCAAGTAGTATAAGTACCGTACCACTGTTACTAACGCCTTTCTGTTCTGTCTTTTTTATTTTTTTAAAGACTAATGCCAAACTTATCCCCTGTTCCACAATATCAACGAGTCCTCCAGTAATCAGTACTAAGATTTCTACCCAAAAAAAAAAAGGAGAGAATGTTCCAGACCAATCTGGCAAGTGGATATCACCACAACAAAAGAATCCGTCACCAAGCAGACGCATAACTGGCAACAACTTCCAGAAAAGATATCGTGGGTTAAAAAAAAATACGTCTAGAAATGCGAGCGTGAATAAAGAAAAAAAAAAGTCTCACTCTTTAGTATTTCATCAGAGAAGATGGTGTTAGGTTCTGGGGCTGAATAGTTCAAGTACACCTTTTTTTTTTCAGCATGCTTCAATACTTCTGTTGTTGTTGTTATGTCTCTGTTTCTTCAGTGACAAGATTTTTTATATTATCATTACTATTTGTCTTATATATCAACGTCTTCTTCTCCCCCCCCCCTCTCTCTCTCTCTAACCATCTCTCTCTCTCTAACCACCTCTCTCTCTAACCATCTCCCTCACTCTAACCATCTCTGTCTCTCTCTCTCTAACCATCTCTCTCTCTCTACCACCTCTCTCTCTAACCACCTCTCTCTCTAACCATCTCTCTCACTCTAACCATCTCTGTCTCTCTCTCTAACCATCTCTCTCTCTAACCATCTCTCTCTCTCTCTAACCATCTCTCTCTCTCTATCTAACCATCTCTCTCTCTCTAGCCATCTCTCTCTCTAGCCATCCCTCTCTCTCTCTCTAACCATCTCTCTCTCTATCTAACCATCTCTCTCTCTCTAGCCATCTTTCTCTCTCTAACCATCTCTCTCTCTCTAACCATCTCTCTCTAACCATATCTCTCACTCTAACCATCTCTCTCTAACCATCTCTCTCTAACCATCTCTCTCTCTCTAGCCATCCCTCTCTCTCTCTCTAACCATCTCTCTCTCTATCTAACCATCTCTCTCTCTCTAGCCATCTCTCTCTCTCTAACCATCTCTCTCTAACCATATCTCTCACTCTAACCATCTCTCTCTAACCATCTCTCTCTAACCATCTCTCTCACTCTAACTATCTCTCTCTTTAATCATCTCTCTCTCTACCCATCTCTCTCCCTCTAGCCTTCTCTCTCTCTCTCTCTCTAACCATCTCTTTCTCTATAACCATCTCTCTCTCTCTCTCTCTCTCTCTAATTTATCACTCTCTCCCTCTATCTCTCCTTCCCCCATTTCCCAACTGGTCCAGTCAAGTGATAGGATTAAAGAGCACTGAGAAAGCTAAAATCATGAACTTGCACTCAACAAAAACGTTAAAAATATTTCTAATCGCACAGATGTATTATTGTGAGTCTATATCTATTATAAATTTAATTACACGTCTGGTCCAAACTAGTTGATACAGTTACACTTACTATAAGCTTTATTTTGCTTGTTAAGTAAGCTAAGTATGACGCAGTCTACTTAGATATCAACAAGATGCAGTGTGCATATGTTGCCCTGTAATTGTGTGTGTGTGTGTGTATTAGGTCGAGCTTATTAAAAATAAAAGAACTCAGCAGCAAATGCGCGAACAGAATTCCCTTCTGTGAAGGTAGTCTGGAGTTTTCAGTCTGAAAAGGAGGAAGTTCTCAAGAGCGGGGCATGCCGGGTCAGTAAAAGAGTGCGCCATTTGTTTCCCACAGCCACTTCCGGTCACCCAGCATTACTGCGCTACAGGAAAAAAAAAGAGAGAGGAGAGAGAGACAGAGACAGAGAAGTGAGGGAGAGGTATGCTAGAGAGAGAGAGAGAGATGAAAGAAACATGAAGGGAATTGAGGGGGGGGGGCGACTTCAATGGATTGAAAGAGCCGAGCAACACAGCAGTCATTGCTAGCTCGCCACTGTCCAGTACTGAGTAACGAGAAGGAGTCTGGAGGGGCGAAAGGTGGGAGGGGGATGGGGGGAAATGTTCCGGGGGGTTTATCTAGGACATTGGTATCGGGATGGGGGCGCGGAATTTATAGCTTTGAAGGCCAAAGAGGCGCCGGGACAAGAAGGGTGGGGGACAAGAATTTATCGACCTGCCCAGATCGATAACTGGGTCGCCCTCATTAAGCCCAATCAATGAGTGACGCAGTGACCAATAAGGTTTCGTTTCCTATCCAGCTTCCGATGGGCTCAACATTTATTTTCCATTGTCCTACGTGCTATGACAACCTACAGCTTATACTATGAACTCTTCAAGGGATATATATATTTTTTGTTTAAGTAAGCACTTCAAATTGTTTAATAAAATAGGAATGAGGAAGAAAAAATGTCATCACGCATCTAGCGTGCATACGTCAGTAAACGTTACCTGGGGGTCAACAGCCAGGAATTAGGTCAGGGAGTAATTAGTCTGCCACGAAGTGTTTTTTTTTTTTAAGTTGATGGACAGTCACGTGACCGGTGCAAAAACAATAATAGATTTCACGTAAACATGGTATTCATTACTAAACTTCTCGCGCTCTACACCCCTCCCCCCAGCCCTCTCCACAGCCAGTAAACTTCTAGTCAATATCTAGAACTGGTTCTTGCACTGTCTTAAAGGTCCCTTTCAAAACAATGTGTGTGTGTGTTTGTTTACACTAGCATTATTTGCAGTTGCATCTATTACCTTTACTACTATGGTTTATAATAAAATCCTATTTTGTTTATTGTATTTTTCTCAATCCATCTATTCGTTAATCGCAGATCACGTGTTTCGTTTTTTTTTTAATTTATTAAAAGGCTGGGAATTCAATCTTTTAATACCTTTTTTTTCCCATTAATTTTATTTTTTAAAGTAAATAGTATAAACTTTAAAGCGTGCGGTGTACATGGAGGACCTCAACGAGCTTCTCAGCGAAGGAAGCCCAGCCTTGACAAATTGTGGGCATTTTCACTCTGTACAAAATCATTTTCTTTTAATTAAAAAAAAAACCCAACTAAGTTGTAATGTGCTTACTTATTAAAATCATTACTATTGAGATATCCCAGCCAATGTTAGAAAGTACCTTTACAATACTGTATGCTGTAGTGCAAACAAATGTACTGCTTGTACTGTACTTTGATAACAAGGACCTTGTGATATGGCCATAGAGTTTAAGTTGGCGTTTATTTGACAGAAGTTATCAGGTATAAATCTACTTAGAGTATAGAAGATTCTAATTTGGTAATGTAGATCCAGACTTGGAAACATTTTTTTAAGAAGTAGTTTAGACTAGAATACTGACTCTAATATCAACGCTGTGTTAAATCGTCTTAACCACATATGTATACATATTGTTGTAACTCTAAGGCGGGCACTCAACAAAAGGCAGAGGGAATAATAGCCGAGGTACTTATTTACAGTACAAAAAGGGATGGACTTCAGCTATCAAGTCCCAGAGTGTCTTATCTTCAGTCCTTTTCTACCCAAATACCAGTACAGACTACCGACACACTTCCCAGTGTCGCCCCAGGTCCTCAACACAGTTCACAGATAGCACATTCTCTTCAGTCAAGACAGCCCAGACTTCAATAACTTGCAGATCACTCCAGCCGGATCCACAACAGTTCACAGATAGCACAAAGGCCGTTCTCTCGAGTCAAGACAGCTCAAGCTTCAATAACTTGCAGATCACTCCAGCCGTATCTACAACAGTCCTCCCTCCCAATATCAACATGTCTTCTTCTACTGCCAGTGTTGAATAGTGCCCTGATGCGCACCATCAGTGTGGCGCGGGAGCGGAGTTACAACAATATGTATCTGGTCACATATTAATTCAAGCACTCCAGCAAACGAATTCTGCACAAGATGGTGCGCAAAATGTTCATAATAGTAGTCTATTTATTTGTTCAACTCTTTACTGAATGCAAAGAAACTTTTTGAGTCGAGTGCGGGAATACCCGCTGAAAGCGAATTCGAAAGAGCCAAGTTTAATTTTGAGATGATTCTATTTTGAACAATCTTGTTTAATTAAATAGATCTATATACATCAAAGAAAAATGTACCAGAGATGGACGAAGCTATGAAGGCTGCTTACTTGACTAAGATAGTAGGCCCATTTACGTGACTCTAGTGTACTGTTAGCGAGCGAGATGGAGGGATAATTTGACAGGATCTTCGTTTCTTATTTGGAAGAAGTGGCTCCCCCCCCAGGACGACCTTGACCCTTTTGAAATCTATATTAAGTAAGCCTTGAGGTGATACTTTTTATATCCCTAATTGTCAAAGAAGAGTAAAAAGGAGAATGAAAGAATGTGAGTGAGCTGTGAATGGGCCATGTCCTGATTTTTATTGCACGCTTTGTTCCTTCTAAATGTTTACTTGCGTCCCTTGTTCCCTCTAAATATATGATACATGTAGTGATGGGAACTAAACTAAATTTTTTTAGTTAAACTAAAACTAAGTTTGAACTAAAAAAAAGTAATTAAACTTTTAGTTAATCACAAATTGAAAAAATTAGTTAAACTAAACTAACAAACTTTAGTTAAACTTTTACTAACTAATTTGACCTTTTTTAAGGACGAAACAGCCAAACATGAAAAACATAAAGCACAACCAATCTCTAGATTCTAAAATATTCTGGATCTAATATCTTCTCCAAACGAAATGATCAGAAATATAATCTGGATCTAGAACTAGATCTAGCTACTAGACCTAGATCAAATAATTAATATTTTAATATATTTTAAATCTAATCTAAGAAATACTAGTTCCTACTACTACTACTAGATTGTAACTAGATCTAAAATCTAGATAGAGTCTAGTCCTAGTAGATATCTTAGTAACTCTAGATCTAGAGATTTTAGATTATTATAATTATGATTATAACTAGATATGGGTATTTAGATTTATATACTCTTGTAGATAATTCTAGATCTAATAGATCTAGATAGTAGATATAAGTATAGTTACAGTATAGTATTATAGTCATTATTGTCATTATAGATCTATCATCTTAGGTCTTAGACTTAGTATAGGCCTAATAAGTAATCTAGATATATCTTCTAGATCTAATCTAGACTATTTACTTATAATTTTAAATTTACATTTAGATCTAAGACTACTAAGAGTTAGACTCTACGTAAGACTAAGAGACTAAAATAATTAAATATAGACTATTATGACTATAGATCTAATAGTAGTAATAGACTAATACTAATAGACTAGACGTCTCTAGACTCTAACTCTAGATCTATCTAGTAACTAGTAAAAAGTTTTAAAATAAAAAGAGTCGACATTTCTTTTAGATCTATAGTAAAGCAAAATTCTTTGCATCTATACAGGAACACTGGTGTTTAATAAAAAGCAGCAAAATGTAGATCTATAGAAGTGTCACAGATTACATTATAGAATTGTTTGTACATTTCACTTTTGAAAGAAATATAAGCCCTCGACATGAGTCTCGGGATTTAATCCTCAAATTTAGACACTTGACATTCAAGTCAGGATTTACCCAAGGGACGTAATTAGTATGTTTGAAATATATTGGTTGATTTGAATTTAAAACAAAGACATTTTGAAAAGAGTTAGCGCCAGAGAATTGGCGGTAGTAAGAAAGTAAAGTCAGTCGATAAAATAAGGTTCTTGTAGATAGACACGTTTTCTAAGAGCTCTGTTTGAAAAGCCTTTGTAATATGGTTCATGCTCATTGATTTGTAATTTGTACATAAACTGTACTTACGTTGTATTTAATAAAGTTCCAGAGTTTTGTTTTATCAAAAGATTCGTCATTGGTGATTCTAGATCTTCATTTTTTGTTAACTATTGAATTCAAGTAAAATCCCCGGCATCACAACACGTCATACCATCTAAATGTTGTGACAAGAAGCAAGGAATTATCAGGATTTATCAAGCAGCGAAACTTGCTAGAAATATAATGAACACGTTTATTTTTGAATTGGCGGGAATAGTGACATTATAGGGCAAAGGTCAAAAGGCTTTCTAGTGACCTGTGCACCCTCTAGTTTAATCTCCTCTCCATTATTCATTATATATATTCTCCAAATTACATAGATCTAAATATTTATTGGTATGTATGTTAAAAAAGTTTGTAAAATTTGTAATTAAACTTTTTAGCTTGTAACTAAAAAAAAATAATTAAACTAGGATTTTAACTAAACTTTTTTTTTGTAATTAAACTTTGGCCTTAACTAATTTTTTTTAGTTAAACTAAAAGTTTGCAACTTTTTAGTTAACTTTTGCCCATCACTAGATACATGATACTACCTATAAGTCAAGTTCCCTAATTCTGTCTATTATATTTACCGGTCCACGTTAGCTACCATCCAATATCTGACCAATGGCTCTCGTTAGCAGCAGAAGATCAGCAGTCCACACTTGGTACTCATAAAAACCTCGGTGCGTTTTTTTTTAAACTAGCTATCAATGGATTTAGATTTTAAAAAGGGGATGTAACTACTAGACAATAACATTAATTATTCATTCATTCCATTTAAAACCGTTCTTCGTTTCACTATACATTTTTAAATACATTTGTTAACCTTTTTCGTATTTAGTTTATTGGAAAATAGTAAACAATAGCACTGTCTTCAAAATGACCATTTAACTGAAGATTTAAAGTAAAAATGTTTAACAAACCACAGTTAGATTATTCTATGTCTCTATTGAACACGTTTAGATGTGTGACAAAGGGTTCTACACATGTGACGGATCCTTGTGGACAATATGCAAACGTAGATATCTAGCTAACAAACCTTGTATTGATTGTTAGAGGATGATTTTGTATTTAGTATTGACACGTTTGAATAAAAAACATTAAATAATAATTTAAGACGTATGAATCATCTAAGTTATTAATTACAGAAATGTGTCTGGTCTCCTTGAGAACAATTTGAAACAAAATGTTACACACTATAAAATCACACGTAACTACCTCTACGTCGTCTGACATTCAGGGATTCTCTTCCCTTCATCCTTTCTCAAAGTCCTTCCTGTTTCTAAGCCACGCCCCCTTGACTTGCAGACTATTACATCATTTCCGGATTATTATTCCATAGCAATACTATTCTTAGTTGACGTAATTCTCCTTCAAAAAAAGTTATTGAGATGAAATATTTCAGCATACATAAAGACTAAGACATGTGTTAACTTAGATAAGTATGGGCACTGGTTGTGAGAATGTGCTATTGGTATTACTTAAAAAAACAACAAATGCAAGTCTCATTTTAGATCACGCACTCTCACTTGAGGAACTTTTCAGACCAGAGCAATCTTGATTCTGTAGAGCAGCGGTTCTCAACCTTTTAAGCTCGGCGACCCCTTTTTACAATATACCACTCTGCCGCGACCCCCCCCCCCCATAGACACACACAGCAATAGAAGAATAGACAATAACAATCCATATCTTTGATGGTCTTAGGCGACCCCTGGCAAATCGTCAATTGACCCCAAAGTGGGTCGCGACCCACAGGTTGAGAACCCCTGCTGTAGAGTGAAGTCGATTTGGTAACTCTTCCTCCGGATTGCATACTTGCCTAACGAGCTATTTGCGTGTAGAGTCTGTGCCCGAGATGACATCCACTGCAACATGACTTATAAAATAAACATAACAAAGTGGGTGGCTCATGGTCTTTGAATAGACAGAAAAGAGTTTCCATACATAGCAAGAGCCTTGCTCTATTTAGAACACAAAACACCTAAATAACATTTTGAGTACAATCAACTGGATAGGTTAGGGATGGGTAGGGCATGCGATATTAAATAATATGGCTCGGTCAAGTCAAACATTGGTTGCTGCTCATTTAGTGCTCGACATCGAACACAGGGGATTGATCCAAAATATGTCACAAAAACAACGAGAACACTTTTTTTTATCAGCTCATTCTGTTTGTCTGTCTGTCTGGTAGAAATTTTGAACACGTTCTTGCTCCAACTTCCAATTCTCGAGGCAAGTTGAAACTTTACAAATCTTTCCATTTTCCTAAATAAAAAAAACAAACAAGAATCGATCCAAAAAATTAACCAATTAGTTAATAAAATAGTGATATTTAATTAGTTGCCCTTGATATAAAAAGTGGAAAAAATCTTAAAGTATTGAGAGATTTGGCTGTAAATATGACGTTCTTGCTGTTAATGTGGTGCTCTTCCCCAAAGAGAGGACTTTTTAAGGTTTTTTTTTTTTCTATTTTGCTTGTTCTAATGTCAAATCAACGTCCAGAAAAAAAATGTATTGTTATGTTATCAGAACATGAAAGCGTTGGTATAATTAGTTTCATTTAAAATGTCCCCCTTCCCAAGCCAGTTACCTGTAGGAACTATCTGAAGTTTATATCAGAACTAAGTGGGTCATGGGCGTTGAAGTCAGTCAACAATAATTAAAACTTCAACAGGCATGTCGCAATAGCAACTAGACAAACACTTGGTGAAGTTCAGCATGCTGAGGCAACACTGTTGACTCTGTAAGTCGATGAAATATTTAGTATTAGTGCCGGTTTTAGCAAATGAAAGTCTTATAAGTTAGAAGAGTTAACTTAGGAAAGGTCAATGTTATGGGCTAACGACAGGTCATTGAGACCTCGCTGTCTGTCACAGGTAAAGTAGGACCCATTCTTTGACAAATGTGCTTTGTCCATTCCGTGTTATAACTAACTTATAATCCCAGATTAATTTGAACGGTCAGTTGCGAAGCTAGGAATCTCAGGGCCCAGGGCGGCTTGAACTTTTATTAGGCCTCTGCATTTTGACATTCGACATCATGACATGAGATATTGTACTTAATAAATATATGTCTAAATTCAAATTGCTAAAGTGTATCAGTAAAATTAACCAAAAAAAAATAAATCTTTAAGACCCTTTAATGAATAATAGAGTTTTTTTATTGGCAAGATAATATTAACGACATAATGGCAACATGACATAGCAGTAGCGTACTATTTCATATTTAATGTAAACAAAAATAAGACATTCATTTGAGGGCTTCCCTCAAGTAGGGGCCCAGGGGGACTTTCGAATTCGGACGCCCCACCCCTACCCTAGTTACGTCACTGTTTGAACGCTGATCTATCTATTCAAGTTCACATCTTTCATCTTAATAGTCCATTGATTTACGTCGTAAAGGTGCTGTGACAGTTCGCTGAACCAAATCCCTCGCACACTTTTCCCTGTCAGCAGCGGCTCTTTGCAGGAGAATCAAGAGAGAGGCGCCGGTCAATTCTACTTTGTCCATCCAGCTTTTCTTTGGACGACTTTTTCTTTGTGCTCCTTCAGATGTACCTTGAAGGATGTACATGTCTCTTACACTATGACCAAAGCAGCCCAGTTTTTGTCTCTTCACAGTATCAAGGAGTCCCTCGTTTTTGGCCAGTCAGAGTGTTGACCTTTAAAAGTACAAACTCATTTCTTTTCATCTATCACGGTATGTGATGCCCAGCAATTTCCTTAAAGACTTGAGCTTTTCTTTCAGCCTCGGCGTTCAGTGTCCAACTTTCACAGCCATAGAGTGATACGGAGAAGCGTGGGAAGCGTGGTCGACTGGCCAAGTGCGCTTGAACTTGGCTTGGCTTGGCTACCTAGAAGGAAGGTTCGACACCCGACTCGGGCAGAGTTGTGTTTACTCAGCGCCTAAAGGCAGCACGGAAAGCCTTCTCCTAGATACCCCCTCCCCACAAATGAGATTGGACCAAAAGCGCTCTGAACATGATATAAGCATGAAAGTAGCGCTATATAAAAGCTATAATAATACAGAGAGAACTAGCGAAGGATACAGTGTTTACTTGTAAGCTTCAAGTATTCAATATTACAATTCGTAACTAAAGATCTCTAAAACTCATTAAGTTTAATTTTTGCTTTTTTTTTCTTTCACTTTTGACACCAAAACTTTGTTTGTTTTACATGTCTCGGATGTGCTTTCATATTTGAAGATAATTACATTCTAGCCTAAATCTCCCGCAGGACTATGAGGGTGGCGGCTGTAAGAGCTCGAACCCACGACCAGCAAGGCCAATGAACGACAATCCAGAGCCCATACCACACCACCGGGCAGTAATGTACAAAAACTGCCGTAACCAACAAAATCCAAAGAAATAAACCAAAACTGATGTAATGAACAAACTGCTGTAAATCCCCCCCCCCCCAATAAATTAAAAAAAAATGTTGATGAGAAAATAAATTTAAAAAAAAATAGTTTCTTTTAATAGATGAAATGTCAGAGAATGAATAGTGAGACGTCATACACCGGAACAAAAAGAGCGAAAGGTACTCTCAACGTAAGAGCTTAAATCCTAAAAGAATCGCAAGCAAATGTACGTTATAAAATATATAAAGTGAACCAGTTCAATGAGTCCACTTATAATTGTTCGATCTTTTCACAGTTCGGTGTAGCCTATTGAGAAACAACAAAACAGGCATCCCTAGAGAACCAACCAGAAGAGAGGTTTCGTTATTTAGTTTTTAAAACGCCTCCACTCCCCCCTTTCCTTTCCTGTTACCCTTCTTCCATAACCCATTTGATTTGCCACTGAATAAGTTTTAAGCGCTCAATGGGTTGGGGGGCTACAAGGTCCGAACCCATGAGCCTTTTCTCTAGTTAGGAAAAACCCCCAGCTGACATATTTTTCAATGCGCCGAAGACATCGCCATATGACGCATAATCTCCAGCTCCCTTGTGGGGCGCCTAAAGTAGCTTGAAGGGGCCATACAAATAGCCCAGGCAGAGTGGCTTCCCCGTCAATGGTGTCTTAAATAACCTTAACAACAGAATCTACAATGCTTGACTGTTTTATTCATGTGAACTTAGTCTGGGTTGCCTGCTTCATCCATTATACTAGCCCGCCGATCAGCGAGCTAATTGAGTTAAGAGAAAGAGATAAAATGACTCGAATTAATGATAGCGATCTAAAGTACGCGTTAAATTAATGGATGTTCCTGTCTAGTAAAACAATTAGCACGACTCGTTTTAGATCCTAATCAGCGATGTATATATTTGTGAGTGGCAGAACTGTTTACAATGAGGAGAATACGGAGAGTAATAGTTAGTCTAGAATGTAGCAATGCCGAACGAAACAAATAAATAGGAATCACAGGCTACTCACCAAGAACTGGTTCATAACTTGCTAATAATTTAGAAGAACTGTCTGCAAACACAAAATCCACCAAAAAAGAGCTGCTTCAGAATAAGCCATTCACTCACACGAACATTTTTAGAATATGTTAACCCCACAAAAGTACTATTGTTTCATATCCTAGTACCCCTTGTATTGCCTTGTCTTAATAAAATGATAACATTATCTTCATTTGCAATTGCAATATTCACTTAACAGACTTCAAAATAATCTGCTTATCTCAGAGTCACAATGTGCACATTCCCAGAATCTGTCAGGAATTGTTATAGATCTTTATTTTTTTTCCACAACATTTAATATTTTAAAACCGAAATGTGGATAATGAGAGAATGTCACTACATCTGAGTAAGTGTACTAAGATATGGCAAAGTTTTGTAGTTACTTAGTTACATTACATACTTTTAAGATATCAAGAAGGATTTGTTTAAGCCTCATTTTTTTTAATATCAACTATGTTTTACTTTTTCTTCTTGATCATAATGCAGTTTAGGATAAATTAAAAAATTAAAGCTTTTCTATAGCGCTACTTTCATGCTCAGAGCGCCATGGTGATAGTCCAATCTCATTTGGACTCATTTGTGGACCAGCGTGTGTGTGAGGGGTATCTGGGAGAAGGTCTTCCGTGCTGCCTTTAGGCAGTCGAGTCGGGTGTCGAACTTCATAGGCAGCCAAGCCAGGCCAAGTTCAAGCGTACTTAGTCTCTCGACCACGCTTCCCACGATAAGGAGAAAATAGGGCCCCTTTTTTTTTTACAGAAAACGATTGGGGGCTAGGTGGGTGAGTAGTAAACCGTTTGGAGTCTGAACCGATGAGTAACGAGTCCAATCCTCAGTAAACTTCAGTATTTTTAGAACTCGTTGTTCTGGCCACATGACATCTTCGTTACTCATGGGCCATACATCCTTCTGTTTTGCAAAGTCTTACTACCTTATACATTATACCTTGACAGCAGCACTGGCCAACATTTTTTCAAATTTCAGGACCCATCCCTGTCTACTCAAATCCACTTTTTTATCATCCTTCGCTATAGACAATGCTTTCTATACATTTTGTTTTTGTATTCTAGTCCAAAGACAATACCTTCTAAACCTCATGGTTGTCTTTATATGGAACCCGTCTTCGATTTACTGCTGGAAATTCCCGGGTTCGTTTTGTTAGCCTGGGTAAGGGGTAGGGAATGGTATGAAAGAAAAACTCAACACTTTTCATCTTCTGAGAGTATTTTCCAGTTTATGAGACGCCCCGCCTGTCAGTTCAAGGCGCCCTGCCCCTATTAGGTTTCCGTACCAGCGTTAGTCTCTCTTGTCTGCATCGTGATCTGCAACTGGTAATTGGGTACAGTTCTACTTTAAAAAAAATGTAAAAAAAAAATGTATGTGCTCCGAGACCAAAAATAGGTACGATGAGAGAAAAGCAATGAAGGTTAAGGTCAGAGTTGAGGTCAGAGGTATACTAGGAGCATCAGGGGATATGTAGAGTTTGTGAATAAATTAATAGTTTGATTCATTAATGACAAATTGGAGAATCATCAAAGTTTTTTTTTTACTTATCAGAAGTTTTTCTTTGAGTGACGCGCAGCATAAATTAAACGAAAGAAGAGTAAAATAAAAAAAAAAATAAATCTAAGAGGAAGAACTCCACACTTATAATTATATCTCTCAATAATGTAGAAAATATATCCCCTTTTCGATATCAACAAAAATGATTAACTATCACTAATTTATTGACTAATTTAAAAATTGATTCATGTTTTCTTAGGTGCATCAAATAATTGTTTAAAGTTTTAACTTGATCCGATAATTGATGTGGAAGAAATAATGTGTACAATTATTTAAGAGGAAGAAACCCTACATATTTAACCATATATGTGAATACTGAAGGGTTAATTTCCCTTGTTGGTATCGACCAAATAATTAATAACCAGTAATTAATTAGCCAAATGGGTACCTGGCAGTATTTTGGGAAAGAAAAGGCGGTTGGTCGATGTGCTGGCCACATGACCCCCTCGTTAATCGTGGGCCACAGAAACAGATGACCTTTACATCATCTGCTCTATAGATCGCAAGGTCTGAAAGCGGAATTAGTTAATTGAATTGTTGGTTAATTTTTTAAAGTTCATTTATTGTCTACGTCAATGAATAATTGTGCAAACATTCAACTTGTGTGGCTGTGGGAAAAATAACGTATTCAAACTTTTTTCCAGACAGACAGAAAGATGTAAAAAGATATTTCGATATTGTGGAGATCTGGCCGCTTATTTTCTAAACCGAACCGTCTTAATATTGTATGTGTTTTGGTATTGAAGCAACTATCGGAGATTTGCATACATGGAGGCAGATCCAAATTGATTCAGCTTTTTGGTGCATCCGATGTGCAGAAGACGGAAGCATTGATAAGCGAAGTCATTTCACAAACGCGAAAAAAATCTTCGTCCACTTTCTAGCACTGTAGAATGAAATGCCTAGACTCATTCCTATTTAGCTGACAACAGAAATCTTTCAATGTGACGTCCTTGACATTGTTTTTTTTTAATGGTTCAATTCATTAAAAAAAAACAAAAAACAACTCCCAATCTTCTTTTTTTTTTGCTAATATTTCATTATATCATCACGTCATTTCTTCACATCACTTTCTCTTCTTTTACTCTCTAACTGAATTTTTTTGTGCTTACAGTCTTGGAGAACGTAATCGGGATTTCAGTAAATGATAGAGAAAAAAAAGATTACTTTAAAAAAAAAAAAAAAGCAAAGCTTATATAAGGGAAAGAACCGTTAATTACTGCCATTTATATGAAAATGGGCAGGATTTAGCTCCTTTTCTGCCGTTTAAAACAAAACTAATTACTACCAATTGATTAATTAATAGATTTATTCGTTGTATTATCATCAACTAATAATGATCATGCGAAATTTCAACTTGGTGTCAGAATGGTACGTGGGGCAAAATACGTGTCAAGGCGTAATATATATATATATACACACCCTCATCTCTCATGAAGTTGAAGTTATTTACTTTATCTATATTTTCGAACTATAGAATTAGCCATTATCGATTACTTTATACATTTTTTTTTCAGGTACAATGAGTACCTGTTCAATGTTTAAACTTGATCCTAGAATGGAAAATGGGAGAAAATATATGTTCAAACTATTTACCAGACAGACAGACAGAGTGAGTTGATTTTTTTTGGGTAAAAACTACACTGTAATTAGAAGAGCAGATTACTGCGATTAACTTTCAGTGTGAAAATTCCCAACGGATTATCTCTCCTGGTTGTGTCGATACTAAGTTGAATATTCTTTCTATTTCTATTCCCATGTATGACTCAAAACAACTAAGAGATAGCTATTTCTGGTGCGACTGATGTACAGCAAGAGGAAGCGCTGACAGGCTGTGCATTTTAAAGAGCATCAAATAATTTGTGTTCACTTGCCAGCAACGTTAAATCCTATTTCTAATCTCTTTCGCTTGAATCGTAAATACATTTTTGTGTTAATTATAGGACAACAGCCATCCATGACATTGCTTAGATTGTCTATTTATTTTGAAATTTTTACAAATGTTCCACTTTTTTTTATTTTCTAGCTTTTTTTTTTTATAAGGCTACGTCAAAACTGTTATATGTCTCCACACTTCTTCGTATCGCTTGTCCTTCTTTTCCTTCATTGCTGTATTTAATTAGTTTACAGAATGGAAAATAGAGCTTCAAATTAACATGTAAATAGAAAGAAAATTCACACCTTCACCTATCCTTGAATCTGTTGGACTGTTGGGGCAGCACACATGATCTGTCCACCATCTTTCTCCATTCCTCTCGTCTTGACTAGAATATTTTTCAGTGATAGGCGCTCCCATTCTTTCTCTGTCTGCCTCTTCTTCTTTTCCCTGGTACTGTGCCCCGAAGGAAGAGAAAACTAATATGTTAAAATGTTTCGTTCAAATCAGAAATGCACAAAAATATGTTTTGTTAAAAAAAAAGGTAGTGTGATTCGAGATGTACTTTGCCATGTATTGTTTATTGCTAAACCTAATAATAAGCCTCTAGCAAATAGTTAGAGAGAGTGAGAGAGAGAGAGAGAGAGAGAGAGAGGAGAGAAAGAAAGAAAGTAAGGGGAAAAATGGAGTGAGAGAGGGAGAGAGAGAAAGGAGGTTAAAGAGGGTGAGAGAGTGAGAAGGAGAGAGGGTGAGAGAGAGAAACAGGTTGAGAGAGAGAGAGAGAGAGAGAGAGAAAGAGAGGGGGGCTCGAGAACGAGAGACAGAGAGAGTTAAAATAGAAATGTACTTTCTCAAACAATAAGTCACGTAGAGCTATTTAATAACTCGGAAGTTGTTTTTTTTCCCCTCTATTTTTGTATTTCGCACAAGTGAAGTATCTCTCTAGTATCAGTATTCAACTAACAGTTGATACTACACTGTGATAGTGTTAAAAAATAAGCTTCTTTTTTTTTTATCCAATCCTAATTGTTATAATTAGCTATAGGCCTACACATTAAGTCAAAAGAAGTAGATATGGGACTTGTGATACGGACACGGTATCCCCCGAGTGGTATGCACGTGAAAATGTCAGGGAGCTCGCATAGCGAGACGTTGCAAGTCGGTCACCTAGCTGAAAACGTGCCTCCAACATTAGTAACGTGTTCATGTTGATTTATTTACCAAATGGTGGATCTCGTTTTGAAGTAGTTCAGTATCCAGTGGCGTCACTAGGAGGTGTTAGAGGGGGCGTGGGTACGCGCCTCTGATTGTTGACACGATGGTTTCAACCCAACCCGACGTCATCCCCTGGCGTCCTGCGGGATGTCTGGGCCATGGCGTAGTAATCTTCATTTCTGAAGGAACTTATGAAACTTGTTCAACAAACAGAGACTGGACAGACGGAAGTTGCCTATAAGTGTAAAAACCTAACACCCAACTAGAAACAGAGACTGGACAGACGGAAGTTGAATATAAGTGTAAAAACCTAACACCCAACTAGAAACAGAGACTGGACAGACGGAAGTTGACTATAAGTGTAAAAACCTAACACCCAACTAGAAACAGAGACTGGACAGACGGAAGTTGACTATAAGTGTAAAAACCTAACACCCAACTAGAAACATAGACTGGACAGACGGAAGCTGAATATAAGTGTAAAAACCTAACACCCAACTAGAAACATAGACTGGACAGACGGAAGCTGAATATAAGTGTAAAAACCTAACACCCAACTAGAAACATAGACTGGACAGACGGAAGCTGAATATAAGTGTAAAAACCTAACACCCAACTAGAAACATAGACTGGACAGACGGAAGCTGAATATAAGTGTAAAAACCTAACACCCAACTAGAAACATAGACTGGACAGACGGAAGCTGAATATAAGTGTAAAAACCTAACACCCAACTAGAAACAGAGACTGGACAGACGGAAGCTGAATATAAGTGTAAAAACCTAACACCCAACTAGCCAACATCTCGGAGGATATTCTTTACTATGAGGTGGCTGAGTGGGTAAAGCGCTTGGACTTGGGGGGTTTCTATTCCGGTGAAGGCATTTTGAACTTCAGGATTTTTTAGGGCACCCTTAAGTCAACCCAACTCTAATGGCTACCTAACACATGTTGGAGGTGTAAAGGTCGTTGTGCTGGCCAGATGAAAACCTGGTCAATCGTCGCCTATAGAAACAGATTAGTTTTACATTATCAGCTCTCATATATCGCAAGGTCTCAAAGGAGTACCTATATTCTTAAATGTTCAGTTTGCTGGCTATTATAATTCATCTATAGGTTCAAATCAATAACATCAGAAATAACAATGAGCGATCTTATATCCTGCTGACTCGTGACATTTATACAAAAAGAATACTTTAGGAGTCGTATAACAAACAAAATGTAATAAACAAAATTAATCAAGGGAAGTAAATAGCCTCAGAGTTGAAGTTTTACAGTACGATTCTATTACTTGATTCTTGGCATTTATCTGATATAAATAAAAATGACATTATAACATTCCTGACAGCCATCGAATAATTCTGTATATATACAAAGAATGTTAAGTACCATTTTCAGACCTTGCTATCCATGGGGCAGCCTTTCCACTAGTTATTTCAAGTGCAATTAGAATTTGACGGATTCCTGAAAATTCCTAAATGCCAATAGTAAGTAAGGTTTGAGCCCAGGATCCTTCGGTTCCGAAGCCAAGTGCTTTACCCCCAGCCCAGAACTTTATTAAGCAAAAGGTTTATTTTTTTTTTGTCTGGTGGTAACAAAATAGATATTTTCTCTTTTTATTTATTTATTTTCTTTACTTTCTTTGGGCCTCTGCAAATATCATGATTTTTATTTTTCTTCTTCGGAAGAGACGAAGATAACTCATTTGTCACAGGATAAGTCAACTCAGAAAAACTAATTTCATCCGATGACCCCACTGACCAATGGTCAGTTACTTAAACCAATGAAAAAAAAATGCCGAGACTGAAAGAAGGCAAGAGGAGAGAGAATAAATAAAGAAAATCATGAGAAGAGATCAATCATCAGTCCAAATGACCACACTGGACACTAACGCTGACCCCATCGCTTCGGACAAAAGGAAAAAGTAAATCAATTGAAAAGTATCGATACTTAAATATATATTAGTAAGAGCTGGGCCTCTAAGGAATATGCTGTACAAGGGTAGAGCTCATCAATATACTGTAGGACGTAATAACTTAACTTGCATAGCATAGAGACTTTTTCAAGGCGTTCAGTCTTCTAAATGTACTTAATGAACAAGTATTCTGGGGGAGGGAGGGAGCAACAAGAGATGCAAAGATTCTTTCATGGAATACGAAATGAACACTCATAAATGGGAAATGCAAACCCTTGATCGGTCTTCGTCTCGCGGAACAGTGAGTGCCTGTTTTTCAAACTACAGCCGCCAGCAAAGAAAAAAATTAGATCAGAAACAGACTTTGCAGCGAAACCAGACATTAACTCGATAGACTTTACAAGGCGTTTTTGCTATAGACCAAACCAGAAATTACTGCTATAGATCCAACCAGACGATAATACTATAGACCCAACCAGATATTACTGCTATAGACCCAACCAGACATTACTGCTATAAACCCAGCCAGACATTACTGCTAAAGACCCAACCAGACATTACTGCTATAGACCCAACCAGACATTACTGCTATAGACCCAACCAGACATTACTGCTATAGACCCAACCAGACATTACTGCTATAAACCCAACCAGACATTACTGCTAAAGACCCAACCAGACATTACTGCTATAAACCCAACAAGACATTACTGCTATAAACCCAACCAGACATTACTGCTAAAGACCCAACCAGACATTACTGCTAAAGACCCAACCAGACATTACTGCTATAAACCCAACCAGACATTACTGCTATAAACCCAACCAGACATTACTGCTATAAACCCAACCAGACATTGCTGCTATAAACCCAACCAGACATTACTGCTATAAACCCAACCAGTCCAAGCCTTGAATGTATTCACCTTTTCAAGGCAAAGATTTGACTTCATAGCCATCTTCGGGTTCACATAAAATGATCTTGTGCTCGACCACGAAGGAGAAGCCTTCAGACACCAGTTCCATTGTCTGATTAATGCGCATCTCTTTTCTGAGCTCCAACTCGCACCCCACTGGGGAGTCATCAGCGCACATCGAACCCCTTATCTGCAACGGGATGGGGGGTCTAATGGGGCCCTCTAACTGGGACCTGCATTGCCACTTTGCAAAGGTCCTCAACATTTCAGTACAACCTATGACCTACCTGATGACCAGTTCAATGATCAGTTTTATGACTTGTAATAAATGAGCTGTCAATGTCATCTTGATGTCTGCCTGGTCGTGCGGTATGCGCGCTGGGCCGTCGTTCGGACTTCTCGATGGTCCCTGGTTCAAACCCTGCCCGCTGCTATTACCATTCGTTCCGCGGGAGGTTTGGACAAGTAAGTAGATTATCTTCAACTTTGAAGGAACATCCGAAACATGTCAAACATTTTACAAACATGTCGTACTTAAATTGTCTTTTAATTTGGTCTACACACTGACATGAGTATTTTTGTTTAGCTTTAAGTGGCAACAAAGAGAATTGGAGAGTCAATGAGAGAAAGATACAGAGAAAATTGAGAAAGAGAGAGAGAGAGAGAGAGAGAGATCTACATAACTTGTAAAGCCTTGTAATGACAGTGGAACAGGGGCGCCCGCAGGATTTTTCGCAGGGGATGGGGGATGCAAGTTGCCACCTATGGCTCATAGTCGTATCTTCAACTTTCTTGTTACGGAGAATATTAAAAAAAAAAACTGGAGGCCCTCTCCCATCTCTCTGTGATACTAAGTGCACTTTAAATGCTTGTGTAATGAAAAAAAAACACTGCACATGGTCTCTATAACTTGAAATCACCAATTAGCCTCTTTGCAATAAACAATGTCTAAATGACGCCACAAGCCAATTCCGTCATATGTTTTAAACAAAACAAAGGGAATAATCATCACTGAAACATTTTTTTTCCAATATGTTTTTTTTTTTTTTCATTCGGTTTTCAAAATAAGAGTAAACAAAAGAAAACAGTTACCGATTAGTTCAACTAGGTCACCATGACATATACATCGTATAGAGAACATGTGTTTGCCTTTATTGTAGTCATGTATGCAGTGGCGTCACTAGGGTCGGTGTTACCCGGTACGGCCCGCACCCCCTAGTGACGCCACCGCATGTACGAATACATTCAGTAAACAATATGCAAACAATTGTTAACTTAGAAAATTCAAGAAACCGGTGTCAAAGAGTAATCTCAAGCAGTAGCTTTCTCAGCAGCATAAAGTGCGCATGACCAGACATGTAATGTGAGTTGTTTTTCTTTAAACATTAATATAGTAAAGGAAAGGATGGTCATTTTCTTTAAGCGACTTCCATCTTTCTACCCGAGTGTCCCTAGCTCCGCCTCTGAAAAGCCCTGATGACAAGTCCAACACTGACCGACCTTCACATTGTACTTTCCAGGTTAGTGATCTTACTGGCTTCATTTAAGCTTGTTACCTAATTCGTCCATGTTTTTCCTGCGAACCTGGCGTATCAGGTGTCTTGCTGTATTAGTTCTGTCTGTAAGCTTCCGGAAATGGTTGACTGTTGTGTTGGTGACATCGTTGTAAATGTCCTTTGCCTCTTCGGATTTTTACTTGTGTGTGTGTATATGAGTGTGTATGTGTGTGTGTGTGTTTGTGTATGTGTGTATGTTGATGTGTGATGCGGTTGTGAATTTGTGCAGATGTATGTAGATGTGTGAGTGGGTATGTGCGCATATGTGTGTGTTTGGATGTGTGATATGTGCATGGACATGTGTGTGTGTATGTTTATAGAAAAGCGTGTGTGTGTGTGTGGATGTGGGAGTAAGAGAATGCGATTATGGATATCTGGGGTGTGTGTGTGCATGTGTGGATATGAATGTGTGTTTAGGTATGGCTGTGGGGATGTGTGTGAATGTGGTTCTACATGTTGAATGTGAATGTTTCTGTGTGTGTGAAAACAAATGTGGGTGTGTGGGGATTATAGGTGTTTGTGAATGTGAGCGTGGATACGTATGCGAATTTACGTGTGGATGTGTTAATGTGGACATGTGTGTGTGTGGATGTGTGTGTGATACGTGTGGGAATATGTATGTGTGGAATTTCCGCATGTTTTTGTGATTTACTGGAACTTTACAAAATCCTCGATCGCAGGAGTTGGCAATACTCAAGTGGTTTAACTTCAATTTGTTTAGAGATCACATGTCATTAAAATTGATGCTCTACATTCGCAAAGTACAGGTGCCATAAGTACTCAACATGAGTGTTATTAAAACATGTATTACAAATGTCTTGAAGTTCTGTGTAATTATATTATGTACGGGCATCACCAGAAAACGGCCTGATTTGTAAACGCAGCAACAGTACAGTTTAGACTTGGAATTGACTATACGTGCTACTATTTTAGTAGTTAAAGGTTACATCAGTTCTATCTGTCAAATACGTAACTCACAGACTAGCCTCGATTTCTCCTCGTCTACTATTTGTGTAGGTATAAAGTCATGATAGAAGTATCGATCCAACTGGCCAAAGCTCTGACAAATATAAGAGTAATCATACTTCTTTCACTTTTTTTATTGTGTTTCATATTTACCGTGTAATCGATACTCAGTGCCAGTTCAACCTCAGTTATCTCCCTTTTCTAACTCGTTAAAATAGGACATCAACTCAAGTCTGAGGGCAGATTCGACAAATATTAATTGAAGAAAAAAAAGTGAGCTTTTACATAACCTTAGACCAGCCAGCAGGGGCGTAACTAAAATTTCATTTTAGCGAATGGGTTCCCTTGTGCAACTAGTGTTACTAAACAATACAGTAAAGGTACCCTTTCAGTCCTTAGGGTTTATGGGGAAAGATGATGTAAAGGTTATCTGTTTCTATGGTCGGCGGTTAACGAGGATGTCATGTGGCCAGCACAACGACAAACTGCTTTTACTTTCCCGAGGTAGTTCAGTATGTCAAGTACAATTAGAGTTGGGTGGACTCAGGAGCGTCATTGAAATACTGAAGTCCAAAATATTCACCGAGATTTGAACTAAAGACATAATCTTTTCTTATCTTACCTTATATAATACGGACGTTACTTCAAAAAAGAAGATGGTTACGTCCTACGCGTCATGAATTTAGTCATGCATTCGAGGCCCTGAACATCCCTAAGAAGATCTCGTTACATGTCAGAGGGCGGTACTACTGCAGACCTGCCACATCACCAGAAAATTTCTTAGTGGACTCTGTTAAAGAAGCTACAATGAATATTGTTTCTCTTAAGCGAAGCTCGACCCTGGCAGTGCCAGAGAATGACTATTTCTTCGACTTTTTTTTTTATATAATAATAACAATGACTTTAAAGAAAATCGAAGTTGATCCAATGACCAGTCACTAAAATTACACTAAAATGTCAATTTGGCTTATATTAAAGTCAGTCTATAGTTGTATCTCCTCCCCTTCCCCCTTTAACCCCTCTCCCACTGTTTATTTAAAATATCATGGTGATAGTTTTCGTTCCCAACAGAGAAGTGAGTACCCCCCCCCCCACGTCCTCACTGATACGTTAGTAAATGTATCATGTAACTTAAATTAACTCTTTCTCTCCGTAATTATTTTTCCACGTTTTGGCGGATTTTTTTCATTTTGCTCATTACTATTTCACTTACCTGTTATGATTAAACTTCAGTAGCTTTGTTGTTTGTTATCAGAAAATGTTTTATTTGGTACAGAATTAAAGGGGAATGCATGCTCTTTTTATACAACACAAAATAAGTTTACAACATTAAAGAATAGTTAAAGGTAATGACGTCTAGTCAACGATGGTATCGTCAATTAGGAGAGAAAGAGATTTTCTTGCGTAAATAAATGTACACTACAAACAGTAAGGCCATTAACTGAATACCTCATGGCTTGAAAAAAAAATCCTGCCGGGAACTGTACCAGGGAAAAGAAAGAGGCAGGCCATGGATGCGATAGTGAGACAACATCGAGGAATTAACAGAGCTGTCTACGGGAGAGACTCTTATCTTATATAAAATACAGACGTTACTTCAAAAAAGATGATTACGTCCTACGCGTCATGTATCTAGTTATGCATATTAACCAATGACCAAAATTCTGCTAAGTCACTGGTTTTCCTGGCTGGCTCATACAACCCATTCTATACTCTAATAGCACTAGGGAAGAAGGAGTATTTGTACAAATTTGTCCTAGCATATGGAACGAGGAAGGTGCCTTTTACCTTTGTGTCTGAGTATTTTATTATGTTTTGGCTTTGTATTTGAAGAATATGGTTCAGTTTTTTATGTATAATTGCTACGTTACTATTGCGTCTTCTCTCCTGAAGGCTTTCTAAATTTAGTGATTTTACTAAAGGTGTTACTCTAGTCAAATGTGAAAAAAATATTCGTTTGTTATGAATCTCACAGCTCTATTTTGTGTCTGTTCCAGTTTCTTAGTGTTGAGTTGAGGGTCCCAAAGTGGCCTAACCTAATCCTGGCAAAAGACAAAGGGGAATGAATAAATACGGTTGATCGTGTGTGGTGCCCCACCGGTCCAACAGGTGAAGGTGAAATAAACATTATTTCCTATACAGAAAGCATTTATCATGAAATCTTTGATAATGAAATTAATATACGAAGCATGGCAATACTAGGAAGACGAGAACATAATGTGAACACCTCGACATATGCAAGTGATGAAAAATCTTTTTCGGTCTTGGGGCCAAACACAATCCCGACATGCTTTTGTCATGTTTTTTTTCGGTCTTGGGGCCAAACACAATCCCGACATGCTTTTGTCATGTTTTTTTTTTGGTCTTGGGGCCAAACACAATCCCGACATGCTTTTGTCAAGGGCCGTGTCACTGTGGCTTCGTTGTGCCCTGTGGGAAGACATTTTGAGGGGGGTTGGAAAGTACCGCGTCACGGCGGAACCTTCGACACGGAGGTCACGGTCACGGTTCCGTAAGTTACTTGTTACATGTACATTTATGAGTTTACAAATGGACTTCTGGATACATACTGTGAGGAAAGCTTCTTTGATCTTATGAGTAGAAATTTAGGATTCCGTTTGATTTCAGTGCTCGCAAGTTTTTTTTTAGTTTTTTTTTCTAAGTTTTTTTTAAAAACAAGTTGACGAATTAAAAAAAAAGTGATGCTTCGTAGAAACGTTTTAGACTGCTGTCACTGCTCTATACTTCACACTTTTAAATCTACGTATGGCTAATGAAATGTCATGGTGACCTCTACTCTCATTCATTACTCCCATTCAATAAATTAAACATGATTCCTATAAAATAATATTCAAGTCAAGCATCCACATTCAGATCAATTTGACGTTAATGTCCAGTGTGATGTTCATCCCGTACTTACAGTGAAACATAGTGAGCAGAAGTGTTTCTCAGAGTTATGTATTAGTTTGTACTGGTTGGGTTTGAAGTCTAATAACCCTTCAACTTTCTCTTGTAAGTTTTTTTGTTTATTATTTTAAATTGTTACATTATTTAACGTTGAAAATGTCCATCTTCTTGATCTGAGGATGCTTCCCTATAGAGCTGAAGGAAAAAAAAAACCAGAAACTTTGTATGTGCATAAAGATCAATGACTATTTATGGTCAAAACATTTCGATTCTAAGTAGGTTTTGCCATGCCAGCTTTTTTTTTTTTTTTTTTTTTTACAACGATTCTATCAAGTCACTCTGTCTGTCTGTCTGTCTGGTAAAAAGTTTGTACAAGTTATTTTTTCCCCATCCAATCTCGGATCAAGTCGACATTTTGCACACTTATTTTTTAGGATCAATGAAAAAAAAAATCAATAAGCTAATAAACTATTGGTTTATTTATTTTGGTATCGAACAAAGGAAAGAAATAATACTTGACTGATTGGTGGCTTAAGTTGAATTAGTCCTTTTTATACTTTGCTTTAAAGTTTGAAACTAACGATAAATATAAAATATAAAACCTATTTTCGAAAACACTTCTCTGGTACAGTGGTTAGTATCTTCATTTGAGGAGGCTAGTGCCATTTGGTTCGAATCTAGGTCGTTCGACTTTTTTTAAATTTTTATTTTAATAAATGCATTTAAAGGGGATCACAGTAATATTCACACAGATACCCCCCCCCCTTCTCTCCCCCACAGCGCATTCAGAGAGATAAAACAATAAAAATGCGCTAGACTAAAACAATTGTAAAATATTTGTAATCGCACAGATTTATTGTTGTTAGTCTAGATCAGTGGTTCCCAAACTTTTTTGTCTCGTAGACCCCTTGCCATGTTTTCTGGTTTTCGGTAGACCCCCTGCTTAATTTGTATTGCATTTTTGCAAATTCATCAACATTTTTTTTTCAACTAATTTCTAACTGTAGTGAGTTGAATATTGAAAAAGTCATTTAAAGCAACATTAAAATTTATAGAGATCTATCTTTCTTATTGCTAAAATTCAAATTTTAACAAAGTAAAATAGCATTTAATATTTATTACTGGGATCAACAAACACACTGAATTATTTGTTCATTATCCCTTGCTACAAATATTATGTTTCGTGTAGAAATTCGTTGTTCTATGAAGTAGTCCTTTAAACGTTAAATATAAATTAATTAATTTGTCTTAAATATCATTGTAAAAGTTTTCTCAAAGAGTTTCTCGTTTATTTTTCGATCTTTCACGTGTGGCTCAAATATTGGGTCCGCGGAACTGTTTTCACTAATAGGAGAAGGGGCGAAAGTGAGTAACTGGCGCCTAAACCAGTAAGCTTCGAGCAGCAATGGCTCATTAGCCTTGGCTTGCTACCCACCTAGCAGAAGGAAAACTGAATATTCAAACCTCTCCTGCCTTGCAACTAAACTCAAATATGGGAAAGGTTTTGTGGGTACACCCTGAAGTGAAATAAGGAGCCGGCAACCCTTAGGCAGTTTGCAGCACACAGCGCTACACCCTGTCAGAACCCAGTGCTTTTTTTGTCACGGTACACACCTTCAGTGAAGTCCAGTAGGACGTCGGCGTCATAGGCGACATTATCCTGTTGGTCGTTAGAAAGGCTTTTATCCAACAACCAGGCCTGGACATGGGGCTCTCCACCCCTGTCCTGTCTGAGGGCTCCCAACGGTAGACGGCCATGTTTTGACTGGGCCCAATCGGACCCTGCCGTGTACACAGCACGCCGTGCCCGTTCTCTAAACCCACTCGCTGCAAGTGGCCGAGAACCGTGCTGACTGCGGGGTACATACCAGTATGGTGTACTCTAAACCAGTTTCAATGTGGGGGAAAAATTTTTTTTTTCTTGTATTTTAACGTTTATTATTAATTTATTGGTAGTTAAAAGTTAGGCAATCCATCACTGACTACCGGCACCTATTTTTTTTTACAAAAAAAAAAAAAAGCGCTGTCAAAACCAATTACGCTGCTGATCCCAAACTGTATAGGCCTACTAGGTATATGTCGTTCGCAAAGAATTACATTTACATAAGAAGCTTTCAATTTTATAACTCATGCCACTGATGTATAGTTGCTTAAAGAAATTATTTTAATAAAATCAGATGTAGGTTTGTGTAAAACAGTATTTAAACCTACAAAGGCTGGTAAAATCAATATTTTACCATAAATGTTTTCCGTATTTTACTGTAAGTAAAGAGATCTTGTAAGACGTTCACAAACCACCATCTTCTCTCTATATGATGTCGAAGAGAAATTTTCTGGGTCTATTATGAACTTTATCTTTGAGTGTTCGTAAGTTTTTCAAATCTTTATCTATTTTGTCAGGTAGGCTCTCAAATGATCCTTCAGCGTAATTGGTTTACTATCATCATTAAAGGGCAGTTAGGTAACCGCTTGTTTGACAAAGCAGGAACGAATCTTAATTTTTAATAATCAACGCTGTACAGTCTACATTTCTTTTTGTTAAACATTAGTTACATGTAGACAAAATTAAGCTATTTAAATAAGTATTGAAATTAAATACAACAGTTTTCTTTTTTAATTGCATGATAAATATTTAAAGAATTAACTGTGGTACAAATCATATCTTAATGTATGAAATAGTTACATTAATGGAATGTAAAAACTAAAGTCACGACTTGCTAGACTTGTATGGAATATTTGATCGTAGACCCCCGTGGACATCTCGTAGACCCCCAATTTATTTTTTCACTTTCGTAGACCCCTTGGAAGTCTTCGTAGACCCCTGGGGGTCTATATAGACCACTTTGGGAATCACTGGTCTAGATCTATTACACATTTAAGTACAAGACATATCCAAACTAATTGATACAAATATGCTTAATATAAGCTTTTTTTTTTTTTTTAAATTTTTTAGATTTTCTTGTATTTGGGTTGTTTTGTGTTTCATTGCCGTTACGTTTGTCTATCAACTAGTCTCTTCGCGTTATAGCCGGAAATTCCAACACTTAAGTCTCCCTGCCTAGAGCATCAATTTTTTAAGACATTTCTCTTAGTTTAATTTAAAATAATCTCAAATTCTCTTTGGGAACTCTAGATAAACGGTTTTGTTGCGATAATTTATTTTTTATAATATTTTGTATCTCTATTACATTTGAACATAAATGTATGTCTATAAGCAAAAAAAAAAACAACACTCACTCACAAGAGATACCACCAACTACCTTAGGGATTCGCTTATAATTTCGTACACAGGTCCCTTTAACCACTTAGGAGCTCCTAAGAAGTTGTTTTGACCGATTCGTTACATAAATTAGCGGAAAAAAACAACAAAGCTCTCTTATAAACCTTTGTATTTTATTTTTTGGTATCCCCCCCCCCCAAAAAAAAAAGGCTGCATTCTATATAAAGCAGCACAAAAATAGGACTTCCGGTATTTTTAAAGAAGTCAACTTTCAAAAAAAATGTGCCTTACGCTTTTCCGCTTGCTTTTTTTAAATTAAAAATCCAATTTTAATAGCATAAAAAGATCTTGAGTCTATTTCTTTTTTTTTAGAGAGAGAGAGAGAGAGCAAGAAATGTTACTTGATATCAAATTGATATTTCCTAATATTTAGAGGTCATAAAACCAAAATAGATGTAACACAAGAAACCGGATTGGAACATTCCTTGGGGCCTTAGTAGAAAGCATATTTCCCCTCTAAGCCTGAAACTGATGGGTTTTATACCATACATATGTACCTACCATTTTTATAATGAATTTTTGTTCTTATCATACATTCTGTCATTATGGAAAAATGACTCTGCATCGCTTAAATGAAATTGTTTCAGGGTCTTATCTTGAAGGCACACTGTTATAATAGTTCACCCTAACAGATTGTTCACTTGCTTTCTTCAAATGTAACATTTTTGAGTGTGCATTCCTTTATCTCCAAAATTAAAAAAAATGTGAAAAAAAATATTCTATTATCCCCCTTTAATAACGGTCTGTAAGTCATTTTTGTGAAATGCTACATAATTAATTCCCCATAAGAAGACGAAGACGTTTTTCCTGTGTTTATAGAATTTCTTTCGAGAGATGAATGTCATAGAATATCAACAGTGGTATTAGGTCAAAGAAACGCACTACTATTGACAATAATTTAATGCTCTCTCGACCTTTGACTATCACTATACACCCTAAGCACACACACACGCACACACACACGCACACACACGCGCACACACACACACACACACACACAAATACCTTAAGAAATTTTTTTAAAGTAAGAAAATAAGAAAACATGAAAAATTGACCTTATTTTCAGTCTTCGCCTGAAGGCTCGAGAAGAACATCCTGATTAAAATGAAATACAATACTTTTGGAGAAGTTAAAAACAAAAAACACATATAAGAAAAAAATATTTCATTATTTGATGCATAACTTTATCTCAAACTTGGACGTTTCTGGAAAGATTCAGATAAAAGCGGCCTTTTAAATGAAGCCACCATCTTTCTTGTCCACCTATTTGCAATGTTAGAAAACTAAGAGATAAACAAGCATTCCGTGATTTTATAGTTCATAGTTGATTTCGTATTGATTATCCCCAACCTTAATTGTAAAACTTTTAACCATTGACACATATATCTAGGGTCTGTTCTTTAAATCTCAACCACAGACCTACATATTATAAATATTTATAGTTATGTAATTTCAGAGAGAGAGAGAGAGAGAGAGAAAGAGAGAAAGACGGAAAGAGAGAGAAAAAAAACCGATGAAATGTTTCATTAATGTGTTATGCATTACTTGTCTGTGTTTGCATTTGTGTGTTTGTGTGTGAAGGAGAGAGTGTATTTCGTTTAACAAAGTCCAACTTGTATATGTTGACTATAAATATACAATCTCAGAGCATTTGGAAATGGGGGATAACCGGGAAGTGGGTATTATAATATCTTATATGTAAGTTGTGTCTTTGAAGCTTAGTTAGAATCAAATTCTTAAAAATATTTTTTTTTTTCAAAACTACTCGAACCTAAACTTCCTATTGAGTGGTTTTGCGCTCTACTGCAGGTCATTTGGGGGAATGTTGTGGCCAAGCTGTTGAGCACTTGGATATCGAGACGAGAAGCTAAGGTTTGAGATTACCTACTTGTTAGAAAAAGGTGTGTACTTTCAAAAATTAGATTTCTCAGAGATATCTGGAAAATATAACTTAGACCATTTCCTTTCACTTTGATTAACATGTAATCTATAAAAAAAAAAAAAAAAAAAAACTATTCACCACTTTTTTTTTTTTTTAAAGATTAGTTTAAGAAAATACATTTTGTTCACAAAACTACCGAGTTTAAATTTGAGAACCATTGACTGAAAAGACTAGACGCATTTAATTTTATTTTTCCCACATCGAGTGTCCACTGGATTGAAGGTAGTTATTGCCCTTAAGACTAAACATCTAAACATTATAGATGCAAATACGAACAACATTCACACACGAAACACATACACACTCACAAACAGAGCTTTATTATAAAACAAAAAAAAATTGTCGGTTTTATTTACATATTCTTGTTTTGCTTTTCTATAATATGCATTTTTTTTTAAATGTTTAATTTTTTTCTTAATGTGAAGGCCTCATTCAGGGGTGAGTCTATGGGAATCCATCGAGTCTTGCACCGTCGTAAATCCGGCTCTAATTCTAATGCAGTTGTTTTCATAGTTGGACTGATGTCAGCGCATTGCATATCCGCTTCCTTAACACGACTATGTTAAATAGACTTAAAGTAGGTATTTATGTCAGTATGGCTATAGCTCCAATCATTTTTCTCCCGCCAAACATGTAATATATATTTTTTTAAACATATTCTCCTTCCTATCTGAGAGCTAAATGGATATTTTTTTTGTGTGCATATTTTATGCATATTACCATTACCATCCTTTTTTTTTTTTTACTGGCATTTTTTTTTTGCAAAAAGCTCGCTTGCCCGTTATAAATCTAGGTCACCAGCGCTCAGTCGGAGACTCGGGTCATACTTCGATCCACGCCATTTTTTTTTCATAAAAAAAAAAAAAAAGAAAAGTCGGATGGAGAGCAGTAGTGATGAATAAAGTGGGAGGGGAAGGCGGGAAACTGTGTGTAGAACCGCCTGTTGCTGGTAGGAAAAGGAGAGAGAGTGGACACATAATATACTTTTAGGAACGCATGTCGCTTTGTAAAGCACATAAACTCATACACACGTACACACACACATACGCGTGACACGTACGGTGAAATACAAAAGGTCTATAGAGTCCAATCTCCATCAAAATTAAGATAGTTATAAGCACATTTATTAATAGAGATACAATATATAAGGATATATTTTCTCTCTCCCTCCCTCTCTTTCTCTCGCTCCGTCTCTTTCTCTTTCAATTTCTCTCTCTCTCTTCCTCCCAATCTGGCTAACACAAGGAGAAAAAAAAATCACATTAAAAATATTAAATAGTGTTTCTGTTTGAATTTGGACTAAAATTAAGCAAAGATCCAGGTCGAAAAACACATTTAACGTAAATATTTGTTGACATGGCTTTACAAAATTCAATTATTATTATGGAAATAAATTCATTTTCATTCTCTGGCACTGCCAGGGTCGAGCTTCGTTAAAGGGAAATAAAATTCATTGTAGTTCTCTTTACTGTGTCCACTGAGGAATTTTCTGATGATGTGGCAGGTCTGCAGCAGTACTGCCCTCTAACAGGAAATATATCTTATATAATATATATATAAATATCTTATGAATACTCTGGGCTTCGAATGAGTCTGCGACGTATGTTGATACAACAACAGGGTGTATTGTTACTAAATGTCACAACATTTAGATGGTATGACGTGTTGTGATGTCGGGGATTTTACTTGAATTCAATAGTTAACAAAAAATGAAGATCTAGAATCACCAATGACGAATCTTTTGATAAAACAAAACTCTGGAACTTTATTAAATACAACGTTAAGTACAACTTATGTACAAATTATAAATCAATGAGCATGAACCATATTACAAAGGCTTTTCAAACAGAGCTCTTAAAAACGTGACTGACTACAAGGACATTATTTATTCGACTGACTTTTCTTTCTTACTACCGCCAATTCTCTGGCGCTAACCCTTTTCAAAAATGTCTTTGTTTAAATTCAAATCAACCAATATATTTCAAACATACTAATTACGTCCCTTGGGTAAATCCTGACTTGAATGACAAGTGTCTAAATTTGAGGATTAAATCCCGAGACTCATGTACAAAATGTATAAAATGTACAAACAATTCTATAATGTAATCTGTGACACTAAACATAGCCTCCATAGTCGCTTAGTCTCTAAGTTTCATACTTTCTTCGTAATTATTATGTCAGTGGTCCTTCTATTATGTGATAGTGGTACGGCGATGTCAATGATAGTTGGGGATTATTCTTTTTTTTTTTTTTTTTTTTTTTTTTTTTTGTTTTGTACATAAATAGTAAATCAGGGCGATACATTTAAAAAAATAAATTATTATTTAAAAACGAACTACTATTCATTCTCTGGCACTGGCAGTGTCAAAATTCGTTGGAGGGAAACACAATACTTTCTTTATTTTTTTTTAAATTATTATTGTTGTTATTAGTATTTGAATTATTTTTTTAGGAAAAAAAATATTCTCTCCACTACATTGTTAAAATTGCTTTCAAAATAGATTTCTGTTATAATGAAACTTTATGGGAGAAAAAAAGAAGAAGAAAAAACGCAATGTAACAGATTGTTGAATTTTTTTTAAACAATATCTTATTATCATGGGCGGATTACAGAGAAATGCAAATGTATGCATTTTAGCCCTTCGGATTTTACGAAAGAGAGAAAGAGAAGGAGAGAGTTGAGAGTGACAGACAGAGACAGAGAGAGAGAGAGAGTTGAGAGAGAGTTGAGAGGGAGAGAGAGATTGAGATAATTGAGAATGGTAAAAGTGGAAAGACTGATAGACTGAGTGAGACACACACACAAATAAGAAACAGAAAAAGTCAGGAGAGGACATCGAATGATGCCGGGGGGGGGGGAAGATATCAAAGACAGAAAGACACAAGAAGAAATACCCGCATAATACAATGTGTAGATAGACTTGGGAGACAGATAGCAATAAGGGGAGAGATAAGAAGATAGAAAGAGAGAGAGAGAGAGAGAGAGAAACCTGAGAAGCTAATAATCAAAAGCATCTACATGTAGGAAAAGAAGAAAAAAAATGTCTGAAGAGTGGTTGAAAGGGGAGAGAATATACAACTTTGTTTTGTGTGTATGGGAGATCATTCAATGCACAGCGGGCAGGCGATTGCACAAGTGATCTCTCTCTTTTTTTTTCCTCTTCTCTTTTTTTTTCCCTCTCTACGACATCATTAGATCTCCCCTGCCCTCCACATATGGGTGGAATTTCGCTTCGGAAGGGAAGTATTTATACAAGGTAAGTTCATTCGTATTTACATTTATACATTTTTTTAAAATGCCCAATTGACACCTTACCAAAAAAAAAAAAAAAAAAAAAGATTATCTCCCTTTTCCTATTTTTCTCTACCCTCGCTGAATTAAAACTAATTACAATGTGAAAACATTTCTGGGCTAGAATTGTGGAACCACCAACGTGTGCTCTAGTTGCAAGCTTCACGCTCGTCCATTCAACGCGTCAGCAGGCAGAATTTAGAAACTTTAAAGGACATGATTATTGGACTCAAGATCTCCTATCATACTGGCACCAGCACAACTGTATTGTCATTCAATGACAGATTTTAAACGGGCCCTGTATTAGTGATAACTCAAAGACCATTTTTTTTTTTAAATATCTGCTTCTTTGATGGATTTTTTTTTAAATCTTGTTTTAATGTCACAGTAGCTACACATGTGGTACCTTCTCCCTTTTTGTCTAATGAAGACATCTTCACCTGTTTCTTTCTCTCTCTCTCTCTCTCTCTCTCTCTCTCTCTCTCGCTTTCTCTCCCACTCTCTCGCATGCGCTTTCTCTCTCTCTCTCTTTCTCTCGCTCTCTCTCTCGATTTCTCCTTTGAGGTCTTTTAATCTCTGAGTCCTTTCTCACCTAATCGATGGCACTATGTATGGCATTATTTATAGATAGTTATATAGACAAACAGACAAACTGATAGATAGATAGATAGATAGATAGATAGATAGATAGATAGATAGATAGATAGATAGATAGATAGATAGATAGATAGATAGATAGATAGATAGATAGATAGATAGATAGATAGATAGATAGATAGATAGATAGATAGATAGATAGATAGATAGATAGATAGATAGATAGTCATATAGGCCCAACTTAAAGATACACATATAATTTAATAAACACTTCAACATAATCAACAGAAATGGTCCAAAGCAGTACACTTGAAAATCATAAAATTTATTCCAAGCACACATAAATCAACAGATGATAGATAGATAGCCATGTAAATCAACAGAATCAACTGAAACTGAAAACCACATTTAAATCAACCACATCAACACAATAATAGGAACATAACCACATATAATTCAACAGCATCAACATGTTGATATGCAGATAACTACACGCAATTTAATAGCATCAACACAAACTGCAAACGACGCATGAATCAACAGCCTGAGCTGGACCTTGCCAATCCAATATAAACCATGAGCATCAACTCGATGACAAACAGTTCTGTGTGTGTGTGTAAAGATGTTTTGAGACACGTCACCTTATTAAGTATTGTAAACTCTGTTCATTATCCCATTAATACCTGATAGTTTTTAATTTATTTTGCCATCGGCTCAAGTAGGTTGGTGCCAGGGGCGGACTGGGCGTTAAAATCGGCTCGGGCATTGGTATACTATTCGGCCCACAAGTTTATATCATATGATGGACATTCATTTCTAGGTCAATCTGTCCTCAAAATCATTCTGATAAGTTTGATGATGTATCGATAACTGAACGCATGCTTGCAATGAACTTCGTAT